>NW_022989843.1:3368443-3678443 GCF_902827175.1 Gymnodraco acuticeps
GAGAGAGAGAGAGAGAGAGAGAGAGAGAGAGAGAGAGAGAGAGACTTTTTTTTCTGTATTTGGATTTTATTTACATGTATATGAAACGGAACACATTTGTGTGTGCATTGAAAAACACAAGTGTGGATCATGAAATACAAGTGTGAATCCTTATGTGTGTATTATGAGACTGTTCTGAGCCCATATGCTCAAGCCCATGCCCTCAAATATAAGTCAAATAAGTGTAATTTATTTTGTGACAAACGAACGTTTTCGTAGTTTGACGAGGCAATTAATGGCAATGATAACTGTCTAATATGGCTATCTTTTTAGCTAACTTACCAATGTGGCTAACATCTGCAATATACATTTTGTCAATAATTATTTATATTACTGTACTATTACATGTTAATAAAATATAAAAAAATTATATTTTATAAAACAAAAAAGTTGTTTGAGATGATGCTTAATTTTATTTAATATGAATTATTGTCATTTATTTAGTTTATTGTTCTCATTGTTTAAAAGTTTGTGTTATGGTTATGGTTCTGGTGTGAAATAAAGCACAATAATTACATTTAAGACTTTTTTAAAGAAAAGTATCGAAAAAGAATCGCAATTCTTGACTTGGTATCGGTATCGAAACCAAAATGTTGGTGTCGTGACAACACTAGTAGACACTCAAATAACTTGAAACTGGCAATCGTATAGTGACACATACATACATTGTTTTCAGCAGTGTGAGTTTATCTTGACAAAGGATAGAAATTAAGAAGATTATCAACCTCACCAACACTTTGTGGGTTATGCGTATCTAAATTGTAAAATCTCAAAGCATTTTTTCCATCTATACTCTCATAGTAGAACAGTACCATTTAGTGTTATCCCCATGGTCTACTGTTATTTTTTTTTTAACATAAATCTAAAGATAATTGAATCGGCAGCGTAGTATTGTGAAAGCATCGTATTGGGAGATAGAGGATAGAGGCTGGATTGTAGATATTTGTATAACAGAGAGGGTGAAACAGTGTGTAGGAGTTTTATTGTCGGGCAGCTCTATGGAGTACGATCAGACGAGAGGAAGAGAGTGAGACAGACAGACAGACTTCTTCTAAAGGAAACGTGGAGGTGTGTGATGTGAAAGGTCATAAGCTTTGATCCTTCCTCTTTTTCATCTCTCTCTTCTCACTGCGATGTGGTGTCACAAACTCAAACAGATTCACAAATGTGGCCATGTGCACAGACACACGCTGTGAAACACTCTCTCCCCTGTCACCTTTTCCACAGTGCTTGGCAGTTGTCTGTGTAGGCACATGAGAGTCAGACTTTCAAGCTTTGCCCTGAGATGAGAGAGGTGAGCACTTTTAGCATTGATCAACGGATTCACGCCTGTTAAAGTCTTTTTTAGTCTGGATCGTGTCTTTTTAGACTTTGCTCTAATCTCGGGATCTACAGCAGTATTTAGAGTATTTCAGAGCAGCCTGTTAGTGGTGTTATTCCAGTTGCATTATGGGAGCCATGATGGCCGCTCTCTCTGTGGAGGCCAGGAGGCGTCTCTCTCACTGCGGCCACAATGCAGCCAGGTACCATCGCTCAGGTAGGCGCTCGTATGGTTTCACTTCCCCAACTATTATCCGTCTTCATTCAACCTTTCATTCACATCTTCACTCTCTCACGTTGTCTCTCTTTTTTTCACTCTTAATTCTCTTTCTAAAAGCAGTAATCCAGAGGCTGTCTTGATTCTTTTGGAATTGGTCTCTGCTGATAAGTAAACCGTTTTGTGGTGTTTACGCTCTAAACTTCCAAGAAAATACTTTAGTTGAACAGGTCTGGGAAATCGTTTCCGCTGTAGTCTAAATTAGTTTTGGTTCAGTCATGACTATTCCCACTAACTGTGAACATTAAACCCATTTCTACATTATTGTTCGCTGAATAGTAGGCTACACTTACAAAGTACATTTACTGCAAAGTTGAGGTAAGTACATGATTATATTTTTTTAGGTTTAATATGGCTTTACACAACAAAATGTCAAATGTTTTACTTTTATCTACTGATTATCGACTATCTCTATCAATTTTTCAAATGCCAAAGGCAGTAATCGAGTACTTCAACATTTGACACTTTAATTACATATTTTGTCTCCTCCCCAAGTACTTATGTAGTGGTAGATCTCGAATGCAATGGCATTTTACTTGTAATTGAGTACGTATGGTGGAATTGCTTTTACTTGGCAATGGCAAAAATGGCAATAGTCAAGAATTTATCTTTAATTTATCATTATTAATTGAATTTTGATAAAGCCTTGCTTTGCTATGCAATTCTTGTCAGCCCACTGGGATGATCTGAAAGATAAATGTCATGTGTAAACAACATTGAGCTGCATATATGATAGCATGGTATTGTTTAGCTTGATCTTGCTGAGGTGTCTGACTGAGACGAAGCAGACTATTATGTCAGCAGGCAGCGCCAAGCCTACCTTTTAAAAACCTGTTAGTGTCCTTATGGCCTGCTAGAAGAACCATCATGCTCACACATATACTAGACCCTAAGCTCACTACACCAGCATCAATATACAAAAGAACAAACATAATTGCACATAAATAGACTCAAGCCCAACCCCTAATGCATCCCATAATAGCTGCTGTACATGCATGGTGTGTTGTGTTGTGTGTGGATGTCACCTGATCCACACGTCTCCCAGCTCCAACCAAGTCAATGCATTAAAACACACACACACACCCCTCCATTCCCCGTGTTATCCTGATGCATTAGCGAGTGCAGTCATCAGTTATCTTCTACTGACCCGCAAAACACACAGTCACCACATATATATATATATATATACACTAGGGGTGTAACGGTTCACAAACATTTCGGTTCGGTACGTACCTCGGTTTTTTGGTCACGGTTCGGTTCGGTACGTTTTCGGTACAGCAGAATTTTTTTTCACAAAACAAAACATATATATATATATTTTTTATTATTATTATTAAACTGTGAATAATGTATTCACTCAAATAAATACAAAATATAATAAAATAAACATTAAGGTGCAGCATTTCGATGAACTGAAATAATCTGTATTTGAACTTTACTGTAGGCTACTAGTACTCACAAAACATAAACTATTAGTTTTGGGTTTTTAATTATTATTAAACTGTGAATATTCACTCAAATAAATACAAAATATAATAAAATAAACATTAAGGTGCAGCTTTTCGATGAACTGAAATAATCTGTATTTGAACTGTACTGTACTAGTTCCTAAGCAGCCAGCTTGACATTAGGACTTGCTTGTCATTGTAATTTCATGTTTTTTTAAAGAAAAATTAACTTGTCCACATTGCTTGCCGAAAGGGCAGATCTGCTGGCACTAACAATGTCTCCTGCTGTGGAGAACACCCTCTCTCTAGGGACAGAGGTAGCAGATACAGCCAGGTAGCGCTTTGCTAACATGGCAACATAAGGATATTTGGTGTTTGTAATAGCTTTGGCTCGGTCTGAACTCTCTGCGAGTGGTGGAGGCTTAAATGCTAGCGGGAGTTGGGTTTGCACTTCAGTCTTTTTTCTTTTGGTACCGGTGATATTCAAGTTCGGGTGATGCCTTTTCAAGAGTGTGCAAGTTTGATGTATTGCCAGCCGCGTAACCAATGTTAGTTGAACAATGCCGACAAACAGCTTTGGTTCGGTCCACCTGTCTTTGTCCGTCATCCTTGTTCGTAACTGCGAAACCAAAATGTTCCCAAACCGGAGACTTCAATGATGCTGGAGGATTTTCGAGCTCAACTTTATCTGCGTTCGCCATTAATTTTCGACAGTTCCTCAAATTACTGACTACATGTGAACGCATCCCTGTGACCAGCTCTCATAGTATGCCTCTCATCCAATTAAATGACTTGCTCGCTCTATGACGCGTTGAACCCAATGTGAGCAAATTACTCTGAATGCTGCGACGCAGCACCTGAGATTACTTCCAACAAGTTGTTCACGTTCTCAATTTTTTACGTTTAACGTTATATTTGTTCGGTACACTTCGGTACACACCTGTACCGAACCGAAGGGCCCGTACCGAATAATTTCGGTACGGGTACGTGTACCGTTACACCCCTAATATACACACTAATGCTCACAAACACTCATCATACTTCTGCATGTTATCTATGACAAACTGTTGCTCATGTTCCAGGAATCTTAATAATACATTTATAATACTCAGAGTTCTTCTATGCAAAGATGGAGGAGTTAAAGTGTGGGGAGGTGGGAGGTCCCTGCTAGTTGACCTCTGTGTGCCAGTCTGTAGGTCTGGCCACACCACACCATAAATCAAAGAAGGGGGTGGAACGTTGTATTGTTAGTATCATAGAGGGTTACTGTGTACACATCAGGCATAGGACCAGAATTGCCTTATCAAAAGATGTAAATCACAACCAACACAACATGCAAAATTAAAAGCAAACTAACAAATCAAGAGGCACAAATCTCCCAGGAAGGGTTCCAAACAACCACAAAGAGATGAAACGATTACACAGAAATTAAAAGATCAAACATACTTGCAAAATGACAACCACGAGATGCAAAAACACAACACAGAGATGCAAAAATACCTCAAAGATATGCCAAAGCACTTCAAAGTCTTGCAAAACTGCCTAATTCAGTCTTTGGGCCTTGCTAGGAGGGCTGGCGGGCCTTTTATATGTCTATTTCTATGTTGTCTTATGTCAATATGTGGAGTTACATATAGCTTTTAATTGATATTATTTCATATTTATTGTTTGTTAGGCATCAATTTCCTCACAGTACCTCTTTGCTCAGAACCAAGGCATCACATTTGAGCACGGTTTCGCTTTTGTTTCATGAATGTGCTGTAGTCCGGCCCTACGTCCAAACATTTGTCAACCCGCCCCTAAAGAGCTAGATGTGGTGGAGAAAGGAGGGACAGAAACAGAGAGTCAAGCAGAGGGGGGGAGAAAGTCAGCGGTTGGCCAAAGTTATGGAATGACAGGGGGGATGGAGGGAGGAGGAGGCGCAAAGGCGAATCAGATGGAAAGACGGAGAAAAAGGAGGAGTGCGGTGGAGTAAGGAGAGACCACAAGAAGGACGGGATGGGTTCTTGGTGGACAGTGCACTCCAGTTTCAAACCTCAGCCGGAGTGAGTGTACTAAGTAAGTCGAGGGAGGAAAAGTTGCAACAAGAAGCAGCAACAGATACATTCAGGAAGCAGCAGAGAGAGGGAAGAAATGGAAAAATATGTGTGGAGGAGGTAGACGCCAAGGGAGGTTTCATTCCCCACAGCTCCTCTCAGTTTATCAGGATTTCCCTCCCTGGACGCTGCTGCTCTAAGTGCCTTCTCTACAGGGCCATACTCTTCCATATCGGGACCTGGATTTGGACAAACAGTGAAGTGGACACAATCAGACGGGACCGCTGCGTTGAAAGTTGAAGTATTTGCGGTCAATTCATGTCTGTCCTTTGAGGTTTTAAGTAGACCAAATAATTAGTGACAGAATCAGCATTATTAGGCTGCATTGGTAAATATTTGAATCAATTCTGTTCTATGCACTGTTCACTTTGCATGAAAAATTGATTTTTGTATCTTGCCTGACGGGTCAGTTTTAAAACATTATCTCATCCTGAATATTGTTGAGCGGATGTCGCTAAAACCACAGAGTCAGAGTGTTCCCTGCCTGCAGATAGAGAGAATTTACAGTATGTTTTGTTTAGTTTGTTGCTCGTGGTTGGTGCAAATAATGAGGTGAATTATTATTAATGACTAATGTTGTTATTGCGTTTATGGCATGGAAGATGAGAAGACTCTGGTATTGCCTGTCCTGTATTTCATCAAGTCAGTTGTATGCACCAAATTCTTAGCTTTTTCTCAAAAGACGTTTTAAACTGAAACCAAGTTGTGATTCAGGAGAGTAAACTATGACGTGAGGACTGATAATAGCTGTTTGGATTAAGAGGTGAGCAGTAACTTGTGTTTTTGACTTTGCTCCTGAGACTGCGTGCAGGAGCAAAGTCTGGAAAGTGAGTCTAAACGTCTCCTTTAATGCACCGTAATAAATGGCTTGTGACACAACCCCCGTTTTCCCTCATGGGTCTAGAGAGGGAAGTTTTCCATATATGTCGGCTTCCACATATTTTCCACTTCAGCATCAGTGTTGACATTACAGCAGCCTTCGTCCAGCCTGCTTGGCCTCGTTCTCATGTGCTCTCCTGGGCCTGGAAACAAACCCATGCCGTCACTCCCCAACCAGACTTGATTCCTGTCACTTGGTGGGCCCCCTCTGTTGAAAACACTTGTTGTTGACTGGCCTGGTCTAGCAGTGCTCGTGCCGGCCCAGGCTCCCTCTCCTCTCTCTCCGGGGGCCAGGCCTTCTGAGGCAGGCTTGGCCCTGAGTGGGCCCCCCCCACCCGGGAAGCCATGGGGATCCAGGGCATGGAGCTGTTTGCCATTGGCGTGGTCATCATCCTTTTCATGGCAGTTCTCAAGCAGTTTGGCATCTTGGAGCCCATGTCCTCATTTGAAGGTAAGGGCCCATCTGAGCCCACTATGATGACTCACTACTGTCTGCTGTAGAAACACTATATCGGAGTTAATAGAAGGCTTATAACACACTATAATGTATTTTTTATGCAAAGAGGAGGATGTATAGAGATCCAATAAAATGTATATTATCAATCCTTAATAAAAACTGATTTAATTTAAGGTTTAAGTATGTGGTCATTCAGTATTTATATATCTGCTAATAACTACAATAGTGTCTTTA
Source organism: Gymnodraco acuticeps (assembly GCF_902827175.1). Lineage (NCBI taxonomy): Eukaryota > Metazoa > Chordata > Actinopteri > Perciformes > Bathydraconidae > Gymnodraco > Gymnodraco acuticeps. The sequence continues at coordinate 3,375,194 of NW_022989843.1, forward strand.
TAATCGATTTATTTATTTACAAATTCATATACTGCCTTCCATTGGTAAATACAGGGCTAGAGTGAGATTCAAGTTATAACATTTACGTTTTATCTATTAAACCTGCAGTTTTTATATACTACAGTTTTGGTAAAACAAATAACATAATGTTGTTGCAAGATGAAGTTCACCTACTATTAGGGGTGTAACGGTTCACAAACATTTCGGTTCGGTTCGTACCTCGGTTTTTAGGTCACGGTTCGGTTCGGTACGTTTTCGGTACAGCAGAAAAAATTATCACAAAACATAACATATTTTTTAAAATTATTATTAAACTGTGAATATTCACTCAAATAAATAAAAAATATAATAAAATAAACATTAAGGTGCAGCTTTTTAATTAACTGAAATAATCTGTATTTGAACTGTACTGTACTAGTCTAGTACCTAAGCAGCCAGTTTGACATTATGACTTGTTTCTCATTGTATTTTCATGTTGTTTAAAGAAAGATGAACTTGTCCACATTGCTTGCTGAAAGGGCAGATCTGCTGGCACTAACAATGTCTCCTGCTGTGGAGAACACCCCCTCGCTAGGGACAGAGGTAGCAGATACAGCCAGGTAGCGCTTTGCTAACATGGCAACATAAGGATATTCGGCGTTTGTAATAGCTTTGGCTCGGTCTGAACTTTTTGCGAGTAGTGGAGGCTTACATGCTAGTGGGAGTTGGGTTTGCACTTCAGTCTTTTGGTACCGGTGATATTCACGTTCGGGTGATGCCTTTTCAAATGAGTGTGCAAGTTTGATGTATTGCCAGCCGCGTAACTAATTTTAGTTGAACAATGCCGACAAACAGCTTTGGATCGGTCCACCTGTCTTTGTCCGTCATCCTTGTACGTAACTGCGAAACCAAAATGTTCCTAAACCGGAGACTTCAATGATGCTGGAGGATTTTCGAGCTCAACTTTATCTGCGTTCGCCATTTAGACAGTTCCTCAAATTACTGATTACATTTGGACGCATCCCTCTGACATAGTATGCCTCTCGTCCAATGAAATCACTTGCTCGCTCTATGACGCGTTGAACACAATGGGAGCAAATTACTCTGAATGCTGCGACGCAGCACCTGAGATTACTTCCAAAAAGTTATTCACGTTCTCAATTTTTTACGTTTAACGTTATATTAGTTCGGTACACTTCGGTACACACCTGTACCGAACCGAAGGGCCCGTACCGAATAATTTCGGTACGGGTACGTGTACCGTTACACCCCTACCTACTATTACTTCTTAAGATAATACAGTTCCTAAAAAACATTTGATTATCTGAAAGTAGCAATAGTGACCAAGTCTTATCTTTCCACTTTGCCTTCCATACTACAGTAGTAAGCTAAAGTAACGTTTATTTATATTTCCCCCTGTCTAGAATCATACATCACAAGATGCTTCACACTAAAGTGAGTCAGAAAGTACTAACACAATATGAGAGTAACACATTAAACAAAGATTGGGCGTGGCAAGGTTTGAATGGCTAAATTTAAAACATCTGGGCCAACAGTGGACAACATTTGAAAATGTGTGTTTCAAAGTTGATCTTCAAGAATAATGAATACAAAAATAAATGAATCGTTTCCAAGGTGTTCTAGTTAAGTCCCCTCATTAACCTTTCAGCTCTCTACTAGTGTAATAAGTAAACATAAAGAAAAAAATGTAGTATAGTATAACTAATAGAAACATGTACGTACTTTTTTAGTATGTTCAAGCATGAAAGTTATGTTTTTATCAGAAAAAGCACCAGAGTGGAAAAGGGTTTTATTTTGCCTACAAAGGAAAAATACCAAAAACCCTTGATGGGCCACATTGACAGTGTACGTTTGGGACAGTACCAGAGACATCAGATGCTTTTTGAAAGCTACGCTCTTTGATTAGAGGTCTGGGCTGAAGGCCAGCCAGTCAGAGTGCCCTGCAGCTGCTGTGCCAAGACCAATTACAGCAGGAAGGCTCCCGCAGGCACATTAGTGCTTCTCGTATAGTTCTGTATCATAAGTAATAAATTCACCAAAAACACAAGTAATGTCCTTTCATAATTGATCACCTTCTCAATCCTTCCACACGAGGGATGTAAGAAGGAAAGAAAGTAGAAAGAACTCCAAATAATAATACGAACTAACCTCCCTCCTAATACCTCTCCTCCTCCTCATCCTCCTCCTCATCCTCCTCCTCCTCCTCCTTCCTCCCTCCTCCTCCTCCTCCTCCCTCCTCCCCTTCCCCTCACTGTGGCACTGCCCACACCCCGGTTTTAGCTATTACTTCCCATCAATTATACATGCAGTATCGAACAGGCTTTCTCTGAGGCCGCCTAAATATGGAGCCTGGAGTACTCCTCCAGGATCCTGAAGGACACTGGCCATCACGCAGTAGCCTCCAAAATACTCAACATGCATCTTTAATCCTTTAATTACTTCATCCTTTCCCAGTGAGAGTCATCTACTATATTCATTATCTCTTCAGCATCTTCTCATCAACATTTTAACTGTTTGGCAGCAGATATTTGATATATTTTCTCCCTCAAATGTTCAGCTGCATGCATTCAAATTAGGGAAAAGTCACTCGTACCCTCGCGATTTTCAGGATTCACAAGTCCAGATGTTGAGCTCGTTGTTTACCTGAATTTGTTAGAATTAGATTCTAAACACAGCCCTGCTATAAATATAGAAATGTTATCGAGACTCACGCTGTGGTGCAGATTCGGGTCTGCTGTCAATTTCAGATCTTTCTTGTTTAAAAAAACTGTTACATTTGCAAAATGGTAGAAGATCAATGAACGGTATAAAACCCAAATATTTTTATTTTATAATGTCAAACTAAGAAAAGTGGTCAAAGTGTCACATCAACCAAGCTGAAATCAAAGGTTACTGGGAACAAATGCACAAAGAATAAACTGATGATCAACATGATTGCCAGGTAGTTGTTAGTTTTATTGATTTATTGATTAAATGTTTACATATCATGTACATTTATATATCCTATTACTCTTATTTATCTACAATTTCATAATAGAAATGTAATGGATTAAGTAGAATTCAGTTTAATAGCAATCTAATGGATTAAGTAGAATTCAGTATTTAGGTTTGACTGACCAAAAATGCTGTGTTGAAGAAGTGACTGACTGAATCAGTTCCAAAATGTTTTGTGGGCTCTTCCGGCTTGTGTAGCTTTCTAAAAAGATAAACAGACAATGGAAGATAGTAAAAGTACTTTACTGTCCATTGAGGCAAACTCAGTTATAGCCCCACCTCTCAAAATAACAACAATTGTTCTAGCAGAGTAGTTTTATTTGTAATAACGCATGTCCGAAAGACATTTTTGATTCTGTGCTCTCAGATTTTCCACTTTCAGCATAAACATCGGCACATTAGATGTCTTTTATTCATCAACAGCCCAATCAGGCCTGGTAGCTGATATCGTGCATTGGTCATCAGCACTCAAGACAAAAATGGTTGATGATAAAAATGTGTGTGTTTGTGTGTGTGTTTGGTGTGTGTGTGTGCACGTGTTTGATGTTCAGTTAAATGGTCTGTTGCTGTTGTCTCAGTCAGGTCTGCTCAGATGTCGATTTTGGGATCAGTCCAGCTCGCTCCTATTTTGGGAAGAAATGTGAAGCCAGCGCTAGCCTCGTCTGTAGAGATGTATGGTGCTCTGATAACAACATCTGGTATTTTGACCCCGCATTTGACTCTCTCGTGTAGGATATTTTAGTAGTGAGTAACATTGATATACTATAAAGAGACGTGGAGGAAATTAGTAGTTTCATTATTTATTTGTGGCTCTTTCCATGATTGGTACATGGAATATTCCATCCCATTCCATTTTGTTCTACTTTATGCTTCTATACACGTCACTGGCTCGTATTTTATTTCACAGTTTTTATTTGACAGCTTTATTACCTCAAAGATTGAAATTAAGATTGATAATACCAAGTATAATTATCAGGTAAAATAAAACATTTTTATCTCTGGTTAAATTCACAAGCTGCCCTGCAGTAAACAAAGTGAGCAAAATATCGAATCCACTCTTACTGGTGGTGAGCAACAAGTGCATTTAAGTGTATTTTGATGAATTTCTTTTCAGGATTTGATTTTGAATGCAGGACTTTTCAGGTCATTTTTTTTACTTTCGTTATTTTTGAGTTGACTTCGACTTGAGGATTTGAAATTATCACTATAAATAAATAACATAAAATGTAAGTCAACTAATAAACTATTAAAGTATTGTTATAGGTTAACCTAGCAGTATATAAAGTAAATAAAATATGCCCCAAGCAACAACATACGAGTGATTACATTGATGATTACAATCTTCAATCACAGCAGCCTGCTGAAGGAGCAGCAGTAACTGATTTATACACTTTTTGTGTACCACACAGAGTCCCCCAGCTCGTATTAGTGGGGGCTGTATACATCCTGAGAGGAATTCTGCAGGTAAATCTTAGGGCTGAAAAAAATACTGTTTACTCCTCTGAAAGTGCAAAAAAACAGGATGAGCATCTATGTTGATATTCTCCTAAAAGATGCTCAAAGTAGTGCTCTATGTCACCTCATCAAAACACATCAGCTCTCTAAAAAATGTAACTAGTCATTTAGTTAAATCCATCTGTCTGTCTATAATGTATCTGTCTTTCTATTGGTACAGTTTATAATTGGGTACATTTTTCACGTGATGGGTGATTCTGTCACCATTAGGACATCACATCCGCAGAGCAAAGGACCTTAATGGTGAATAGAGAAAGTGATACATGTTTTTCTATGATGAGGTTCCCTGTTCAAACTACAAGGTGTCTGTTGTTTCATTGGTCTACACTGGAGGGAGTATTTATTACGTGAGTGTGAGTGTGTGACACTATTGAATCTGTGTTAGGGACCCCAGGAGAGACGGGAACAATTAGAAAGTGGATCACAGCCTGGCTGGGAAAATTGGATTCAGGACACCTGTTATCTTTTCTCTCGGCACTCTCCGGTTTCTTAAAACAAATTGTTTTGTGTGTGTCACATTTAGAAAAAAAACAATCATCTCGTTAGTTTTGCCCATTTAAAGCGTCTGTGTTTATGCCTTTTCTGTAATGTATTAGTTAGTTTAATGGAACATGTAGAAATGCAGCTGGTTCCCCGGGTGTTCAAAGGTTAATTAGCAGAAAATAAGATGTGAGATGGAGGGAGGGATAAGAGGAGGAAGCAGCAGAGCATCACTCAATCACTCAGTGGAGGATGTTGGATGCTGTGTTTTTATTGAAGAGCTTTGTCACCAAGTAGAGGAGGTATCTTCTTCAGAGGGACCCCAAATCAACTTGTTCATATAACCTGCATGTGTGTGTCTGAGCTTCATCTCTTTCCCGTTGGATTTCCCATGGATTAACGATGTAGTCCAGATTTTTGGAAGGGATTTTTTTATCCCTCTCTTTTTTTAGAGTTATTTTTACTGCAGTAATCTGTTGGCCTTATAAAGGAGTTGGACGCTCAGACCATGCTCTTAGCTGCGGAGAATATCCTGAACGATTCACAAGAGTAGGAGAGAACACAAGGGGCAAGAAAACGGCAGTCAATTAAAAATAGGCAGAGTTAAATGGAGCAACAGAAATTGCAGGGAAAAAAACGAGACAGAAAAGGAGTGATGAGTGAGTGACATTGTTTCAGAGACAGGAGGAGGAGAGCCGAGAGACGGATGGACTTTTAGAAAGTCCAAGTATGTAGTAAAAAGGGAAAGAAAGAAAATAACCATGGAGGGTCCGACAGAAGGAGAGGGGAAGATGATTGTGAGGTGGGAGACAGAGGGACTCCAGACTGTGGGCATCGTCTGCCTGGTGATCATGTTCCTCAAACTGATGCACCTGCTGGGCCTCATCGACATCACGGAGACCGGTGAGATGGGACAGGAGGAGAAGGGAGCGAGGAGGAGGCTGGACTTACATTTGTTTTACTCTTATCCACTTAGAAGTAGATGTTTGTGAATGTTTTTGATGCAAATCTGAGTAAACTATGACCGTAGTAGTTGTTGAATTTCAACAAGAGTTCATATAAAGCTTTCTGATCATCTAGGATCATGTAAAAGGCTACTATGGAAAAACCGATATGACTTAAAAGGGTTGATAATAATAATAGACTATTTGTTATTGTCAGCAAATCCCATCATCAGATACTCCTTCCACTTCTTCATCTGAGCCCTATACTTATTTTAAGAGGTGTATTGTTTAAAATGTTAAACAAACAGGAGCATCCCAAACTAAATTGTGCATTTATTGGGAACTATTTCCAGATAGGATTGAACACATCTATAGTGCTCTAGTGAGTATTGACAACACCAAGGGCCCATTTTACGCACATCTTAACTTAAGGTTCACAGAGTTTTACATGTTTGAAGATGATATGTTAAGGCCAACATTGAATGACCTTTTATGTTCCACGGCGGTTTACCTTTTTCATTTTTGAAGGAGGTCAGAAGGTCGTCTCCTGCTGTCTGCTTCCCGCTGATCTCCACACGATCCAATATCAAGAAATGTTTAAACTTCCTCTGCTGTGGTTTTTATTTTTCACACAAGTATTGCATCTCACTGCTCTGCTGGAGGTTTTATCAGAATATAACTTGATCAGTATTTTACATTGGACCGCTCAGCGTGATCTGACGTGTTTTCTTTGTGTTTTTTCCCTCTTACTTTCGCTCTCTCACTGTTCTCCATTTACTCTCTTTCACTCCATCTTGGTTTCAACACCCCTCCTCCTCCTCTGTTCTCTCTGTCTAAAGATGGTGAGTATAGTAACAACACCAACTTTGAGAACACTTCTCTCCCCCCTTTTTTGAATGGTTCCTTTTTTCCCACTCGTGCAGTACTTTCTCTAAGTGTGTGGAAACCGGTAACCAATTTGATTTGAGTGGCTCGTTTTCTAAAGCAGACAGATCAAAATGTTTTGTGACATTTCCACCACAAAGAAAGTACCTCCTCTTCTTTTTTTACTCCCCTTCTTTTTCATATAGTTTTTTCTAAATCTCTCTTACACTGGCACGTTTTCCCCACCTGCTCTTTAACAAATGCCTCTCTGTTGAATGTGTGATCCCACCCCTCCCCGAATGTTGACCTGCATCCACACGCTGAATGTCTGCCCCATCCTCCCCTCTTTTTCTCTCCATCTTTCTCCCTCTATATCTCTTCCTGTTTGTCTGTCTCTTCCTCCCACAGACAGCAGCGACAGTGACCTGGAGCTGTCGACGGTGCGTCACCAGCCGGAGGGTCTCGACCAGCTGCAGGCTCAGACCAAGTTCACCAGGAAGGAGCTGCAGTCCCTCTACCGAGGCTTCAAGAACGTACGTCCTCTTCATGGCTTTACCACCATTACTAGGCTTTATATAGACTTGGATTATTCTGCATATATCTTCTTTTTCTTCCTCTTTTGAGCAGGAGTGTCCCAGTGGGCTGGTTGATGAGGAGACATTCAAGACCATCTATTCTCAGTTCTTTCCCCAAGGAGGTTAGACGTTAAAACAATCTCTCTCCTTTCTGTCATTTCTTCTTAGGGACTGTTTGAAAATGACTTCGGAGGATGTGGGGAAGAGAAGGTTTATGTGTTATGTCTGAAATATTTAGGAAAGAACATTTTCTCTCAAACTCTTCATAAGATTTACTGTAAAAATACAGTTATTTGATACGACAATATGCTCATTGGTTATCAGCCTTATACTGTAGATGTAGTTCAGAAGGGGCCTGCTACACAAATACAAACTAGTAATTATGACAGGAACAGAAGTGGAAGTCATTTGACATAGTATAAAAGACACTGATATCTCCTGTTTAACTGACAGCATTAGTGTGTGGATAAAGTAGAGTTAATCCATTTTGTACAAGTAAAACTTCTACATTTTAAGAAATGGCAGACGTAAAAGTAGTGTAGTTTTACAAAATAAGGGGACTAAAATAATTTGGTAAGGCATCAAGACTACAATAAGTAATTTGAGCTGTCAAATAGCTGTGCTCGAGTGAAAGTAAGATATTTCCCTCTGACATAAATACAACTTTTTTTGCGCACAGATGCCACAACCTACGCTCACTTCCTCTTCAACGCATTTGACATAGACAGAAACGGTTCAATCCGCTTCGAGGACTTTGTCATCGGCCTGTCGGTGCTGCTCAGAGGATCAGTCACAGAGAAGCTCAACTGGGCCTTCAACCTTTACGACATTAATAAAGACGGCTACATCACCAAAGAGGTTTGTTTGGGACATCTCCAGAATTTTAACAAAATCCAGGAAATTGTGCATGTTACAATAACATCCATGCTTCTCCTAATTACTTAATGCTTTCTGACTGAGCTGTATCTATCATGAGAGATCCGATGTTTATTCCTGACTTCTCTCTGCTTTTGTCTTCTCCTCATCAGGAGATGCTGGCAATTATGCAGTCTATCTACGACATGATGGGGAGGTACACTTACCCCTGTGTGCGAGATGAAGCACCCTCTGAACACGTGGACAAGTTCTTCCAGGTCCTGAATGCACACCAATTCAAAACACACACTTTGCTACAACACTTCTTTTTGAAAATAAAAAAAGACCCTTTAAATTATTTTCTCCAATGTGTCCTCTGTCTGTGTATTTCTCCAACAGAAAATGGATAAAAACCGAGATGGAGTAGTGACTATTGAGGAGTTCATTGAGACCTGTCAGAAGGTGATGACTTAAACTGTATCTATGTTACACATCAATTAAAAGTGTAATGTCTAAGATTGTAAATCTGAAACTTCTCTTCTTCAGACTTTTGGTGACAGATGTTTTTCTTCTTGATTTTCCAGGACGAGAACATCATGAACTCCATGCAGCTGTTTGAGAATGTGATATAAGGGAACCCCCCTGCACAAAACACTAAAACAAAGCACGCCCACCTCAAACTCACCCTGGCACATAATGTAGGTACTCTAAAGGCATAGGAACTAGACTTTTTTTTCTTTCTATGTCTCGCTATGCTCCTTTCGCTGTATCCTGCAAACTGCTTCTGGATTGAAAAGACTGATACGGACAGAAGGAGAGAAGAGCTTCCTGGGTAAAAATTCCCATCTGTCTAGTGTGTCTTTGTGTCCTAAATGAAGAAAACTGAAAATCTTCCCGAGATTTATCGTCAGATCAAAATAATCAACAAGATATGGAGATGGTCACAATAATCCTCTGACCTGAGCACACAAGGATATGAGCTAAAAGCACTAATCTGTGTCTCTCACACACACGCACGCACGCACGCACACACACACCAACCTGCTGTTTCCTCAAAAGTTTTTAAGCACCAGATGAAGTGAACTAGTAAGTTAAAATTAAATCAAGAAAAAAAGAGAGAAATAATGTAAAGCATGTTTGTCATCAAATATGTGATGTGGAATTAGCTTGCACTACAGTTTTATGACTATGTATCATATGCGCCTGAAGTAAAGACACTGTATATACCTGCACCTAAACACCACTGGTGTGTATGTATATATGTATAGTTAATAGTTATAGATAGATATATATCCCACCTTGTATTGTTCTCATCTGTGCTGAACCGGGTGATAAAACAGGACCTGAACGTTTTATTTATTTGAGGAATTTCTGTTTAGTAGCAGTTCTTCGCTGATTATACACATTTTTCCTTTTTTCTATTTTGGAAGTTTATGTTTAGCTGGTCAAATTGGAAATGTGAGTTTGTATGAAACAGTGAAGAAACAAAATGACTGTTAAACGTTTCTCCTTACTCTGAATTAAGGCTTTCTCTCTTGTTTTTTTCAGTATCTACAAGCATGCTGACTCTTAAGTGCCACAGTATTGTGTTCAGTACAGTAGGACCTTTGTGATGTCGGTTTATTAAAGACACTGTCAACAGCTGCGACTTCTCTACATTTCTCTTCTGCATTCAGATGACGAGGCGTCAAACATTGTGATGAATAAACTGACATTAACCCTTATAATCCCCAGCCAAAAGCTGTTTTCATTTGTCAGCCCAACAAAATCTAAAACATTTTCTTTTTCAGACTAACTATGGCTGATTGATGTTAGTAAATGCATTTGTATAGACTTGAAGACTAGAAGTTGAGATATGACAGCTCATTACAGAATGCTAAAAAACTAACCAGTTTATTATGTGAGGTTTTTGTTGAAGCTCCTAGCAACGAGGTGCTTCATAACCAATGTATAAAATAGAACACTATTTAAATATCAAAGATTATATCAGAGTCACTTGGAGGATCAACACCTAACATATGAAAAATGCACTTAACCATTATAATGTTTTCTATCTCAAATGCGCATATGGACATTTTAAAAAGGGTATTTGTGTATTTCGAACCCTTGGCATGAAGTATGTGGGAGAAAGACTTGAAACTGATTTTGATTATCTTGATGAATCAAAACATTTAAGAAATAGACGGATTCCTTTTGATGTCAATAATATTAAGTTGACCTGTTGCAAAACTGAATGTACCTTTTCCAGTGTGCTTGATTTTGTATTCCTTTTTTTTGTTGGTTTTTTTGTGGGTTTTCTGTCTGGGACTATGTGTCATATACTTTTGTCTATGCTGTTGCCTGTCTTGGCAAGGTCTTCATTGTGAAGGATATTATTGATCTCAATGGGATGCTCACTCTTTATTGTTACCGTTCATTTTGCTCGTAAGGACCGGAGTTGTTGATAAGTCAGCAATATATCAATTCAAATGTTTTAATCTGAAAAGATTTTAAAAAGCTTGCGAGCAAGTGAGACATATGAGTATTCATGCACGTGTACAGTTCAAGTGATACCCTTGTGAAAACACAATTTACTGCTGCAGCTCCTTTTGTGTTGAATGTCTTTGTATTGTTGACTTAATTGTGTGACATATGAACATTTTACATTACATGATACTTGTTAGATGCTTTTATCCAAAGCGACTTACATACTCAATACTGTGGACAATCCCCACAGGAGCAATCTGGGGTGAAGTGTCTTGCCCAGGGACACAACGACATGCTGACTGCAGTGGGGTTTGAACCTGTGCTCCCCTGATCCGAACACCAACGCACTATTCCACTGCACCACACGCCTCCCTTACGCACATTATGTGCTAAAAAGATCACGGCCCGCAGAGAATCATGTTAGGCAGGTTATCGGGGAATGCGTATTTCACTGCAGTTACTTATTACAATTCACTATATAGACTTATTAATAATAATCAGTTTTATAACTTAAACCCAGAGCCCTCATAAACATTGTTAACCTGAAAAGGAAATGATTCAGTATTCAGTTATGTTTATGTCTCGCGAGTTACTAATAATAGTAAATCACTTAATTTAAACATGGCAGACAAAAATGGACAAGAATAAAAACGTGCGTAATGCGTTCATATAGGCTACTATGGGTTTCACGGACGTATTTAGGACTACAGTGTGAATCCAGGCCACAAACCTTTTGAAAAAAGACTTTTGTGAATAAGTTATATTAATAATTTTTCGGATGTTGTTAGAAATTCCCATTTGCTTCAGTCTTACTGCTCTCAAACCTAATGTTCATTACGTGTTTTTTCCTTCGCCCTGCTGGGCCCCCTTACAGATTAATCTTGTCTGATGATGAGTCCAGAGATCAGATTAATTATAATGTTGCTCCTTTGTGTGTACTGGTTAGTCACCAGTCCCTTGTTTGACAATGCCCCATGCCAACAACAACAACTCGTGTGGGCTTGTCCTTTACTCCTGAGAAACCAAGTGGCCAATACATTTAGTATTACAGCTTCTATAATAAACCTGTGCCCTTTAAGGTTGTTGATATGTTTTTGATAATCCAAATTTGCATTTCATTAAAACACTATAATCTGCAAGGTAGGTTTTCCTACATTGTAAATGGAAATGTACTCGAGCAGGAGCATTCTTGGTTCCATGGGCGTAGGAAGCATCCTGAATGTGGGGGGGACATTTTTAACGGGGGGTGTGGGGGTCCTCCCCCACGAAAGAAAATAGATTTCCTGTATTCTGGTGCATTTTAGGTGGTTTGATACTTTTATGTGGCTATACTAGCATGAGGAAAATGATGGGTACATTTTGTAATTTCATTCTTCAAGAAAGGAAACATATTTGATTATTAATTCAGAGCTGTCTTTGAATTAATAAAAAGCAGTTTAAATGCCCATTTTTTGTACATTTATATACAACAATAAATATTTGTGAGTGCATTGAGAGATATTGTTGTGGATAGTCATTTATATATACATCGCAAAATACATTTGTGAATCCTTCTGTGAGCATTTATTAATATTGAGACTGATCTGACTCCATACAGATGTTAAGTTCACCTAGGAATGGTATAATTGACTTGTTCAAATAAATGTTGCTCTTCTGTCTATATTGGTCATATGATGCCCCTTGACTGAAATGCTTCCTGTTCAATATCCCCACTGATTTCCTTAAAATTCTGGGATGAGAGTCCACATCACAATTTACTCTAAACTGTCATTTCCCTTTCATCACTCACCTCAGCAATGGACCTCTCTCCACTGTCCCTGTGTTCTGCCTCTGACTCACTCTCAAGCGCCTAGATGTCAAGAGAGGTGGTGAAGTGATCATTATTTATTGAGCAGTATACTCTTTCACATTGAATCATAACAAGTCATACTGAATGTAAATACAACTGACTCTAAAGTAAGTCCCAGTCTGTGACATTGGACATTTTGAAGACTCAAAGTCCCAAGCAGTAGGTAGAATATTAGCTAGTCTATGTAATGTGCACAGAAAATAAATAGTTAACTGAATACTGGGATGGAAATTGCCTATAAGCATTCAGTAAAACATAAACACACACAAAAAGCTTCTGAATGATAAGAAGTATAATTAAAACATAATGCACATTACCATTTTGAGAGAGAGTATCCTAAATTAAAGAACTCAGAAAATAATCTCTTATCGAACTGAGGCTCCAGTAAAACACACTGACTGCGTCTCTATGGACATCATGGTGTTTACATGAGCACAGAGAGATCGGGTTATTCATGTTCCCTGTTTACATGATAAATACTAGTAACCTGGCATTTCGATGCCTTTTCTCATCTAAACTATTCATTATTTGTATCTCTCTATCATGACATAAAGACGAAACTCCTCTCCAGAAGTGAGACGCCGCCGCCGCCATCACTGTTAACTGATTAACTGCTACCAGCTGAAGACTTACTTTCCTCTTCTTTGAATTTTTTTTTCTTATGTCCATGTTGTCTGGGGGAGAAAACATATCAAACCAAGAGATCGTCAGCTTTGATTTTCGCTGTATTAACCATTTCTTGAACATTTGGTGTGTGTGCCTTACCTCCGCTACCGGCATCGCTTCATACAACAGATCTGAGCTGTCCAACTATGACAACACTCCTTGAACATGAGAATCTGCCTTGGTACAAAGTAGCAGTGAAAACATGGTACAGAGTTTCATTGATTTGGGCATTCTCTCAATAAGCAAGTGGAATGGATTTGATAGTGAAGCACTGGCACAGCTCTCTACAATGTGCGGTGAGTGGACAGACCGATTCACGGACTTTCCACGTGGTAAAAGTGGGGGGGGGGTCTAAACTAATCATTTAAAAAAGTGGGGGGGACTTGTACAACCCTGATATAATGGATGCGACGCCCATGCTTGGTTATGATGAGTTCAGTAATCCCAACCCCTCACGTGTGTTTATTCCTCATGGCACATTTCTAATACCAAATGCCATGTTCTTAAAAAATGTCAACTCCTGTAACACTCAAATAATGGATAACCTTCACTTTTGAACCACTAAAAGATAATAGATGAGAGATACTTTTGTGTTATCATCCCTTTATATACAGTGCAGAGGAAAAACATGTTTCCCACGATTCTCAATAAAAGAATGAACATCAGGTGAAAACAACACAATACTAAAACAATTACAGAACAATATACAAGACAAGGTAAGCAAAAAAAGCGTTATGTTCCCCGAGGAAATTCGAACGAACATAGTACTACAACCTCACCCCGCCGAAAATGTGTTTCTTGTTGGTTTAATAACCGCTGTTATCCAACGTTGTGGCAAATGTATTATATCAGGGTTATGTGGGAGCCAATGGGAGCTAAGCTCCCATAAGGAGGGGTGGGTCTGAGCTCCCATGAAAGCAGTGAAATCATACATCTGTGGGGGTCGCATTACATACAAACATTATTTTAATCACAAATAATGCATGTGTCAATGTAATGAGTAGGCTATTATTTACGTTAACGATAATGGATCAGGATCTTATCGGCTTCGCTTTCCTTTTAACTGTACCAAAGGTCCGTACTGAACTTGGGAAAAGGGCGTTCAGTTACGCTGCCCCTCAAGCTTGGAACCTGCTTCAAACTGAGCTGAAACTCAGAGAGCTGGTCTCATTAAACACACTCAAAGCAACTTTAACTGACCTTGAAGCAGGCCGCTGTCTGTAAATGCTTTGGCTAAACTTGGTGTATGACTGTGTTGTGATTGTGTGTTTTTTAATTGTCTGTAACTGTAAAACTGTCTGAAACTGTGCTGTTCTTGGGCCAGGACTCTCTTGAGAAAGAGATTTTTAATCTCAATGAGACCTATCCTGGTTAAATAAAGGTAAAATAAAAAAATAAAAATAAAACGAGGTAAATAGGCTAAAAGAAAAACATGTTTTCCAAAAGAACTACGCATCGTATTCTCTCTTGAATGACAATATGCCTGCACTTCACCTCCTGTGAGCGTGCTGCGCGAGCCGAGATTATGTGTTATGTGCGTATTGAACCTTTCATATTTAAATTTGTAGCAAGTCTCTACTTGCTGCTGCTGCTGCTGCTGCTGCTGCTGTGTCTGTGTGTATGTGTGTGCTTGCACGCGTGCGCTCGAACCTTGTATATATGTATATCATACAAATATGCTGTGGAAATGCAAATGACATTACACACAACCATCAGGTGGCGGTGTGGTGGAATACATCAGCATATAGGCAGCACAGAGGATGGCACAAGCAGAAAGAGCCCATTTCAATGTTTAAGGAGGTGGGTGAACGTGCTGGTTAAGTAACTGCACAGAAAAAAAAGAAGCTTATGCAAGAAAGGTTAACAACATTACAAAAGCCGAGGAAGGCGCTGTCACTGACCATCCTCACAATGAAGGAGGGGGCGGTTGCGTCACCGCTGTGCCGCCTCTGATTGGCTGAGCCTAAATTCCAAGGCGGGGCGAGAGGAAGGCGCTTTACGTCACAAGTGGATGTGGGCATGCGTGAGGACGAACGTCAACCCCGTGTCTTTATGAAAGGCAAAATCCCTCTGTGAGCAGCAGCTATCTAAGGAACCGGTTGGTGTAGGATAAGAAGAAGCTCGTCTCGGAAGAACCGGGCTAGAAGACGGTCTGATCTGTTCACCGCAGTCCGCCCAGCGTTGGTTATCCTTCGGCTACAAGCTAGCTGCAGCCTCCGCCTCCTCACCGTGCAACAACACACACCACGGGGACGAGCCGACGGACGTAACGTTAGCCGAGAAGGGAAGTGGGCTCCGGCTTCTCTTTCATCAGGCAGGTGAGGGCAAAACGTGCCATATTTAATCCCATTAGACACTGATATCATACATGTGGAGGTGTTGGGAAGCCGCACATGTAGAAGCCCCGGCTCTATGCTAACCGGCGGGAGATAACGAGTAACGAGATGAGATGTTCGTTACCGGAGCGACGGGCTGTGTGACCGTGTGTCGGTCTGTCTGCTGACGTCGGAGTGTGACCGTGAAACACAAGGCCTCATTACTCCTCAGTCGTCACCTTTACCCTATCTAAAACGACAAAATGTGGAAAAGAAAATAGTAGTTTCAAAATACCTAAACAAAACATTGCTTATCTTTTTGTAGTGCGTAGCCCAACCGTCTCAGGGTTTACAACTCGACATGAGGGCTTTATTGTGACTGTATATATGTATTATGACCTAATATAGGAAGAATAATCGTGCATCACTTCAAATTCAAAGGTTTTATTGTCATATGCACAGTAGCTACAGTGTAGTTATGGCAATGAACATCTAACCAGATTCAATGCAGCATTAATATATAAGACATAGCCATTACAATAGTGACCAATGTGCAGGTAAATGCTTAAGCAGTAACCTGTATACATGTAAAATAAGATGAGCTAACAACAGAATGTAAATTGAATACTGTACACCTGAATAAAGAGTAAAATAACTCGCACCAAAAGAAGCCGAACCACCAGAACTACTACACATATCTGTCACTGTGTATAGTATGTATTATTCGAGAAAATGAAAATGTCAGGTGGGTGAAGAAGTGACAATGATTACTATGGACAATTGAAGATAAATATATGAACTAATGCAGATTGTACATAAGGCAACCATAGCCAGCAGAAGAAGAAAACTGGGACGCCAGTGCTTATTTGGCCATTAGTATTTATTGGCTCCTGATAATGGGGTCGTCCTGGAAACGTGTGTCTGTGCGTGTGTCTGTGTCATAGGCAAACACATTATTATTGGAAGGGTAAGTTGAAATGCAAAGTATAGAAGTAATTATGTCATGATGATGGATATAGACGGCGACGCTGTTTTCCAGTCCAGCTTCAATCAACTCATCGGAAGTCCAAGTAATTAAGAACACTGCTGCCAGGGGCTTGAAGAAAACTTGAAAATGTCGAGTCACTCCGAAATTCATTTCATAATCTTCTACTTGATCTTGCTCTATAAATCTCTCTCCTCTGACCTATTTTGTCATACTGGGCTGGCTTACTGGCTGCCCCAGGCGTTAGAACCAAAGCGGTTAACAGAGAATGTTGTAATCCTGCAACACAGACCTGTAACCAGCCCTGACTCCTTTTCCTATAAAGTAAAATCTAAAGAAGTTATGTTTTACAATAACTTCTCTATAACGGCTAAGAGCTTTTGTTTTTTAGCTTGGCTTTTAAATAACCTTTGTCTTATCTGGATGGTGAGGTTTTCTCCTTAACTTTTGTATATCTTGTCAGTACTTTTGTAACATTTCCAAGGTTTCTTGGAGAACAATAAACATATTGAAATGGACAATAAACTACTAAAACATATTCTATAACGACATACTTAAGTGTGACACCAATGCTTATTTTTATCCCAGTCATTAAAAACTACAGGCCTGAATAAGGCCATTATAATATTATTTCTTAAACTATTAATCTAGCTTTAGAGACCACAATTACCTTTTTTTTCTAACTTAATGGAGCCATTACAATGTTGTTTTTTTACACTAACATTTATCTTGAGTTTTGGTCTCAGAGTTGAGCAATTCTCCCACTGGCAGCTATAAAATGGGACATACTTTGATACTGGTGTGATGACCATCATTGCACAAACGGTTATCTTTCACTCTATCAGTTAAACTAATTAATTAACAGCCTTCTAATCTTGTAAGTGAGTTTTTAATTCATAAATCAAAATAAATGTTATCTTTACTGGGACAATAAAAGCAATGTGAAAATGTGAAAATATCTTCAGTGTATGAAAAAGGCCTGGAGTTGATGACTGCTTGAAGTGGTTGTAGTGGTTTGGCCTACAGGGCTCGACGGTTGCCAGGTTGCCATTGGCAACCATTCAGAAAAAATGTCAACCACTTCTTGGCCTTTGGTTTCCATCAGTGGCAACCAGCTTTTAACATAAAGAAATAAGGGCAGCAAACAGCTAAATGTGCACCCCAAAATAGATACATGTTAATTATGTGTTGTATTAAGAGTGATATTTAATTATTGTTGTGACCAGTCGGAACCTGATACTTAAATTGCACGTGCATTGTTGTGATTACGGAGCCAGAAAGCAATGCACGTTTACTCGCGTGCGCGGTGCGCTGTGTGTTTGTTTTACAAAAAATGGCGAAGCAAAGTTGTTTGACTGTGGGGTAAAAAGTTTGGCCAACCCGTCAACATCTCAAACGAATGTTCAAAGTGATTCAACTGATAAAGCGCAAGATGAACCCGAACGAAAAGCAAAGAGGAAATGTGTAAAGTCTTGGGAGGCGAAATATTATTTGTATGTTCTGCTTCGTTGTGCGTTCACTTCCGGTAAAAGTTCCTTCAAAATAAGAGTCCCGATCTTATTACTACCAAAATAAAAGTGCTAAACGAGACTTTACCATAGGAAAATATTGGCATACAAATATAATCACTTCTATAAAAAGGTAACACATTTTAAATATAGTTAGACATATTAAAGGTAATGCAGCATTAATATCTAATTCTTAACTGTGAATGGTTTTCATTTATTTAACATTAGAAATGTATTAGCCAATGACATAACCACAATCCAAGACTTCAATGCTGAAGGGCCAATGGATCTGTGGTGGGGGTGATGCCTGGTTGCCAGCCTGGCAACCACTTTTAAAAGTTAGCGTTGAGCCCTGACCCTATCAACAGATGGTCGCCTCGTATTGATTAATTTTCAAATTGTACCTTTGATCAAGATTTAGTAGGTTTCTTTTTCAATGCAGTTGAAAGGTTTTGATTGTTATTTGTGGCAAAACATCTATTTTCTTGCAGGGGTGTAACGGTTCACAGAATTCACGGTTCGGTACGTACCTTGGTTTGGGGGTAACGGTTCGGTACGGGTTCGGTACAACAAGAAAAAGCAAAAAAAAAGTGCAAATGCATAACTCATTTTTTAATTTTGAACAGTAGTGCAAGTTTCAGTTTAAAAATAAGGAACTCTAACATTTTGAATAATTAACTGTATTACACTGTTAAAAACAAACCACAAACAGTACCACACACTCGGATGCCCATTATTATTATCTATAATGGCTGATGTCAAACAAAAAGGTTCAATAAGCTGTAAAACTAAAAAGAATGTCTTGAAAATATTACAAAATAAATAATAAAGTGTTTCAAGGGCGCATAGCCGTTCAAATATATATGCCAATAGCTTCCGTTATTTATTTTGGTCTCTCGGCTTTCATGTTTATTGGCTTCTTAAAAACAGCATGGATAAGCTGTTGAACTGCTGTTGTCTTTTGCCGGGCTCCGGTGATTGGCAAATTTGGGTGATGCTGATATGATTTAGCATGTCCGATCCACCACTCGCACTCCATCGTTGTTGTAGCCCACAGGGAACCCGAAATGTTCCCACACAGCTGATTTAAAAGAAGCAAGTGGGTCTTCTAGCTCCTGTGTGTTATCTGAAATCGCCATACTGAGTTTTCTTCCTTTTGTATTTTGTTCGTTTTGTTGTGTTTTCTTCTTGTTCTTCATTTGTTGTTTAAGGGCGGCTGGCAAACAGCTTTTAGGCGCAGTACCGCCCCCTGGATTATATATAGTGTAATGGATACTGCCCTGAGTGACAGACTTTTTTCCCACTCATAAAAAAAAAAGGCATATTCGTCGTGTGACTGCATGTGCCAAACCTTGACATCCGAACCGTGACGGTTACCATTGCACCCCTAATGCAGATAGTTTCTGTTGCACCTGTGCCAGCTGTTTACAATGGACTCATGACTGGTAATCTTTATTGTGAAGCAAGACCAAAGTGTCTGCCAATCCCTATCCGCTTTATTTTAAATACACTGTCAGCTTGAATAAATGTTATTTCTGGATGTAAACCAAGTCAACCAGCAATATGTAATACCAGTATTCTGCACAACATTAAGCCTTAAATCTAAACAACTGTGAAAGAGCATTTCATTCGAACTCAATATTAAGACAAAATAATATAACTTCACTTTTCCTGACTCAAAGAGTTGCTTAGCAGTTTCAGTACAAAGTACTTTTTATTATCCCGCTGAATAACAGTTGGACCTAATCAAAGAACAATAATACGTTTTATTAGTTGAGTGTGCAGACAAGGACTTTTAAGTAGCTAACAATACAGTACAATTCCAAAACAAGCATTCAAATAAATGATGCCTGGTAATTGACTCGTCACTGTGTCCGATGTAGTATGATAAATATAGGATTTTGACCGGGCGGACCTCAGAGGTGCAGTTGTCATGTAGAACAATACATATGATCATATGAAAAGCCTTGTAGTCACAGCTGATAACTCTAGGTGGTGCCAGACTGATCAGCTGATGGTTGTAAGGGTTTGAACACAAGTTGACATTACAGCCAAATGTGGATATAAGCCATGTGTGACCACTAGTTATTTTACCAGCTATTAGGT
The DNA here is from genome assembly GCF_902827175.1 of Gymnodraco acuticeps. Classification (NCBI taxonomy): domain Eukaryota; kingdom Metazoa; phylum Chordata; class Actinopteri; order Perciformes; family Bathydraconidae; genus Gymnodraco; species Gymnodraco acuticeps. The sequence continues at coordinate 3,395,316 of NW_022989843.1, forward strand.
ACATTCAGACCTGTAGTGATTGTTTTATGTAAGCCAGTGTGATGGTTGAACATCCAAAACAGAAAGCAACGTCACCAGCTGTTTGGAGCAGGTGCTTTGATACTCTTTTATTGTTTGAAAGTGCTAGCGTGCATTAGGGCTGCACGGTATTGAAAAAAACTAACATCGCGATTTTCCCCCCCCCCCCCCCCCACACCCCTGCGGTATATATTGCGGTTTTTTTAACCTGTTAAACCCCAAAGTCCCGGCGGGTACTTTACTTTTTTTTTTCACGACAGTGTCTCAGGGGATCGTAATATTTAAGAACCTATTAATGTGTTATACCAGATTAACGGAAATAATCTCAGCTAACTGACGATACAAACCATTTTTACCAAAACAAAACACAAGTCTCATAAGAAGCATCTAAATTACCCCTGAGCGAAAAATGCTAACGCACTTTGGCACAGAACTCAAGATAAAAGTACCCTTATTATTACTTATCGTAGCTGCACTTACAAGATATCCGATTAAAGCTGAGGTTCCACAGATTATTTAGGTATATAGTATCATCACTGAGTGATCTGAACTCGGACAGGGGAAGCAAACACAGACATCACAACACGTACCTTTACGTAGCTTCTAGGGGAGATGTCTCACCGTAGCTGTCAATCTGATCAAAAGACGTGTTCAATGGCATTAAAACGAGAAAGAAAAAACGCGGCTGAATCGGTTGATCCATAGGTTTTTAACGTCTCTGTATAAAAAAAATGATTTAATTTATAATCCATAATTCCATTTGTATGTAAATATCGCAGAGCAAAAGTTAGCTGCTAATGGTAGCCACCATTTGATGAGCTGCAGCTGCTGCTTCCGGTCTTGGCTATGCGGCAGTCTAACACACACATTACCAAATAAGGAGTGAGAGTGACGCGTAGCCAAAACCGGAAGCTGTATACACTCTGGTGGCTACCATTAGCAGCTAACTGTTGTGCTCCGATTTTTACATAAAAATGGAATTATGGATTATAAACAATTGCTTCAAAGCCACAGATACATTATCAACCTATGGATCAACCGATTCAGCCGCATTTTTTCTTTCTCGTTTTAATGCCATTGAACACGTCTTTTGATCAGATTGACAGCTACGGTGAGACGATCTCCGGCGCAAACTGAAAACTCATCTCTTTCGACTCCACTTCGAGCGATAGAACTATTAACGAAGCACTTTTATACTAATAAAGGACTGGCTTATCTAAAGCCAGTTGAGTAGCACTTGAAATGTTTGGCTCTATGAAACCTGATGTACTTATATGATTCTGTTTTCTTCAAGGTTGTATTTTGTTGGTCGAACGCACTTATTGTAAGTCGCTTTGGATAAAAGCGTCAGCTAAATGCAATGTAATGTAATGTAATCTCCCGTAAAAGGTCCGTAAAAGGTACGTGTTGTGATGTCTGTGTTTGCTTCCCCTGTTGCGAGATCGGATCGCTTAGATACTATACTTAAATAATCTGTGGAGTCTCAGTTTTAATCGGATATATTGTATGTGCAGTTTCGATAAGTAATAAGGGTATCTTTATTTTGAATTCTGTGCTAAAGTGCGTTAGCATTTAAAAAAAATATGAATAAAACCGCACGTCCCTGCGGTGTGAATACCGCGCATGCGCATACCGCGGTTATCGCCATGACACGGTATATCGTTCAGCCCTAGCGTGCATCTTCTTTAGGAGTCCTAACTACAGGTTCAGTAGCGTGTGGGTTGGATGAGTCGGTTGGAGTCCTAAGGTTGCTCAAGAGGAAGAAGAAAATGGCTTGAAATTATATGGTTTGTTGGTTCCCCAAACCAAAAGACGGATATTAGACGGAAATAACTAACAGATGAAGACTATGTATTAAGAGATGGTAGTGTACCAGTACATTTGTTGAAAATCATATTTGTATCTGGCAGTGTTTAGGGTTGCACCTCACTATTTTCCACTGGTAATCCGATATTTATTGATAATTGATGAAAATGGCATTATAACTACATAGACCCAGTGGCAGTGTCTTTTACAAAAATAAATCTGTTTTATGATGTTGCAGCAAATCGCAACAGTTGGAAAGCTATAACCTATGAAGGTTGATCATTCTTGCCTGAAAAAACAATGAAGCAATTGTCAGATTTTTGATAGAAGTGACATATCATTTTTAAAGAAGCTACAACAAAACACTACATTTTCAAAGATGTATTTCACCAATACATTTAACTTAATTTTATATTTTGTATTGTTCTTGTTATTGAAATAGTTAAATTAAATACTGTTTGCATTGGGGTTTAAGGTGTGCCACTCATCTTTCCCTTGTCCTAATTTCCTTGTAAGTAATGGTTCTGCAGCCTTTTATTTTCTATATCAGCAAACACATAATGTACAGGGTGCATGGGTTCATCAGTGCCACTTTCTTAACTGGGCATCATGAAGGTAAAGCTACTGAGCTGTGGGTCTTGAGTCGCTGCCTTTACTGTAAATCAATCTGTAAACAGGCTGATGAATGCGTAATTCTACTTTTACTGGAAAGGTGCACTATCACAAAGGAAGAAGTTAATCAGCAGTTGAGTTTAGCTTGTACAGCAAAGCCAATTTAAGGGTTCTTGTTGAAATGACGTGTACAAAAAATGTGCTAGCAAGTGTGTCAATATATTTAAAAACAAGCTTTGCAGCCGTTCAGAGTAGCTCTCTCTGACTCTCAGTAGGCTAAATGGATACAGAGGATCACCTCACAGGATGTCGGCCAAGGAACAGGCACAGTGAGGTGAACTGGATCACCGTACTGGATTCTTGGCTCTTTCTGCTGCTGCCAGCATGTGACTAAGATTACACTGTAGTACGTGGTCATGCTGGTTCTTCCCACTGTTTCGGGTAAAGGTGTGTTTGGTTATTGGTTATTTTTTGACATGGTCTGCCCTGAAATAATATTTCCTTTTTTTCCTTTGCACATCGGTATATTATCTTTGCAGATATTGGTATAGGAATTTTGCTGCAGAATAAAGAGACTTCCACTGTTGGCGTCTACACACTGAGCCTTTTGTAATTGTCAATTTGTGCTGTGATGGAAGACATTAACTTAAAAGGACATTAAATGGCCAAAGCACACTATGGCCCAATCCCAAATCACCCCCTACACACTAGGGCTGCACGATTTTGGGAAAAAATCTAATTGCGATTTTACTGATAAATATTGCGATTTCGAATTGCGATATTTGTTTTTAAGCGACCCAACGAAAGTTTATTGTAAAATGCGGCTAGGAAGGTCGCATCAACGTGCTTCCGTCTCTAGCACCCGCGCGGCCCGAGCTACGAGTGAAAGAACTAAACTTACATGAAACTTCCGTTGGGTTGCTTTAAAGTCAAGCTTCAGTTTAAGATTCACCCTGTAATAGAAACATGTGATGGAGCATTACTGACCTGACTCGGATGGTTTGTTTCACCAAACCATCTAGGAAAGCTCCATTGGAAGCCATTTGGAAAGGGCAGGCACTTTCAAAAATACTTGGCAGGTGATTGGATCAATCTGTCTATCACCTATCATGGGCTACTTCTGATTGGTTAACAATGGCTGGTACATGTGGAGCACATCACTTCTGATTGGTGTGGATGGCTGACACACAAGAAAAAAAAAGGATAAAGAAATGTAAAAAAAGAATGTTGAAAAAAATTGCAGGCTTTGCGATTTGATAATCGCTTCATTTGATAATCGCATCATTTAAAATCGCGATTTCGATTTAAAATCGATTAATCGTTCAGCCCTACTACACACTCCCCCTCCGTTCGCGCGGAGGGTCCGCCATATTAAGTGCTGTTCCAAACCAACGAGGGTGGAGCGGTGTGGTGGGGGAGTGGGCTATCAAGCCCTCAAACAGCGAGTCTGCAGCGGTGCTGACTTGAGACCGGTCTCTACCTGACCGGAGTCAATGCTGTGTGTGTCCGTCAGGAAACACGCTGTTTACAAGTAGTTCCAGCAAACATCCACTGATAAGTTGCGATGTTAACAACCTCATGATCACCTCATATGTTTTTAACTTAGGATCGTACATGTGTTTAGTCTAGAAAAAGGTAAATGTGTGCATTTTATAAAGTTGTGTATATTTACAGACTGTTGCAAAAACTAAGAAGCTTATAAACATCAGGTTTAAAACCTAAAAGAGTTTTACAAAAAAGTAACACAATGAAAGATGTTTGGAGTTTTATTTGAGTTATTAATTTACATTTTTTGTCAAAGAGATGCTGATTTGAAACCGTTGTTACATACAGTTACGGCATTTCCTGTTTCTGCTGGAGAGAGGGGAGTTTGTCCCAAAGCTTGCCGCTGCATTTATACCCTTAACCCTTAATGGAGGGAACTTCATTCAGCTGCGAGTGTGGCTACAGACGGAGTTCACTCCGTCACGTCGAGGGGGTGATTGTGCCTATGTTTCCCCACCTTGAGTAACATCAACAGTAGAATCCCCATTAAATGTTCTCTCACTTTCTCCCGCTCATGCACACACCCTAAGTAATATTTACCACATTAGTTTTAACATTGGAAGCATTAAACATAATCTGCATTAATAAACAGTTGGGTTACATCAATCACTTAAACATAATAATGCAGAGGACAATATGTTTCTCCTCGGTGGCAGAGATGTTTGCTAGCTGTTACTTTAGGTCATGTTTTCAGGGATATCCGTTCTCTGTTGAGGATGTGACCCATGACAGATTCACAATAGCCCTTAGTCTGCCCCCAAACACAGGAATGTCCGTTTTGTCAGTGTAGCTGCTGCTATAGTTGCATTAAATAACTGTCTATGTGCAGTGCACTGTTTAAAAAAAACAAAAACATGGGTGCCTAGTTTTGCTGGGCCACATCTGCCCTTGTTTAATGAGTTAGTAAATACATGCACATTCAATAGATCTTTCTTTGTATTTTAAAGATTTACTGAATGTGAGGGAGGGCGTTTTGTAGAAAGAGACCAGTGGGGTCACTTATTGATTTATTGGAGATCACTAGTAATCAATATTTGGTGCAGATGCTAGTATTTGAGTTGTCCTGAAATATGCTCATCTTTTTGCTTTTAATACAAACAAAACAGAGCAGCTCAATAAAGGGAAATCGATTTGGTAAAATCCAAATAAAATAAATATACTGCTAGAAAGATGAAATAGATCAATGTAATGAATTTCAAGCAGTTGAATTAAGATGAAGATAATAATGTTCAACGGTCATATAAACATATTTACGTTGTTTGTGAATAGTGTTTAATGAGGGATCTGGCCTCTCGACCTTTTTTGGCTTATTATCAGTGTAGTTGAATAAATGCCAGGATCTAGAAATGACGTCCATCTTTCTCTATTTAAAACAAATCTAAACAGCCACATTGCCACAACCCAGATTTTGTGACTCACTTTTAGTCAGTTAAATGATTTAAGTATTTCCTTTCAGGGAATCAGTTTGGATTTGAAAGTACTGCAGCTGAGCAATGACCCACATTGTTTGTGTAATAATAAACATTTAATCAGCTGCATGACAGATGATGGATTGACATGTAGAAACAGACTAAAGAGCATTTATCATGGATTGATTTACCAACTGGTTCATTTCTACATCAACACAAAGTAGTTGTTTTGTTAGTCTAAAAAATGTAAGTAAATTGTGGCAAATGCCAATGACTACTTCCCCATTTTGTCTAATCATTATCTACAACCCAAAGACAAAACATTTAAATATTTATAAAACAGAGAAAGTGTTACTTGCTACTTCTGTCTGCTCATTAATCTGCCTGAGTGTTTTCAGCTGTGCGTGTAATATGTAAATAAGCTGCGCAGTAGCCCTGACGTCATTGGCTGCCCATCCTCTGGTCCGCCTCTGAAGATGGTGATTGGATTGACGTCATCCAATCGCAGCGCACAGCCGGCGCACACCTGCTGGGGAGGAGTACAAAGGCTGCAGACTATCACCACTCTGGAGGCTCTGTTGAGTGAACAGACGCCTCGCTATTTGCTCTTCGTTCTGGGGGTTAACTTGTGTGGACCGTGTTATTGTGATTAGCAGTATTGTTGTGATTAGATTAGTTTGATTAGATGTGCTTAGATTAGTTTAGTATTGTTTGACGGTTGTCCTAGCTGTGTTTTCTTACAGCCTTCCAGTTGTACCACTTTTACAGTGAGGTTTTGTTTCCTTCTTTATTTAGTGTGTGAGTATTTAGTTTCCCTGCATGCGTTTAGACTCACTTTTTAGAGTCCTCCCTTAGTTTGGTTGCCCATTTAAACTTGCGCCCTTGTGGCCTCTATTGTTTGTTATTTAAACCGGTGTTTGTGGCAATTTGTTTGTTTCAGGCTGCTTGCCTGCCATTTTGTTCACCTGTTGTGCATTAAAATAACTTTTACCAATCCCATTCTGGTTTTGTTGCTTCCCTTTGATTCCCCTTGCTCAGAAGGGAACGTAATAGAAAGGCAGAACATTTTCACATTTAGCTCACATGAATTGTTTGTCCTTGTACACTCAGCAAATGAATGAACTGCAGGGCATTCGTCTGTGTGATGGTCACAACAGTTAAGAGTGTAAACATTATAATAGCCTGCATTTAGTCCTTGCTGGTCACCTTCAGTGTATTCTGACTGTACATGTGGATCAATGTGAACTTTGAGTGCGACCAAGTCTGGTTCTGGGCCTTTACCATTGACTTCTGGTATCAGGTCTGCATGTGAGGAGCCTCTCCCAGGGTTGCACATATCTCCTTATCTCTCTCAGCCTTATGGGTTTGTTTGTTATATTATCTGTTATGCCACTACTCGTCACAAGAACCTTATCATATTCATCAAAATAATGAGTAATGAAAATAATTGTTAATTGCAACCCCTGCAGTGTCTTGTATGAGAAAATCAGCATGATCTGAATTGGCAGATCTCTACTACACACGTGAAGTATCTTAAGCCGCATTTACACTACAGGGTTTTAGCGCGGCTCGGCTTGCTCTTTTTCGCTTTTCCACTAGGGATAGTACCGGCTGACTGGTACTTTTTTAGAACCACTTCAGTCGAGGTTCCAAGCGAGCTGAAAATATGCTTAGCTAGTGACGTACAACACTGCCGACCGCTGATTTGTCAGAGAATCGTCACAATTATTGCGCGAGACAGTCCCCAAGCGTCGCATAAGCACCATTTTTTTTTTTTTTAAAACAGACGAGCTACCGTCAGCAAGTATTTCTATTTTCAACAAAGTATTTTTAATTTCAACAAATCCATAAAGAAATGGCAGCAAAGAAAGCACGCCGTGGTCATTGGACGAGGTACAGACGTTCCTCCATCTCGTTGCAGATGAAAAATACAGCGGGAGCTCGACGGTGAAACGAGAACGTTTATCAGGAGGTCTCTACACTGTTGGCCGCACACGTCTTCACAAGGACTTTCCAGCAGTGTAGAGAAAAACTACAAAAACTGAAGAGTGATTATAGAGCCGTCAAGGACCACAACAGCCGGAGTGGTTCCAGTAGGAAACCATGGAAGTGGTTTGACACTGTGTCGTTACTATAGTTACTACCCTCGTTACTAACTGTAATGGAAACACAGCTTAAAGTGAGCCGAACCGAGGAAAGGTGAACCGAGCCATGGCGAGCCGCGCTAAAGCCTGTAAAAAATGCAGCTTTACATCTGTAGTACCACAGTCTGTTAAACATATCTGAACTGCTAAACCACAAGAGTGTTTTTTAAACTGCTCTTAGCTAACCTCACACTTAGTAAATCCTCCACATCATTATGCAATTGTGGTGCTGAAGGAAGGTCATCCGTCTCCACAGTTACTGTATGAGCCCATGAAACTGGTTTCCCACTGGGAGCAACATCAGGAGTCTGGGTTGGCTCAGGTAGGCTTAAAAGATTTCATCAACTTAAAGCAGTAATGGATGCCTTTTTACTCTTAAATATCCCCGCTGGAGTTGATGGAAAAAGGCCTGAGGCTGGGTGGTGGATATAAGAAACCTTACATTACATGCATTTAAAGGTCCATCTTATCTTATTTGTTTCTGTCTAAGAAAAAAGGAAACTTTAGTGTTTTAATCTAACCTTTAACCGCTATTCACACGCTACTGACAGCATGCTGTGTGGGTGTTTTTGAGGGGGATGGAAATGCATTTAAAGGCTGAATCTCTATTCCACTGATCTAGATGTAACTGTCTTCCCCGTAGCTTTGGTTTCTTAAACTAAAGAATGTGTTTGTACCTCACAGCATGTAGTCCACCTGCTGTTAAACTGCTAAGAACCAGGGAAAGCAGGAATACTGGGGCTTTACATTGTCCCAAATTTTTAAAAAAAAGGCAGCAGCATAGGTCGAGTTTAATTGTACGTGTGATCTAGAGAAGACGACTCATTTTCATGTACTATAATAAAAACTCATTAGTCAGAATAACATCTCTAGTGGCGCTTTCTGTACAGTTTTCAAAGTACAGCCCCCTGCCACTGTATTTGCCAGCGTTCCTTCTGTTACTGCCTCATCAGACTTTTTGTCAAACATCCACCTTTGTCTTACAGGCAGACATGACAGATGGAATCATTTTAAATCAGTACATTTAAATAACAGGTTTTGACAACAATGGTCTCCTTTCAATATAACAATACTGAAGATCCCCACTACCCACTTTCAGCTGTTACTTTGCAAGTTTGTGTTTTTAATCCTTTTAAACCATTATATTTCCAAGATTTCTTCTCAAGTGGGACTAAAAAAATACTGAATTCATGACAAAAATGTATGAAGAACTTGAATACATACTTCAGATGTAACTGCTTACTAGAAGTTGGACTTACATGAATCATACACATCTCTGTCAATGAGGTTTGGATGCAGATAATGTCCAACTGTTGAAAAGCATATTAAAGTATTTTAAAGATGTTGTTGATGCTAGTTTGTTCTTCCAGTTTAAGCCTTACTGCAAGGCCAAGTGAAGAGAAAGAATATGTGAGAATTGAAGGTGTATGTAACCAAAGACTGAAGCAGTCAGTGTACCTGCCTCGCCCTAACTAGGACATGTTTCAGATTACTTACTCGAGTTACAAAAAACCAGGCTACTTTTTGCATGACTTGGGAAGTAAATTATAAACTATGCCGTCATTCCGGTAAGTTGTGAAAAAAGTGCTTGCTTTGGTCGTTCATTATTTTCACTGACACTTTTATTGTATAATAATATTCTTAAATTAAGCTTAACCCTCGTCTTACTAGTTTATGCTTTTCATCATACCATCAAAGGGGTTTTATTCTGTCATTTAAATGTACATTCCTCATTCAATATGGGCCTATTGACTCCATGAAACTTCTGTTTCAGACACAAGCACACATTTCTTTATGTGTGCTTTGTCTATTTTAGTTTTACACAATCTGCAAAATGACTGAGTTTCTTTGTGAACTTCCTTCCTTTTTTTTTCTGATGACAAAACATATTTATTCTCAAAGCAGTGTAAGTTTACAATTTGCTCTACTGTTGTTTTGTGACGGTGGTTTATTTCCATTTAGTAATCCTTATGTAATGAGGCTTATGTGTTTGATATAGAAATACAACACAATAAATCACATCCAAAGGGTTGGGAACACAAAGACGAGTGAAATACATGAAAAGAATGCATGAAAATTCAACTACTTAAACAAACAAGGCTTTAACCAAAACTGACCTTGAAAGCAAGGCCTCCGGTGTGTGGGAACATTTAGGGCAAAGCATTCAACTTCTGAACGGATGGGGTTAATCATTAAAAATGTAAAAAAGAGTTTATCGCCAGAAAATTATTTAAACATTATTTTAAATAGATTTTCAAGACACTTCTCAACTTCAAATGTTGTTTCTTGTTGTTGAGACTTGTATTAACAATAAATACAGAATGAAGACTTCCTCTTGGGTTCATGGAATTGTAAAGGGTATTTTAAGATGTGATAATAAAGATAAGATGTATTTATTGTAAAAAATACTGCGCTGGTAGAACATGGCTTCACACCCCTCGATTGAAACATGTATTTTGTTGGCCTGCTGCCTCTAACTGTTTAAGAGACACACTCTTATCTCCATTCACCTCCACTGCACTGACGGTATGTTGACTAATGTAAACATGCCCTTGCTTGCTTTTTACAATCCACCCTTTACCCCCTTCCTACACACACACACACGCGCACACACATGCGCACACACACACACACACACACACACACACACACACACACACACACACACACACACACACACACACACTGTACACACATCCTGATTTTAGCCAAGGTAAAGGTACTAAAATATGATATGTTCAAATTGTTTCGCAACAGTTGTCAAACAATTTGTGATTTATAGGATTTGTTAATCTGCTTACTAAACTTAACCGGAGGGAAACTGGCGCAGCTTTCCTCTGTTGGAATCTTTCAGCAGACACCACACGGCTGTATTGTTCGCCGTGAAACATTCCAGCGTATTACCCACAGCTTACAATGATAAGCGTTCTTCTGTTATTTCCTGTAGTAGCTTTCCATCACACCTGGTCCTATTCAGTCGGCTTTGATGGTAGTCGCACTTAAGGGATGATTTTGTCAGTTGTTAATGTGATGACTCAGAAGTTTACAATTGTTCTTCTTTGCTTGTTCAGTCAGTGGCAGTGGCTAAACATCTTTTAGCTGTAGCTTGAATTGAATTGGCCATTATTCTAATAATGGAAACATGTATCCTCTTTGCTGTTCAAGTGTGATGATTTTGGGCTACTTGTATTTTACGTCATTGTAAACGTAACATCTTTGATCCGCCAAAGTCAGCAACATGAAGACATCATAATAAATGTATCGTGGCCATGTTATCGGCATTTTTTTCACTGTCAGAACTTAGTCCTTTTCTATGTGCTGACTTTTTTTGTGAGATTGTAGAAATTCCACAAATTCTGACAACCCTCACATTACTCCAAACCAGGGGGGTCAGACTTAAATACACAGTGGGTCAAAATAAAAAAATGGGTACTAGTCGAGGGCCGGACTGGTTCAATGTTTATTGCAAAACGTATTGAAATGAACTTATTGCACATATTAAACCTGGAACTAACAAAGCTTAAATTATTGCCTATAAAAACAACATGAATCATTAAATAATCAGTTGCATTCATTTCTTATGGCTCTATCTGCAGCTTTTCCGGAGTCATTTCTTATGATTACATTTTTCCACAGGCCAACAACAGCTTCAACAAAATCAATTCCCCTCAAAGAAAAAAACAAACATGCTCTGTCGCAAGAAAGAAAGTGCAAAAGGGAACATCCATGTAAACTCAGTGTGCTGCTCGGTGATGCACACTAAGCCAGATACTTGGCATCTCGTCTCGGGTGCAAGTTCATCAACGTTTGGGCTCAGGCTCTGAGCTGAGGAAACCCTCAGGATGGAGTGAAGGTGTGCGTGCAATATACCGGCGGGACAGATCTAATAGTAATTAGAAATGTTCCTGCGGGCCGAAATTAAATCTTAAAGCACTTATGTAAGCACGCTCACACACACATTATTTATTAGAGATGAACCCGCCAACACTTGCGAGGTACAAGCCTGCACATGAGCCACAGATCAGGTTATCATAGTTATAGATCCGGCCTGCTTTTTCTGGGATGACTTCAAACTACCGTTGCCTTTGTTTCACCTCGCTCTAGTTTGTCTTCTGCGCTCTTCCTCTAAAACTCTTTTAAACACACACTTCTTGCTTTTTTCCTTTTAAATGTTGTCTTTAACATATTGTGAAAAGTTATTTATTGTTTATGAAACTGCAGAATTCCCCTCTGTTACATTGGTTCGCTTTCAGTTCTCTCTTCTCTCATAACAGTTTCTTGTTTTCTCCCTCGTGTGAATGTGTGTGTTTAGTCTCTTGGACAACTAGCAGAAAAGGGCTTTTGAGACAATGTCATGCTCATGGATGTATAAAGGGAACGGTCATGCTAAAGTAGCATGTCTCGCTGGTGTTAGCATATGCCTCATCTGAGTTTTTATCACACAGAGGTTGCTGGGATACTTTGTCACACTCCACATCTCACAACTAACTCAGTACTGACGCGAGGCAGCACTCGGTGTGTGAGTTCAATGCTGTGCAGTATGCAGAATGATCTGATAGGCTAACTTTGGGTTGATTTTCTAACCATGACATTGACCAAGGATTATTCTCCTTTGTTTAAGATTGGGCCATAATTTCTATCAAATACAACATTATGCTAGGGCTGCACTATATGTGGACAAAAGGTTGAATATAGCGAGAATTATAGTTATTGTGATAAAATATAAATGTGTACTCAGTTCTGCCTTTCTGCTGTGCAGTTTGCAGTATACCTGTAAATGTTATCATTTTGATTTGGAGACAGGACTTTAAGCTCTTTAAAATGTTTTAAATAGTGAATTAGATGGTCAACCTCAGATCTTTTTCATCACGGTTTAAAATCTTAAAAGATCATGTGATTTTTTTTCTTGCCTAGGGTATGTCTTAATTTAATTATTTTCTTTAAGTGTGCCAAATTCACAAGAAACAAAAGTCACATTCTTAAAAAGCTAAATGATCTTTTATGAATGAGCCCCTTTGCACATTCCTTTTTGTCTGTTTTTATAATATGAAAACACAGGAATATGTATACATTACTCTAAGTAAGTATTTGATCAACAGTTCTTCTTTAAATTAAACAGAACCTCTTAAATGGCATGTCTTTTTAAGTGTGAAGTTAAATTAAAGACCTATATTAGCGAGTCCATCATGACTTGGCAGTTTGCCTAGGCTTGCCTGGCTTCATGGTTTTCTTTCTGTCCTTTCTAAAAGTACAGGCGACCTTTATACTGTATGTGGAAGACCTAATTGGAACTCTTACCGTCTCCCTAAAGCCATATTTCACCTAAGAATCTGAGATTTAATGAACACATCAGTCATACGATACACACTAACTTTTGTTTGTGATTAAATGCTGTCTGTCAAATTAACTTATGTCTCGCCTCCTCCTCCTTCCTTTGCCTCCTCCCCCTTCTCTTCTTCTCTTTCCTTTCTTCTACCTCCTCCTTCCCCCTATCTCTTGCCCCTTCTACACAGATGCTCCCAGCCGCCCAGCTTGACAGGAGTGATGGGATGTGTCAGCTAGGTATTACACCTATCCCAACATTTTACAATTAAAACAAATTAAATTACTTTTGGAAAAAATAAATATAAGGCTAGGTATCATTGCCTTTTACATTATTTTGTGTCAAGTCTTTACGGGCCTTTTCTTTTACCATGAACAATCAATAATTAATTAACGGAGTCAACGGTCTCGGACTAAATGTTTTCTTGAAATGTTTACATCTTGTCAGATAGTAAATAATTAAGTTAAAGTAACAGTTACTCTTGCTGTTTGATTTTTGTTTTTTTTATCAAATGGTAAGACGTTTTTTTAATTTACAGTAGATTTGGTAATGTGGGTCTTATTTTGGCCAATATACCTAAAAGACGTAATTGGTTGTAGACACAAGCACTCTGCAAACACTTTTAAAAGTATGTTAAGCACAAATGATCAGAGTATGAAAAGCAATGGATGTCATACTCCTCTCCTACCATCTAAGCAGGCGTATAATGGTAAATGAGAAAATGATGATCTAACAAACAAGCACATGGTTACTTAGTTTGTGTTTTGTGAAGCGTTTGCTTAATTTCTTAGTATGATAGATATATTACCTTTCATGTAATAAACTCGCTTTGCTTTGGTGCCCAGGGGTATGAAGGAAACCGGATCCATAGGTCGCCTGTCAAAGAATATTTACGTAAAGGCCAAGGTCAACATCTGAAGGCCTCAGTGATCCTTTAGAACTTTATTTTCAGTTTCAGCACCTCTTCTCAATAGAACCCTGATGTTCTTGTGTCTTTGTGTCACTTTATATCAGCAATGCTCACTTAATCCAGTGTGTGGCAAAATATGTATTCCAACTTTCTCATATTTCTGGTTCTAATACGTTTGGTAACTGACAGTTAGTGATAGATTGAACAAGAGGCACTGACTGTTACAAAGAGATTGCCAGCGTCAGCCAAAGGTCAGGTGTCGGATAATGCTACATAACTTACGGTTTGTCTTACACAAAACACACACCATGAGGAACTAGACTATAGTGCTCCATCCCTTCTAGGACAAACGTACTCCTCTCCACCAAACAGCCGTCCATGGTTCACTCTTTTCCAACTCCTTGCATTATTTCATCTCTCTGTGAATTAGCTTTCTCCTCCGTTCTCAAACCTGTTGGGGACATTGATTAAAACATAAACCTTGACACTTTTATTTGAAAGAGAACAAATGATTTAGCAATCATCTTTTTTATTATTATTTAAGGATTGTTGTAGAGCGGCAACTAACAATTACTTTTAGGATGAATTATTCTGCAGATTCATTATTTGATCATTCTGCAAATAAAAGTCTGTAAAATGTCAGTTAATACAAACACTAAGACCATTATTAATATTTGTATGACATTAAAGCAAATCCATTAATCTTCACAATTGAGAAGCTAGAACTAAAACAACTTTTGGCAATTTTGGTTAAACATACATGATTAATCAATTCTCAAACTATTTGATAACATGTTTAAGTTCTACATTGATTCATTAACCACAGTAGTTAAGTTATGAGAGCTTAAACTTTTTTATAATCTACCCACCGACAAACAACCACCAAACCGACCAGGAAGTAGAAAATACCTCTCTACCACTTCTAAGACAAACTGACATCATCTTTCTTGCCTTTCAATCATCTTCATCTATAATCACTCTGTTCATCCTTTCCATCAAACATGTGTTCATCACTATTTGATGCGGCATATTGAGTTCTCTCTTTCCTTCATATATGGTCAATTGTTACCGTTAACATACTTTTGTCAATCAAAATAGACGTGACAAAAACAACGAGAGCTGACATAAGTTTCTAATCGGCAAGAAGTGCGGCCTGGCAGCCTCTCAGGATTAGAATATTAGAGCCCATAAAGAAATACATCGAGATATTAATCTCTGTTTGTATGTCTTTCCATTTCCAAGCAGATGAGGCAGTCCTCTGCGATGTAATCGGACTGAAGGATTCATCTACTGCATTCACACCGGAGCGAGACAAAAGAGGGACAGAGGAGGAGAAGGACACGAGGATGGGTGTGGGACAGAACACCACTTCTAAGTCCATGGACAGCAGCAGTGAGGGAGGAAAACTTGAAGAGGAGAGCAAGCATGGCACAGATTTCTACCCTATTCCGGTAATCAAACGTGTTATTTGGATGTTTATAATATTATAAAACACTAAGACAAAACCATGAACGGGTCTAGTGGCTGGACACATGCCGCGTTTTTGTGCTTAAATCCTTTGTTTCCAATGAAGATGTAGAGAAGGGCCAATGTCGCGCTGAGTTAACGCAGCAGAACACACCGCTTGTCGTGACGAGGAACAACCAATCGCAACTGCCGGATACATTTCCTTTCTTTAGTGAACGTGGAGATAAGGTTATTATATTAGTTCAGGGTGACTCAAGAGTTTCGGATAAATAAATGTTGGCACAATCCAGCGTGGGAATCCAACGTTTTGAACAGGTGTTAAAAGACAGGGAAAGGCAAGCTCTAATTAAACACGTTTTTAAGACGGGTGTTGGTACCTTTTTGTTTTGTGAAAATGATAAAACAAAACCAATCAAATAAATCCAGTGAATAGAAAAACCAAAGTATATATTTTTTACTTTTTTCTGGTCTTTAATGAAAAGGCAACTTTCTCCAGAAAGACTATTAATATTGATACATTAAGTTAATTGGCTAATATTCATTTTTTTATTCCTTAAAGCTTAAATATTTTTTTCCTATTAACAATGCCTAAAAACCAGTGTGACGCCCCCTCCCTTAGTTATATGTAGGCTCTTTGTGTCATTTAGCCGATTGATTACTTTTTCCCACTTTACCGTAACCCTAACCCACAAATATGACACCTGCAAAGAGGTCATGTCCTTTTGTATTGCAGGTTTGAGCAAAGACACACTGAGCACTGCTTGGACACTGAGGGCTGTCTAAATCACTCTAACAACGCAGTGAAGACAGGGTGCTGGCAGTTGATTTATTAGCGACTTTGCATTAGGGCTGTACCCGAATATTCGGTCGTTGGCCTACTATCCGGTTTTCAATTTCGTTATTCGGATAATCGTATTTGTTCTTTTTTTTAGGCATATATACAACTGCAACGAAAATAACAAACACAATGCAATATATATATATATCTTTTTTTAATCGTTTATTTGGCAGGGACCATGCACAGTAATGAACACTTAAAACATTCAAATGTATCAAGCGTAACAGTGCCAGATTTAGCTTTGAACTCATTTCCATCCGCAGTCCCTCAAAAAAATATCCCATTCAATTTCAAAGAACACAAATTGGGTTATTTACATTAACAAATAACTATAAAACAACAATACTGTAGAACAACAAAATTAATGCCTTGAATAAACCGAAATACATGCGTTGAAGCGCGCGCGCCGAATATTCGCTGCTGATTACTACCGAATATCCGGAGCCCGAAAAATGGTATTCGGGACAGCCCTACTTTCCATACCTGCATGTCTTCGCATCTTGTCTCTCAGGCATGAAGATATTCAAACCCATATAATGGTTATATATTCTCCGGAACGCTTTGAGTAATTCTTAGCTAATAATGACACATTCACACAAATGTCTGATATGATAAAATAATCATCTGATGATGTTTTTGACATACAAGGATTTAATCTCCAACTCTGACTGTTTTTTCTAGTTTCTTTGTTCATTAGACTTTAGAGTCGACAGCTTAGCACACAGTCGGACCCTGACACTCTTTATTTTGAATCTTTTGTTGTGGTTCTGCAGGTCTTGCAGCATTTTGTCTATACTGCCAGTATCTGCAGTCTTTCTTAATGCATTGTAATTATGCATGTCTGTTTATGTGTTAAGGTGGTGGTTAACGGCGTGGGCGGGGCCAGTGGAGACCAGGATACTGAGAACACAGAGCTGATGGCCATCTACACTAAAGATAATCAAGGAGCAGAGAAGGTAACTGGAGTTAGAAAATGAAGAAGTGAAACACACGATCCTCACATGTTTTTATTCATCCAAAGTGCTGTTTTACCCCAAAATAACCCTCTACAGATAGTCACATGGTTCCAAAGCTTACTTGCAATCGCACTTTCAATGGCTTTCCATTTCCTTCCTGATCTTTCCCCAACATTTTAAAGATGTAATCCCTCAGATTTCAGTCCTAGTGAGTTTATAACTTGTGGTTACTGTAGTAACATCAAGTGTGTTTTTCAGCCCACACAAACTTGAGCAGCTTTTCTTTAGAAAATGCAACAGAAAATCAGCTGGCGTGTCCGTTTACATTGCAACTAAACAAACGCACACTGTTATTAAGGGAGTCAGAGTAGCATCCCACCCAACAGCAGAGCACAACTCTCCAACAGCTCACTGTGGCTTCTCCTCCTTTATTCATGTTTTTGACGAATTATTGAAAGTGGTTAGTTTGTATAATAATATGTAATATCTCGGATGGTATATTTCACTATTTACCTCATTCTTAGTATTCAAAGCAGGGAAAGTGGAGGCTGTGGCTCAGTGGAAAGTGTGCTGGACTTCGAATCAGGTGATGGCATGTTCGAATCCCACTGCAGTCAGCATGTCGTTGTGTCCCTGGGCAAGACACTTCACCCCAAATTGCTCCTGTGGGGATTGTCCACAGAATGTATGTTAGTCGCTTTGGATAAAAGCGTCTAACAAATGACATGTAATGGAAACACAAACATCTGCAGGCACAGATTCTCAAACAGTCTCCGTGTGACGTTCCCTCTTTTCCCCTGTCACTGTGACTGTGCATTTTTCTTTTCTAATGGATTCATGTGTTGCATTTTCTTATTTTTTTCTGTCACTTTCCTGTTTAGTTTTACATTCATAAAAAAATCAGCTAAGATGTGCTTTTTTTCTCATAAACACTTGACATGAACAGTCTGAAGTGTTACAGGAAAAATTAAACATGTTAAAAACGTTTTGAATTGACATGACATCGATCTTATTTCTTTGTGTGTGTAGAGTTCAATGTCTGAGACGTTGGAAAGCACAGACAGTGTTGACGCACGGAGGATGGATATGATCTATACCATTGAAGACACCCCACCCTGGTACCTGTGTGTGTTCTTAGGCTTACAGGTAGATCTACTGTTTTAATTTATTTTTGTGTCATGGCTCATTTGCAGTGTCTAATGTCAGTCATCTACTGTAAAGGCGAAGGTGTCTCACGATATGAGAGCGAAAACATGCACTCACTCGTCCTGTACAGTAAAATCAGGCTTTGTCAAATCCTTCACTGTGGTCGTACTTGTCACCTCAATGCAGTATTTTTCATCTGACTGTCAACAATACTTATTACACAACCGGACGTCAGACACAAAAATAGTCATATGAACACAGTAATCGTCATGCTGGACGTTCAGTGTGGTAATGTTTTCACTGTGTGATCACAATGTCTAAGGGAAAGATTCACCAAGGCTAAGCCATCCTCCAAATTAGACAGTCGTACAAAACACTTAATACTGCTTTACCTGAAGACAGTTATCACATACATTAGAAGTGTACATCTGGACACAAATCCACTCATTGTAGAATATTTTGGCTTGATACTGCTCTGAATGTTCTGGCTCAAAATGCCAAAGAACATATATTTTCCTGTCTGTTGAGACAGATTAGCAAAGGGTGATGGGTATATATATCGCTGGTGGCGAAGTCGTTAGGGACTTGGCAACTGGAAAACCAGTTCAAGTCCCGGCAAGACCAAGTACTACCGAGGTGTCCCTGAGCAAGGCACCGTTCCCTAACTGCTCCCCGGGCGCCGTTCAGAATGGCAGCACACTGCTCCTAACACTAGGATGGGTCAAATGCAGAGAAACAATTTCCCCACGGGGATTAATAAAGTATATCAATATCAATACCAGTTCATTTAACACTGTTACTCACCTTCATTTTTCACAACTATATTAATTGGATATAAATGTAGATACAAATGTAGATATATCTTAATTTAAACACATTGCCCAAATATACTAATGATTCAGTGTTTTTTCAACTATGGAATATGTAACTTATACAGCCGATAACAAACAATAAATGCAAAATTGTTAAGGAGAGAAGCATACATGTGAATCTGCCTGCTTCTTTGTTCAGTTTTTTCTTAGTTGAGCAAGATTTCTTTAGATTCAGGGGTTTCACCTACACAAGGCAGTCAGGGTGGGTAAGGTGGATGAAGATTAGACCGGGAGCAGTATTATGGAGACATAGTAACAGTCATGCTGATGGCAATGAAAGAATGGTGATCAGAGGGCTATGTATTACAGGGAATTGTAAAAACAATGTAAGTGAGTCAGCCTGTTAATGCTGGTTTTCTCATAGTTAGGTTTTTTCAGGTGATTTCATCAAAAGGTGAAACTCCTTCATATTTCTCCTGATATACCAAATGAGCTGTTAAAGAACAAAATGGATGGACCTTTTCAGGACAAACCCCCTAAAAGATTCAAATCAAGCCAGAGGGTCACCATTGGTTCTATTAAAGTAATATGCAGGGGTGCACATAACTTTTTTGCCCTGGTTCTCAAAGGAGCACCTGGAGATGTTGCTTGGTACTCATCCTTAAAATGAAATAAATAAACCGGTCTTTATTTGTCAGACACACAGCACAGAACATGCAGAGGTGAACACAGAACACACATGCAGAGGCGAACACAAGACAACATTAGCACGACCAGTAATCCTACAAGCTGTCATCACTACCCTCCTGACTGTTCTCCTCACTGTCTTCCTCTCTGTCAGACATGGTAGCTGATGATGTAGGCCTACTACTTTCTCTCTGGTTGAGTCTGCGATTAGCTGCTTGCATCCACAAGTCAACAGCTGGGTTTGGGTCAAAAGTCCAGTTTTAAAGGATATTTGTGGTTGCTGTCCTATAGTATACATTGGAATGATTTCAAACCTGTTTATCCCAATAATTATAAAGGAGTGCCTTGGAAATATGTGTTTACATAAATTGTGACCAAACCGTTTGAACTTAGACTAAAGTGAACTATCTAAACACTCAGAGTACCTCACTGAGCTGTAGTTATCAGCCTCTCAGTCTGACTGGAGAGGACTCTCCCTCCACATTATTGTAGAAACATCTTCTTCTTCTTCCGTTAGAGCAGCTAGCACCAGATTCTAATAACAACAGCGCCGGTACCGGTGCACCCTCCCTCTCTCCCACGCTCACTCGCATTTTGGCTGTGAGCTGCGGGCGCCAGATAAGCCAACATCCCCCATTTTCATCACTTAACAGCGCCCATCGTACAGGGCAAATGAAACGTGTAACCGGGGTGAAAAGGGTGTTACATTTACTTAATTATGAATGTTGTTACATCAAGGCCGAAAATTAGGATGAGCCCCAACGGTCAAAAATGTTTTTTTCCCTCCCAGAACTACCAGCCACAGATCTGGCGCCCTAGGCGAAAATCAACGCCAGTGCGACGGGCCGGCCCTGAGTTCATATGCAACTCGCAAATATCTTTCTCTCTCTCCTCTCTTCTCTCTTTTCTCTTCTCCCTTCTCTCTCCCTCTCTCTCAATGTTGGTACGCAAATGCGCCTTTTTTCAAATGACCCGGTGCTCTTTTTTTGGCCGAGGTGCGCATGCGCACCAGTTATGTGCAGCCCTGGTAATAAGGCAACATGTGAAGTGGTTTAAACATAGCTACACTGTTCAAAAAACAAATCACTTGCTATTCTCCTGGCACAATATGTGTGGCATTAATATGTTTTTAACTAAAAGGGAATCATAAGGCTATTTACAAACGGGTAGGAGTTTTCTACATTTACCTATAAGATAAGGATCTTAAAGAAAAAAGGTTTATACTCATGATTGATGTATTTTTGGAACATGCTCTATATTAAACTATGGTGTTTTTGTGCTGAGGATACAATCAGTGTCCGTAAGTACTGACTGTCACACCCCCCCGCTGACTGTGGCTTCTTGTCTTGCAGCACTACCTGACATGTTTCAGTGGAACCATCGCCGTGCCGTTTCTCCTGGCTGATGCGATGTGCGTGGGCTTCGATCAGTGGGCCATCAGCCAGCTCATTGGGACCATCTTCTTCTGCGTGGGGATCACCACCCTGCTTCAGACTACACTGGGCTGCAGGTATACTCACATCACTGTCTCTAAATACTTAGGGAAAGGCTGTCCTAAATAACAAACACCCCCAGGCATACAGTTTGTATGTACAGGTTTTCTACAATTCGTACATTGTATTCTGTCTTTCACTTCCTCACCTCCACCCTTTCTATTCTCTCCCCTTTCATCTCCCTCTCATCTCTAAGAACCACTTAAAGATGAGGGTCATTGTCGACATGAAGTACCTCTTTCTCCATCCTCCCTCTACATGTCACTTTGGAGTGGGCTTAAGTGTGTTTGTGTGCACATATTTTAGTATATGCATACACGTCCTTTTATTAGTCAGATTGAATACATATTTGTATTGTAAATATCTCACATAAATAAAGCAGTGACAGTTCTCCTGTATGCATTAAATGACAATTGTAGTTCCTTGTTTTGTTCATATGACTGCAGTTGTAAAAGAGTAGAAAGTATATCTCCCAAGAAGTAGCTTTTTGTTTCATAATTGAGACAACAGAGAAAACTTGTAGGTCCTCCCTCTGGTCTGCGGTCAAATTCATTTTGACCGCAGACCAGAGGGAGGACCTACAAGTTCAATGATTGCGTGACTGGACAAGCTATAATCAATTAAACACACAGTCACATGTCTTTTTTGTTGCACCATATTAACCAAGAAGGAAGTAGCCTGCTTGAAGCCATACCAGGAACTCTTCATTTTACTCAGTTCTTCCAAGATTAATTACAATCGGTTGAATAAGCACCTGCCTGAAAATATTTCCCATAATATTCACCCCTCACATGTTCCTCCTCCCTTCTTCTGTCATGGTTCCCTCTCAGTACTTTTCCTACCTTTGATGTTTTTTGAGTCATTTTCACCCTACACAAACCCAAACAGACAGATACTCGCTGTTCTTTTTGACACCAACTCCATGTCCTCGACTGGTGCCTCCATAAATGATAAATGGTCTGCAAGCATTGTCTTATCTTGTTTTTGTGAAGTCGATGTGCAGCATGCTGTCATAGCAACAAACGGGACATTGTATGATCTCTGGCGGTCTTTCTCTTGGTCTTTTCCTTGCTTTCTGACACGAGTCAGACTCATTGGGAACAAGCAGCTTTACAAAAGGGTTATAATTACACGCACACAACAATAGGTCCATCCCAATGTGATTTTTATCATGTTTTATTTGAAAATACATAACATTTGGAAATCAGTTTGTAGTCGGCGGACAGGTTAAACTTCAAATAAGCAGGTGTACTAAATACTATATCTTCACTTCCTCTTTCTTAAGAACGTAAATGTTCTTGATCCCTTTTTTTCAACTTATTCACAGCCTTTATAGATGTTCATTGCATTTGAACTTCTATGACCTCATAGGAGTTTTTGTATTATTCTCTGTCGTTTGATCTTTTTTGATATCCCTATACTGCCACCACCGCTTATTACAGTTCATTAGAGGTCAGCCTTACTATAGAATGTTGCGGACTAGTTTCTGGATCTTTAAGACGGTTACAGCAAATATATCATGTACTTTAGTGTGTGGTGGGTGTGGGATGGTTTGAGTGAAAAGAGGAAGATAAAAAGGGAAGGAGAACATTCATTTTGTGATATCAATCATTATTCTTCCTACCGGATCATGTGATCTCACATGATCCAGACAAAAGGTCAGGGTTATTCTTACTTCACATAAGTTCATCAACTGTGTATCCCACAATGATGACTCACCTGAAATGATGTCGCCCAGTGACCCTGCTTTCTACACTTGATTTAAACACTCCTTTGTTATAAGTTTAAGTGAATATACATGTTTTTTTTAACAGTGCTTTCCTTTGTTTAGGTTGCCTTTGTTTCAGGCCAGTGCTTTTGCCTTCCTTGCACCAGCCAGAGCAATCCTGTCACTGGACAAATGGAAGTGTAATAACACAGGAGGTAACTAAAGAGTTTTGTCAATACAAATAACATTAAACGGATTGAAATTATTTTTAGATCTGTTTGTTGCTGGCAAAACGGATTATCGAGCTATCATTTAAAAATGTAAATAGACCAAATGGTTAGAAGAATTGTCTGCATGTATTTCCTTTTTTTTTTTTTAAAGTATGTTGTCCCTTTTGGTATACTGGGTCTGTTGATTACATTTTGAGAATAATGATGATAGGAACCGATGTATTTCATGTCTACCTCGGTCTGCTTTGTGAGGGTAGATATGATAAAAACATATTATACATGTTATTTGATCTTTGTTTACATTGATCCCAAATGTTGTCAGCATCAAAGCTTGCAGGGACTGTAGGGAATACATACGTATATAGTGAGCTAATGAAGTTCTCCCCTTTTCTAATTATTCATCTCCCTGTCTTTTCCATCATCAGAGGTTCCACTATTCAACAGCACAGAGCTTCTGAACACAGAGCACATCTGGCACCCCAGGATACGAGAGGTGAGCGAAAGACAAATTAAAGAATTTAAAATATGTTGTTGTTCATGAGTAAAGGAAACTGAAGTCAAGAAAATATGAGAGAAAGATGTCAGTCAGCTTAATAACTCCTTATGGACATTTTGACACAACTATGGGTAAACTAGGAGAGGGCACTCTGTACAGTTCAGGATGGACTGTGTGTACTGTGTGTATGCATGACAGTGGAAAGATAAGAGACAATATGCAGGTTACATTAACATCAACAGTAACTATAATAGGAGCCTGAGAAGATGTGTTCTGTTGTAGTCAGCGCTTGGTTAACTTCGTCATTTGCTAGTGATACATACGCAGATACAAATCTTCACTCATTCATAATAATCTACTACTTGTTTTTTTTTTACAAATAATGGTTTGGTCTATAAATTAGTGTAAAAAAACATCCCAGTTTCTCCAAGTCTTGAGATGTTTTGAAAAATCAAATACATTTGATTTAAAATGATATAAAACGCAGAAAAGCAGGTCCTCTGTGTTTTAAAGGTTGAAACAGTACTTTCTGCTACTTAAGCATGAATAATGACCAATTATTTTGTTATCATCAAAATAGACAACAATGGATGTTTTAAACAGGATATTTAAAAAAAATTCTCTTATAACTTATATATTGTTATGTATCTCATATGGCAGAGTTTAAATGTTTGTTTGTCTGTGAAGTCAAATCTCTACGTGAGCGGATGATAAAGCGGTCTATTCTAAATATCAGATCCCATTCTGTATGGCTTCAGGGTGTAGTTTCCGTGAAAGAAGCTGTTAATTTGTATTAACCTTTTTCCGTTAGCGTAAGCCATTTGAGCAATTGATTTTTATGTGACGCATGAATGAGACTTAACTCAATCCGGCCAAATACAATTGTTCAATGGTCTGAGGGCAGGATGTGATAAAAAGTGAGCGGAGTGAACACAAAGAAGGATTAAGACAGGACTAACAGGATTTTGATTCTGTAACCTCATCTCCTCCAACCAAGAAAACAATGGCTCCTTAAATGTGATTTCCCAGGATTTCTTTAAGGATTTCTTTTTTTGGGTTACACTTTAATAACAAATCCAACATGCTCATTCTGATTTATTTGCTGCTTTTTGTTTTTATTAATACATTTTGTTCATAATGATGTATACATCTGTCTCTATAATTTCAATGTTCTGCCAGATCCAAGGGGCTATCATCGTGTCATCTTTGATCGAGGTGTGTATCGGAGCGCTGGGTCTGCCTGGGCTCCTGCTGAGATTCATCGGACCTCTGACCATCACCCCGACCGTGACGCTCATCGGCCTGTCTGGGTTCCAGGCTGCGGGGGAGAGGGCCGGAAAACACTGGGGCATCGCTATGCTGTAGGTTCAGACTTTACACAAAGAAATGCACATTCAGGTGTCAAAAGACGTCCTAATAGTGACCCTCATCTGGGAATATTAGTGATCCCTTTATGTGTTCAGTACATACTGAGGATACAGATGGTAGTTAGTGGAAATATTCAGGAACACACTAAATATACCGACGATCTGCTATAGTAGACAATGCTGTAGGAATGCTAAGTGTCTATTAATACATGTTGTCACCATTGGAAACTCGGCACTCCTACATCCATTTTCCCAATTTCAGAACTTAACTGACAGCTTTTTACATCAAAATACTTTATGCTACATATTTTGAGTGTTGTCTTAAGCATTTGTACAAATATGAGTATTATATCTGCATGGTAGGCTGTAGCTCAGTGACTGATTTACAGTCAAATAAACTTTCGAGTGCTCTGCCTTTACAAAGAATATGTACAGTTAGAAATAGAGCTGATCAGGAGACATAAAGAAAGCGTTTGTTTTTCCTTAAGGATAGAACATACTGTATGATGTAAAGAAACAGAGGATTGATTCATGGGGGAAGATCCACTTCAAAGCTGTGATATTCACGTGTTGTGACATCAGTTCTTGCTGTTTTGCACTGTAGCCGGGGGCCTCCTCGTTTGGCTCCACAGGGAGAGGGGATATGTGCCTGTAATTGCCACTGATTTGCTTTTTCACCGGCAGTTAGGATAATGGATTGGCTTTGAAGCCTCTGGGGTCTGTGTTGGACGTAGATGTCTGGAACATGTTAGCACAGGATAAGCTTCCTCACAGGAGAATATTGTGTTGACTAGACAAAATAACAAGTTCATGTTTCTGTCTGCAGGACTATCTTCTTGGTGCTGCTCTTCTCTCAATATGCCAGAAATGTTCACTTCCCTCTGCCAGTCTACAAGCACAAGAAAGGCTGGACTTTCTACAGGCTGCAGGTCTTCAAAATGTTCCCTGTAAGTACATAACCCCTCCTACAGTTACATCAGGGCCGCCCCTGGCCAACTTGTGGCCCCACGCAAAATTGTGTGATGAGGCCCTCTGTGTCGCGAGCGTCGATGGGGGGGGGGTGCTAGTGGAGCACGTGCGTGAGCGCCGGAGCCTCTGAACTGTTGCGCTTCTGATGAGGCTCCCTCCGCAAGATGAGGCCCACGCCACGAGGTGAGGCCCCACGCAGTCTGTGTGATCTGCGTGTAGGGAGGGGTGGGCCTGAGTTACATGCATACTTTAGCTTGTTGCCTAATGCCTCTTGACTGGTAAATGTTCACGTTAGATGAGTTTATTTATTAGCATCTTCCCCCCTTGCCCTCACTAATAACTGAGTTCCCCTCTTAGTCAAGAATATTCAACAGAGCTAATTTAATTCTCCCTTGGAGCAGGTGCAAGTATTTCTGTCTGCATGCGTATGTGCAGTATATGAACCACCAGTCCTCTCCTGCCATCTGGTGACACATTTAAATATAAACTCTCTTAAATTCAGTTATCTATTAGTCTGATGTATGCACACAAACATACACATTTAATTTACCATAGTTGAAATGTGCTGGAAAAGCTTAAAAAGTGCTTAGTTTTTTTACTTTGGAAAAGCTGTAAATCTGCAAACAACTTAAATAAAAATGTTCTCGCTGTTATGAGTTAAATCAATTAAATTATTAAAGTTTTAAGTCATGGTAAAGTTAAAGATAGAGCATCTTTATTTTCAGTATTTTTAAACGTTATATTAGTCTTATATAGTTTGACATTAAACCAAACACTGTTCTAGATTGGAATACCATATTTTACCAATAGGTGTCGCACTTTTTTTACCCAGCAGCTGTTTTTACAGGAAGCGAAAAGTGCTTTTTTTAAATGTGTTCCTCAAAAATATGAATTGAGATATATATATATATATTGGTGTTGCATGTACACAAATTGGTGCAGGACTCAAATGAATAAATAGTTTTTATTTATTTAACTTTATCTGCAATATGAATATCTAATAAGCGTTGTTTCTTTGACCCAGATCATAATGGCCATCCTCGTGTCATGGCTGCTGTGTTTCATTTTCACTGTGACGGACGTTTTCCCGCCGGAAGTAGACAAATACGGTTACCAAGCCCGCACAGACGCGCGTCAAGGAATCGTCCAAGCCGCCCCGTGGTTTAAGATACCGTACCCATGTAAGTGTTTGTGAGGAGGAACAGATTGTTGGTGTTGTGCTGTGTTCGACAATTTTGAGAAGAAAATGGATTGAAAAAGAAATCTGGTAATCGATTTTCCAAGTCTTATCGAAATACTTTTCTCTCCTTAAGAACATGTGAAAATGCTTTAACTATGATATATATAAACAAGTATATATCACAGGACTCTACTGACAGAAACCAATAAATAGAACCAAATGTAAAATAGTTGGAGGGAAGGCCGATCATAGTGTTGTAAATCATACCATAATGAATGCAGCTGTTTCTCCTCTCTGACCCACTCTGTGTTTTACCTCCACAGTCCAGTGGGGCTTCCCGACAGTAACGGCTGCAGGTGTGATCGGCATGATGAGTGCTGTGGTGGCCAGCATCATCGAATCCATCGGAGATTACTACGCCTGCGCACGTCTCTCCTGTGCTCCTCCACCCCCCATCCACGCCATCAATAGGTGACCCTTCAATTCAAATAGTCTCTGTTCATCATTGTAACAATTGAGTTTGTTTGGAAATCAAGTGAAATTAAAATACTTTCATTGTTTTCTATGTAGGGGGATATTTGTGGAGGGGATCTCCTGTGTGCTGGATGGTGTTTTCGGGACAGGAAATGGCTCCACCTCCTCCAGTCCGAATATAGGTGTTCTTGGAATCACAAAGGTAACAGTGTTTGCTCACTGCAATTAATAATGTTATTTATTTACTGTGATGGTGTATTTGTGTAAAATAAATAAAAAGGAGCTGAGAGGGTAAGTGAAAAATATAAAGAAAGACAAATAATGTTCAACTGTTTTAACCCTAACCCTTTTCAACGGAAAAAATACCTGATTTGCTGATTCTCTTAAATGTGAAGATATTTTCCTTTTCCACTGTTAAAATGAAATATGATCGGGTTTTGGGTGTTGGTTTGACAAAATGTTTGCTCGGGCTCTAGGAAGTTGTCATGGGCATTTTTCACAATTCTCTCATTTATAGATTACATTTTAGTCACATGAATTCATAATGAGAACAGTCGTTATCGTTTCAGCCCTACATTGCAATAAAAAATCTCAAAGTTCCTCACACTGATCCTTACCCATTAGCCCTTCTTACAAAGTGTGATTCTGTTAAAGTAGAGGTACAAATACACTGATGCTTCAAAATCATGCCCTGGAAACATCCGTCACTTAAGGCCCTGTCACACTGTCCCGAAATTGACACCCGATGGACACACGAATATGGAATTGTGAATTTCGCACGAAGATGGCCCCGAACCACACACGAAGGCAACATTTACATTACATTTAAGACATACAACTGCAATGAAAGTGCCAAAAACAATTATGTTACAGTACTATGATACTGTAGTGATATCTTCAGACTTTGTTCTTTACTTTATCCGTCGTTATATGTAGAAAATATTACGTTTTCTCCGTAATGTTGTTTCCATAACAACAACTTCCTGTCAACTGTCCTTCAAAATAATATATTATATCCTTTTTAGTTTCACAGAACACAAATTGGGTTATTTACATAATATATTTACATGATTTTGTTGTGCAATAAAACAACCCGATGGACACACGATAAAGGAAATGTTCAAATTCGGCTGTGATCGTAGCAACATCGGGCCATTCGTGAGGGCATCTTAAACCATCGTATGACCGCCGGTGGAGTTTCTCAGGCTCCGGCAGCAACTTCGTGAGCGGTGGCAAAATCTTTGGCATGCCAAAAAATTGCCGAAGGACCTTGCGAAGGTTCATTTTCGTGTTGAATTCGTGTGTCAATTGTGCCCTTCGTAAGGCCATCGTGAGGGCATCTTGTTATCATCGGTGCCATCGGGCATTCGCCCCGATCAGAGTGAGGGTGAATGCACCGATGATAACACGAAGATGACACGATTTGACAAGATGCCCTCACGAGTGCCTTACGAAGTTGCCGCTCACGAAGTTGCTGCCGGAGCCTGAGAAACTCCACCGGCGGTCATACGATGGCTTAGATGCCCTCACGAATGGCCCGATGTTGCTACGATCACAGCCGAATTTGAACATTTCCTTTTATCGTGTGTCAATTTCGGGACAGTGTGACAGGGCCTTAATACTATACATACTGTAAGGATATTGAATATTTTCATTCAGCTATTTTATAATGTTCTATAAATAACATAATGTGTAGCATCACATTACCATGTGCCTATGAACTGGATGGTGGGAGCATTATTTGTTGAATTGATATTGTAGCCCGCCCTGGCTGACCTGTCTTTGCTCCCTCTGACCTCTGATTTCTGATTGGTCTCCCAGGTGGGCAGCAGACGTGTGATTCAGTATGGAGCTGCCATGATGGTGCTGCTGGGGCTCGTGGGTAAATTCAGCGCCCTGTTTGCCTCCCTGCCCGACCCCGTCCTGGGAGCTCTGTTCTGCACCCTGTTTGGGATGATCACAGCCGTGGGACTCTCCAACCTGCAGTTTGTTGACCTCAACTCCTCCAGGAACCTCTTTGTTCTCGGCTTCTCCATCTTCTTCGGCCTGACGCTTCCCAGCTACCTCAAAGAGAACCCATTGGTCACCGGTAAGTCGGGGGCAGATACACAAGAAACACAATGGCCGTGTACTTAGAATTATCATGAGGGATAATTGTGACTCACATTTAGCTCAGTACCGATTTAATGGAGCATTTCAAATATTGCTCTGCACAAGATTCTCTACCCTGGACCTCTTTTGAATTATTTGTGATTAACAGGAGTAACATACTGAGTTATGACTACTGAATTATGACTGAGTAACTTTGGTTTAACACATACAGTCAGTGATAAGTGGTCAGTGAGAGAGAAAGGAAATTAACACATGCCCAAAAGGAAATGATACCGTTTCCAAACCTAACTTTGCCATACAAATCATTGAAATGTCTGGGAGTTCCCCTCGTCAGAGATGTGTAAAGGCCGACGGGTAATACTTGATTTTGAAGGGAATGTTACGATCCTGTCCGTCAAAATCCGACAGCAGCGAAAAAATCTAGCGCAACCTCTGCTTTTGTGTCTGACATTTTCAGCCATGTTTTTTTGTTACTTCTCAGCCACACTCGCATTATTGATCAGTTTCTGCTGTAAGCATTTACATTTATCACATCGTTTTTTCCCAAGTCTTGCACATCTGGACCTCCAACTGCATTCTCTTAAACATTTTGAGACATTTTCTGTCACGGTTACATTCAAACTGCTAACACTTTGTAGACTGATCCATGAATGACTTGTGAATAAACAAACCCAATAGATGCAAATACACCCAGTGAGTAGTTTCTCTGGATAAATCACTGACTGTCTTAGGAGGGAATTTACTGAACTATAACTGGTATAGTTTAAGTTAAGTTTGAGTTTGTGAGGATATTCCAAAATGTGTGTTTCTGGAACTGAAATATGACTGAAACTGAGAGACATTTAATTGTTTTTTTGAAGAGTAACTAAGCCCCTGTCTTTTTTCATAATTTGCAGGAATAGTTGGCGTAGATCAAGTGTTGAACGTGCTCCTCACCACTGCCATGTTTGTCGGAGGCTCTGTAGCCTTCGTTTTGGACAATACCATACCTGGTAAGGGGTTTCGTACTCTCTTTTTCGTACATCTGTCCAACTCAGTATTTTTAAAAGAAATGCAGCCTGAAATGATCTTTGGGCTATAAATGCAATGGCTTGATCAACTTGACAATGTGTTCATTTGACAGTTTTTTTTGTATGTAGTGCAATTCTGTGTCAAATGTCCTTTTTCATTTATATCATAAAAAGTGAACCTTTTTTATACAGTTTTTATTTTTACACGTTGAGTGAAAAGCTGGGCGTTAAAGTATGGGCTGGCTGTTTCGTGTGAACGATGGAAAAAATGTCCAGTGATTAAAATGTTTAGTCATAGCTTTATTTCAGAGCAGTTATATCTCCACAGTAAAAACTATGATTAATCTGTCTTTCTTCTCTGCTCAGGCACCGCTGAAGAGCGAGGCATCAAGAAGTTGAAGCGTGGCACTGGTGTCAGCACAGCAGAGCTGGAAGGGATGAGATCGTATGATCTGCCAGTTGGGATGGACTTTCTCCGCAGACACCCGGTCTTCAAGTACTTCCCCATCAGCCCCACCTTCCAAGGCTACCAGTGGGGGAAGCTACAGGGAGCCTGCAGGCGCAGAAAGGGACATGGGGATGCAGTGAAGGGGGGAGGGGAGGGAGGCGCAGCTCCAGGGGAGAGTGGGGTATAGCCAACAGGCTGGGGCCACAACATCCAAAATGTGGCTGAAGTTGGGGAGCAAGGGATGGTACAATAAGGTAAATGGATGGGAGAGTACAGGACTGAACGATGCAGGATTCGGGACTGTGTGTGATGCACAATCCCCCCCCCCACCCCCAGTATGTGTTTTCTTTAGCTCGTGCCAGTCTTTTCCCACTTACCACTATGCTATTTAAAGCATGCTATAGCAAGTCACAGCATGCTATAAAATATGTCACCAATGCAGAGGTTAGTTGGTGTGTGTGCATGTGTGTTTGCATTAAGAGAAAAACTTCTTTGTGCATTATTTTAATTGCACTATAATCCAGGAGGAGACAGGTGGACATCAAACATTCATGCTGAATGTTTGGATCATTACTTGCTAATTTAACAACATTATAAAACATATTTTACCGAAAACTCAGTAGATTATGTCAATCGAGGATTATGCAAAATTCCTGGTATGGATCATCCGCCTCTTAACTTGTTATGCTGCCTCATTAGAGACACATACACACACATGTGCTCACACACCTTCAGCCTCAACAAAACTAGCTTGAGCGCTACAATGCACGTTGGGTCATACAGATTGATGGGAGTTGTTTGTCAGGTGCCCTTAGCCATGCAAAGTGATTGTGAGTTTTTTATTTTTGCACTATCTGCCTCCTGAGTTCAAAAGCAGAATGTCTCTCCGCAGCTCATGCCCCCGTTTCTTCAGCTAAACCGAAGAACCGGTTCTGAACCTAAAAAGCTCTAGCACGGAGCTTGAACCAGAGTTGCGTTGGTGTGAATGAGGTATCAGAGACCTGTTCAGCACACAAAACATCCACTCATCTCGCGGTAAAGAAACTCGCATCCCCCATTTCTCTGAAGCAGTAGACGCTTCAGTTTTATCTTCACAAAACCAGTTTACATCTCTTGACAATGTGTCAATATTATGCATCAGTAACTAAAATGACTTTTCACACTTACAAAACAAATCCTTTTTGTATTACAAAACTACAAAACAAGCTCTACCCTTAAATAGTACCCCACCGACACTTTCCAAACCCACTTTACATACAGTAAGCCTGTACATGATTGTACTAGGAAGTAAAGGTGGTGGTTTTGTCTGGATATGGAGTATTTTCAAATAACAGAGGGGTTTGGGAGAGTTTAATGTTATTGCAGTTTGATGATTATTAATTTCCCTACATTCCTCCTCTTCCTATCTGCGCTCCCTCGCATGCCTCCCACTTTTATCCCTCTTTAATTAACTGCTGATGTTTGTCTCTGTCTGTTGTAGTTCAGGTTGTGGCGGTACATTTAGCTGAGTAAAGTTTAATGAGTAAAGTTTCAGAGCATCAGCAGCCTGTTACTTATTAGGCCTGAAGAGCTTGTCTCTAATTCGACACTTTGTGCCTTTTGTGTTTTTAATTGGAAAAACAGCGATTTTAAAAATGCCATTAAATATTTTGCAGAGATATAATCTTGGTAAATGATGAAACAAGTATTTGAATGAGAAAAACGACAGCTAATACACTAAATATTTAGTTTTCTACTAAACCTAAAAGCTCTTTATTTTTTATTTCATCTGATTGCGTGTTTCCCACATAGCAACACTTCTTTTACAAGTATTGGCTTTTTATTGCTATTTAGAAACTTAAAAACATCTCTTCCCAAATGTCCTCACTTTTTTTATCTACGACGTTAAAGCTATTTATTTATTTATGAGCAGAAAGTGGATGTTTAGAGATTACCTGAAGCAGTTTTCTGTTACAAAATGTTGAAAGTATATTTATTAATCTACTTGTTCATGCCCCCTAAAGATCGGTGTGATGGCGATGGACCACCCTCAGCTACAGGCGTGTGTTTAGAAACTCACAGCTGGCGTCAGCATTTCTTTCTAAAAATGGTTCCTAATATAAGCTGCTTCTATTTCATTCCATTTATATCATGATGTTTTAAAAAATAGAAAAACACTTAAATGTTACAACTGGATAGCTTAGTCAAGCTTCATTATCAATGCCTTTTTGCTACAAGTACTGTTTGCACATGTAATGGTGCCAACAAGATCAGGGTGTCAGAGTGAGAAACGCTAAAATGTCAAAAGTATAAGTATGAACGTTGTTTTGTTTAATGACCTGAAATCAAGGGGCTGATTGTGATTGAACAGTTTTAGACCTTTGTCTAGAACAGCATGGTTAGCTGTGGCCCCAGTTATGACTTCGACACCTACAACAATACTATTCTTGTGATTCGATCGCAAAAAGAATCAAAACATTAAATTGGGTCTTTAAAGATATTTAGTGATCTTGTAAATGTCTTGTGCCGCTGGGTATAATTAAAATGTTTGCTCAGGACCAAGTTAAAATCTTATATTTCCACAGGCTGTGATGCTCCTCCTTGCTCTACTACTTTGCTAGATAACATTGAACTAGCCTGTAGAACTATGAAATCGAGGCTGTCAAAATGTGTTTGACTTTTAATCACATACATTGTTTTCAAATTTAAATATACTTTATAAAGAAATCTTGCAAATCTAGTGTACATTCAGGCCGTACCAACGTACACAAATTCAACATACTATGCAGTTGGAACGCCCTACATAGTCATTTTATGTAATACTTAGTGTGAATATATTAGAATATATATTTGTATGCATTTTGAACACAGCCTAAAGTCCAGACACTACAGGGGCACCATTTTTCAGGTGTATGTAGTTTAAGTTAGAAAATGGTGGTAATAATTGCTGAAATTCAGGTCACAAACTGATGGCTTGCAGTCTGTGGAAATGTTTGATTTAAATGTTGATCTCATGGCGGAGAAAGAAAAGACTCGTCAGGTCACAAAGTAGGCTTGACAACCCGCTACTGATGTGTGCAGAAACTGAAAATCTAAAACCTCACGGTCATCATCTTAATATGTGCTGTGGAGATGATGTTCACGTGAGAGGTCAGAGAGGAGACCCCTCATCCTAATGCTTCTTCTTTTACAGAGGAGAGCAATTGAGGTGATTTGACTTTTTCAGCACACCTTGCAGTGATTCTGTAGATCATGGCATGCACAGATAAAAATCACATGCACAATGTGTCACTTTGTTTTCTGGGTCAAATGTTCCTCTCCACACTCACATACAAACTCTGTTTAACTCCTCAGTCCTGCAGTGTACTGGTGTCCTCTTATGTTTACTGTACCTGGTTTTCTCCCAGGAACTCTTACTGTTAATGTTACTGGGTGCAGGACACCGGCTGGCCACCTTATTAAGACTCTGTTGGTTGTTGTGAGTGAACCTGCCTTATCACCTAACAGCAAAATGTATTTTTGCCCACAGGCAGCTTCCTCTTGTTTTTAGCTTTTACCCTCCAGTTTGTATTGTACTTTCTTATTGATCACATAGTTGTTACAGTTAGAGTGAAAACTCTTTGGATTTCACAAGCACATACTCTCTTGTCCTTGAATCACACACGAGTTAGAATAACCAGCAGCTCTTAGGATGGTGGCCATAAGGTGAAAAACACAAAGAAATCTATCCCTTTCAGTTATTTTGAAGGGGGTGCTACCTTAAGAATATACTTGTGTAAAAGTGTTTTGTCTTTTTCAATGTTTTTTTTTTTTTTTTTTAATGTCAAATATTTGTAAGAAACAAATCATACTTTTTTAATCTTAAATCATGCTGGAAAACGCACCATTATGTTGTACTTTTTATTTGAAAAGTAAATACATGTCGATCCTATTTTGAATCTGTGGTTTGGTGGAATCCTTTCTTGTGTTTTTGTTTGGACCTTTTCATAACGCATTTTTTACTCTTAACATTGCTTTCTGTTCATGTTAACACATTACCAGTGTATATATATATATATATATAAAATAACAAGATGAGACTTTAAATAGATGTAAAAACATGTATATTTAATGCAGTAAAGTTTGCTAAACCTTCTGGAAGAGAAATTGTGTAAACTAATTGTAACAACAAAATGTTTTATTCGTTGTTCCTAAATCTATTTAATAAGATGTTGCTGAATGAATGCAGTCTTTTGTCTTTTTTGCAATTAAACTCAAATATGTCAGTTCTGTGACGGTTAGAAATGCATTTTAAATACCAGTACAGCATTTCTATAGAATACAGTGTAACCCTGTTAAAGGACATGATTCAGGTAGCAAAGCCTTTTTTTATTTAGATACAAATATAGAAGAATGTACCCTTAAATAATACAAGTAATATTGTACAGTTGGAGATAAAAAATTATTGCAATTGGTGTGGTAATTTATTGTGATTTTTGTTTGGGAATATACACTTATAATTATGTACATTCAAGGTGGGGTAGGTAATTTTGGAGAAACCAGCTCGAGTGCGCTAAAATTTGAAAATACACAACCGGAACAAATCTGCCACTTCCTTACAGAGCCCCTCATCCAACACGCACGAACGCGCACATGACCAATGAGGGCACGAGATAAGTTTGTGCACAGATGCAAGGCTGACAGGCAGGTAGGCCATCCAGTTATTTTAGCCGGGCCGGCTAAAATGATTGGTGGTGCTTTCACTGATGACATTTTTTAATGGATTTTTTGTCAAAGCACTTAAGATATTCATTGCTATCGGGATGTTAAGAGCATTCCATGGAATATAACAAAAAGTGTATCTCGAGCCGGTTTCTCAAATGTACCTACCCCACCTTTAAAGGGAATTTTTCTTTAACAAATCTTGAGCTCCTCTCTTGTTAACGGCAGGCCCGGACTGGCCATCGGGAGGACCGGGAGGTTTCCCGATGGCCTGGCCTGTTAAGTGGCCTGCTGGCCTGAGGATTCTTTTTGTAATGTAGCCTATGTATAGTGAACGCAACGCTGCGCAAATGGGGGTCTTGCCTCACAGAGGGTGACTGGTTGTCTACATGATGTGGCCCGCCGACATGGCCACTTTCATACAGATCATACACTAAAGCCCTCGATTGGTCTCTGTGTGTCATTCAAGCTCGGGAGCGAGCGAGAGAGCGCGCGCACCGGTTACTGTATTGTTGCTGTTAGCATCTGGTGCTAGCTAGCTGCGCTAACCGATATAAGGAGCTGTTTCAACAACAAGGTGGAGGAGAGTCCTCTCCAGTCAGACTGAGAGACTGATAACTACAGCTCAGGTGAGGTAAAGGACTCTTGAGTGTTTAGATGGTTAACTTTGTCTAAGTTATCTCTGTGGGTCTCAAACGGTTTGGTCTCCATTTATGTAAACACATATTTCCATTTGAGGGGGGAGTGAGATTAGTTAAATAATATGCATGAATAATAAAAAAAAAAACGTTAACTAGGTGAAAAAAGGCAAGATAAACTTTTAAAACTTGTTGAGAGCTAAAACTAGTCTTTGCTGCTGCCTCAAAGAGGAGCAGGGGGAGAGGGGGGAGAGGGGGGAGACAGGAGAGGCTGATTCAGGAGCACAGACACACACAACTATAAATGACCAAAAACAAATAAATAAACAAGTTCAAATGTTTTTAAATATTGGATATGGTATGTTATTGGTTATGGCCATATTCTTATGATTATTTAAATGTATACAGTTCTGTTTCATATGGGTGTTTCCATATATCTAGTCTCTTTATTTCCCCCTCAAAATGCACCAGATTGATGCATTTAACTCCAACATTTAACACAAAAATCTTACCGGGGGAGCATGCCCCCGGATCCCCCTAGAGGATTTGAGGTCCACCCCCACTTAAAATATGTGCACATGGATAGGTTCCTAAATAGATTTGCACTTTTTTTTTAAATAGTGACCCATGTCCATATGTTTATTTTTGGGTAGTAGATTTAAACTATAGGGCTATCACTATGGGCAGCAACGCTGTAAATATTGACAAATAAATCCAGCAAAATGGCACAAAAACAATGGTTGGGTGTGGCTGGGTGTATAACTCCCGGCCTGATTTATTGTCCCAGTCCGGCCCTGGTTAACGGGGTGTTAAAACTAGTCCTTGGTCTGCAACTAAAGATTATTTATTGATGACTAAAGTCTATGAAACATGAAGCTGTGAAAATCACCCATCACAATTCCCCAGAAGCAAATTGAAGATAAAATGTTTTTTTTAACCATCACCATCATTGCTAATGGTCCAAGATCAAATATATTTGTATTTTATCAAAATGTTTGTCATTATTGTAGAAAACATGTATGGAATGTTAGCAATTACCAAAATATCGTCAGATGTTTAAAAAAACTCAAGCAAAAATGATGACTATCAAATTATGTTGAAACAAAATGTTGACTTACCTCAAAACTGAACATTTGTTTATTATTTTGAATAGGTCGCTTGAGTTTATCACGGGACATTTAAAATCAAATGTAAATGTCTCTACACTGCGCATGCTCGGTACTGCCATTGTTTTCATGTTCATTGATCTCCGCACGCTGCGCGAACAAAGGGGCGTCAGGGGCGCGATCTGATTGGCTCGTGGCCGGGCCCCACTAAGCTGCTGTGCGCGAGCTCCGCCACGGCAGATGGACCTCTCGCGCTCTCCTCCTGGATGCACGCGCCCCTGTGATTGTTTCCGACGACAGGAAAAGCGAACGAGTTAACCGAGGATTTCACCGCTAAAAGACAGGCCAGCCGTACCGAGTAGGAGAACCGGAGAACCTGCGTTTACGGAGTTAGGTAAGCCGAGATATGAGCTCTTAAAGTCGACAGGAATCACGCTGGAGCCTCGTTGTAGCGTGATGCAGTCTCTGCGTTGGTGTGTTTTTACAAGAAGAAGACTTTAAAATGTTTTCACGACATTAAATGAAAATTAGATAAATGTATTTATTGTATAAAATCACACTCGATAAATGTATGGAGTAAACAATCTCTAGTATGAGCTGTGTGGTGAATTGAAATCACATGCAGTAATGACAGGCATGCTCGGTAGCACTGATGTCTAAAATTAGGGCATAAAATGACAAAAAAACTCGGTTTTTGTTACATTTGGTTTCTAGCAGGGAGTGTGCATACAGCTGTGCGTTAGTAAAAACAGGTTACATAACAAGCAATAAGACTCCTCTCAGCACACATAAGGCTGGATAGACAGAAAGTGAATAATGTTCTGGCTTTATACAGCTTGTGAAACTATAACAGCCTTTCCATAAACAAAACCTCCATGAAGCTTGTAAGGCTCAGTGTTTGTTCAGACTGTTTCAGAGAGGTCTGCATTCAATCATACAGACAAGCTCCAGAATGACTGTTCAGTTGAATTAACAACCCTAAGTATTAAACAAGACTATAATTAGGATTCTTTGAAGCAGTGTGATACTAGACTGCATTAGTTTTAGGTAGGTGTTTGAAAAGGTAGTAACTGAGTGTTCTCTTAATCTTTAATGAAGTATCCAGTCAACAACGACTGCAATGGATAGCAAAAAGAGTCCATGGTGACATCTTACAGTGTCTTTTGTGTCCGACCAAACAGTACAAAACCTGAAGATATTTGATTTAGCATCATATAAGAATACAACACTATTACATTTTCACTAAAAGTTTGAACTATTCCTCATTAAAATGTCTAAAACCGTTAAATATATACTGTTAAGTTGCGTATTTACCAACCGTAATGTCCAATATCCCAAATGTTTCCAACAAATATCTAATTTTAAGCAAAATAACGTAGCATTTCATCTGTAATTGCCTGTAATGTCGACTTTTACCCTTTGTATACTTTACCTAACCAGGACAAGCTGACTGCAGTTGCAAACTCCCATGATCCCATGCTTCTTCAGAATGCCCCAAAACTGTCTTTCTTTATTGTTTGATCAAGAGACCCCTAGTTGCAGATAATTAAAGACTGAGTGTTAGAAATCTAGAACCAGTGAATATTTATCCATTTATGGCTTTGAAAAACACTGTAATAATGATTGATCAATCACCAAAACAGCTGCAGAAACACATCTTCTTCCAAATCGTTGCAGCTCTACAGTCAGCAAGGGGGCACAAATACTTTCTGCTTTATCGAGAAAATCTGGAAGCCATATTTAGATTCTTGCAGCGCTTTCTGACAACCTCAGTATTCCTAACGAGGAGCAGGAGACACACACACACACACACACACACTATTTTTGGCTCGATGCTGTGGACTAGTTTCTGGAGCTCAGATGTTTTTCGTGTTGCTATGACAATGCTGACAATAGTGAGGCAGAGCAATAGTAATGTGGAGGCTGGAGGCAGGGGAGGTGGTGGGTTTGAAAGCGGACAGGAGGAGGTTTAGAGCCATTCATTGTGCATTTCAGCCAGAGACTTTGACAGAGGAGGTTCAGAGGCAACAGGGCAAGAGGGCAGAAAACAAGCCTGCATGTGTGTCAATGAAAGAGAGAGGGAGAGAGTGGAGGGGGGGGGGCGGGGAAGTCAGGAAGTTGTGGTCATGAGTTTTAATAGCATGGTGGATGGCTTCTAGTCTTTCACAAGGAAATCACAAAGGACACGGAGCAGAGAACTGAATGGGAAAAACAGTCCAGACGACGGGAGAGGTCATCTTTCACAAATCTGGAAAAAATGGATAAATCAAGTGAGTGAGGTAAGGAACAACTGGACAGATGAAGGCAACAAGAGACGTAAAGATACGGAGAGAGGAGGAGATGGAGGCTGAGGATTGGCTGATGTTTTAATGAGGCACAGGGGGATTCAGGAAGTCAATGAGATCCACATTTGGAGAAGAAACAGGACTGGTTCAGCTGTCTGCGTCTGGCTGCATTTATTTAGCTGCTGTTGGTTTCTATCGAAAGGCAGAGATAGCGGTGGCTTTCTGCAGCCATTAAATGTCACACAGATCATCTCCACAGAGACCAGGTCCTCTGGTTATAACTTGAGAACAGCTATTACTGGTCTGAAACTGTTTTTTGTTATGCATCTAGGTAACCATACAAGTATTCAAAACAATTACATCTTCAGAAGACTCTAAACTTGAAGTAAAAATGTCAAGGCAGAACTTGCTTTTGCTGTTGCTTTATGAAAGCTGCATGCATTTTAAAATGTTTTTCTCTATTCAAGGGAATACATGGTATACATGTCTGCTATAGATGATATGACTTTTATTCTGCATCCTAACACCAACAGCAGATACTTAACATTATTTACGACAGGGAATGACACTCATCAGCTTTAAAGGTTAAATGTCTGATTTGATCTTTATATCCTGAGGTAACATCAGAGAGGGATCGCTGCTATCAGATGTCAGATAGTTCACTCTAAGTTCACGTTGGTCTTGTGACACAATTAAAACATTGTGTTGGTTTGACAGCCGGCCGCCCTTCTGTCTGACCGCTGGTTCAGACGCTACGAGCACAGCGCCCTTAACCACGGCGGCAGTATTAAAGACTAATGATTCCTTTGTGTCGCTGAACGGCGGAGCTTCTGAGCGCTTGACAGGGCTAATATAGGTGCTGAAATATTGATAGGCCTTGGCAGGGGGCTGGGCTGATTGGTGTTTAATAATTAATGAATCCACAATAACTGAACACATTTATTTCAGAGATTGACAGGCTCTTGATATCAGCACTGTGTGTTGAAAGCTGCTACATTACTCCACATGTCAGGTTTTAAATATCTTTGTTTACAATGTTTAGGCATGTGTGTGACCTAGATGAGGATATTGGCAGTTATGTCAATCAATCGATCGATTAATCAATCAATCAATGTTTATTTATATAGCCCAATATCACAAATGTTACATTTGTCTCAGTGGACTTTACAGTTTGTACAGAATATCAGTATGACAATACGACACCCTCTGTCCTTAGACCCTCACATCGTACAAGGAAAAACTTCCGGAGAAAACCCACAGTTTAAAGGGAAAAATGGGAGAAACCTCAAGGAGAGCAACAGAGGAGGGATCCCTCTCCCAGGACGGACAGACGTGCAATAGATGCCGTGTGTAAATTGAAAAGATAATACATTTGCAACATAGGTAGTCCAAATGTTTGGAAATGCATGTGTGTATAATAGGAAGATGAATCCACGAGGATGTCAACAATCCTCAGGAAGGACCGCAGAGACAGGTTCAGCCACGACTCGAAGTCCAGAACTCAGATCCAGGACTCAGGATCCAGGACTCAGAATGCAGGACTCAGGACCACAGCAACAGGATCAGCCACGACTCAGGATCCCGACATAGATATCAAAAATAAATGTGGGGGAAGCTGGGTTATTCGGAACATGAGAGTACACAGGTACAGACAGACAGAAGGAAGAAGCAAGATGTCCCCCGACAGTCTAAGCCTATAGCAGCAAAACTAGGGGCTGGATCTAATCAGCCCTAACTATAAGCTTTATCAAAAAGGAAGGTCTTAAGCGCACTCTTAAAAACGGATAGGGTGTCTTCCGCCCGAACACAAACAAGAAGCTCATTCCACAAATGTGGAGCTTGATAAGAACATAAAATGCTTATGTGTGTGTATTATACATTTTTCTACCTGTACTCCTGTGTGTGATAACTATTTGTTTGGCTGTGCATGATAAATCATCCGAGCTGCTTGAATTGAGGAAGTTTTGGGCCATGTCAGGGCGAGTGTCAGTTTCCTGTGTGACTGACTGAGCAAAGGAGGAAGCGATTTAACGGAAGGGGAGCACTTCCTTTAAACGCCCCCACTTCTTCCTCGTCTGATCACTGTCACAAGAAAAGACGTTTGAAGACAACACTAATCTGCTAATACCTGAGGATACGTAAAGAGACCACCTACCTAAACATTTCTCTCTCTCTCCAGCTCCCTCTCTCTGGTGAATCAACAACATCACACCGTCTTCACTACGGTAAGATCACTGTAGTCTTGTTACTGATATTTACACCACGTTTATTTGGCAGCATGTCTGGATATTTGATATGTTATAGAGGCACTCACTGTGTTCTGCACTTTAACTGTAACAACGATAATATTAAAACCAATGAGAACTTGATGTTCACTGCAATGGATTACACAGCATACACAAATGTCTCAAGACCCCTCATTTATTTGAATCCTATACCAGCATGAATGGAAACCATTGGTACCTTTGTACCAAAAGAACACAAATAATGCTGAATCAGGTCATGGTGATGTGGAAACAACATGGACGCTACAAAGCAGATGTGAAGCATTTCATTGCTCAGTGAGTCTAAACAACATCTTTTAGTCAATTATTTGCCAACACATTCTCCCTCTCATATTTCCTTATCTAGGAATATCTTGAATTTGAATAAACTCACTCAATGTTACTAATACTTTCAACACATTTAGTGTTTTATCTACATAAGCACTCATGTAAAGCCACTTTATAAAATATCTTAATATTAGATGTGATGATAAAGGCTTTGGGAGTGAGTCAAATGTTGCTTCAGGTACATTGTAAGTGCTTGAAGTGCTTTAAAAGACAGAGAGAAAACAATATTCGTTCCAGGAAAAAAGTCTAGACTCATTTTTTTGGGAGTTGGAGATGACTCCTCTTGGATGAGTCATGAAACAGCTTTTTTCATTCCTCCATTACTTTATGTCACAGATATACTGCACTTACTGTGTGCATGGAAACACATGTGATCGATAAATGCATATGATGGTTTGCTCTGGGATAAACGTTAAAGCAGCTGAAAGGATTTGGCGGCAGAGTGGCACAGCTGTCCTCCACCTGTTCCTCTCCTTCCGGTCCTGCCTCCTCAAAGACGGAAACACACTAAGACCAAGCAGAGAGGGAAGGGAAACTCTACAGGGCGATGGCTGAGTGCCATTTAAAACAGCTGCAAGTGTGCACAAGGAGAGAATCTCTTTCCTTTAGAACTGAAAGGAAAGAGAATATATATTGTAGGAAAGAGGAGGAAGAGAGCAGCTGTCTCCCTCCATCACACACCAAGTGTTTGGATTGTCTGCTGTTAACTATGAGTTGATCTGTCTCCTGAAGGAAATACGTTGACAGGAAACTAGATATGATCTGCTGTTATTGTTAATGTAAGGAGCTCCTCCTCCTCCTCCTCTGTGGGCTTCTTGTCTCTGTGTCTGTTGCTGGCTGCTGGTCATGAGGAGTCATGAGACTATCAGACGGATGAAAAAGTTTGAACTCATCTCTGTGTTGCTTCTTTGTCCCTCAGCTCCTCTCATGCTGGCTGACGATGGATAATACAGAGTGTGGGGTTCAGATCGGAGAGAACAAGTTCATCAGGAAGTAAGGATTAAATACCTTGTTGTTTCTGACCCTTGTATACAAACGCCTGCTTATAACAGTTTATTTTCCCCATTGTAAACCTATGTTAAAACATCCAATGTATGGTGTTGAATCCCATTGTGTGAAATAATGGTTTTACAGCCTGTTCATAATTTCATGTTAAAGCTAACTTGTGCATACTTTACTTTACACTTCTGACAATTTTTCGAACATGCATACATTTATTGGTTGATTTAAGGATGCAGTAAATACGTATTTGACCAGTAAGTACCAGCCCATATACTTTAGAATTACGAGACACCAACAAATATAATATTTTCAAGAAGATCAAAAAATAAAAACGTCTATGCGCATGTAAATCTATGTCTGTTTTTGTGAAGCACTTATATATTTACAGTTTGCTTGACATTTTAATTCAAATATACTTGACTTGTCAGTTAGAGTAAGTTTGCTTAAAAGACGCAGCATACTCCTTTAAACAGTATTTCCTCCTCAGTGATTCAACATCTCTGTCTCCAGGGCAACCGTCCTCTCACATCTGAAGACGTACAACCTCTACTATGAAGGACAAAATCTGCAGCTCAGACACAGAGAGGTGTGTGTGTGTGTGTGTGTGTGTGTGTGTGTGTGTGTGTGTGTGTGTGTGTGTGTGTGTGTGTGTGTGTGTGTGTGTGTGTGTGTGTGTGTGTGTGTGTGTGTGTGTGTGTGTGTGTGTGTGTGTGTGTGTGTGTGTGTGTGTGTGTGTGTGTGTGTGTGTGTGTGTGTGTG
This sequence comes from Gymnodraco acuticeps, assembly GCF_902827175.1. Taxonomy (NCBI): domain Eukaryota; kingdom Metazoa; phylum Chordata; class Actinopteri; order Perciformes; family Bathydraconidae; genus Gymnodraco; species Gymnodraco acuticeps. The sequence goes on from NW_022989843.1 coordinate 3,439,558, forward strand.
TGTGTGTGTGTGTGTGTGTGTGTGTGTGTGTGTGTGTGTGTGTGTGTGTGTGTTTTCATTCATTCTTATTTGAAGGTTTCATCATCTGCCTTTTCAACAGAGGCTCTCCTCACCGTCTGTCTCCCTCCTTCCTGTCTCCCTTTTTACTTGCTCTCTCTCATTCAGTGCAATTTAATATACCCTACCCATTATAGGCTGCATCCCAAAGGGGTAATAAACGTCCATTGTGTGTGTTTATTTATGTGTTTGCATTGACCACGGCTCCTCTCTCTTGAGCAGGAAGAGGGGGAGCTGATCGTCGAGGGCTTGCTGAATATCTTCTGGGGCCTGCGGCGACCAATCAGGCTTCAGATGCAGGATGACCACGAGCGGATCCGGCCCCCCCCCTCCTCCACGTCCTGGCACTCGGGTTGCAACCTGGACAGTCAGGGGTAAGAGGTCCAGACGGATCCCGTTACACCTCTCTGACCGGAAATGGTGATACACAGGGGGTCAGTGGGGCGGCAGATATAGATTATGTATCTGGTTTGTCTGATGGAAAATAAGGTTCAATAAGATGTATTGATTTCCTCAGTTTGCTAAATCCTCTTGGCAATGCTACAGAGACAAAGGTGAACCTTTTAACCCACGTCTCTGGCTCAGTTTTGGATTTTACCCTGAGCTTCCACAGATCAAGTTGTGTCATTAGACTTCAAGCCCCATTACTGCTCTGTAATCCCATTCATCTGAAGAAGCTATTCTTGTTGAGCTCACGGGCATGCAGCTGACATTTAAAATAACATCAACCCTTCATATGAAGGGACGTTAACCTTAAAGTAACTAAATCACAGTTAAATCAAAGCTGTTAAGTTGCTGTTTATTAGGGGCATTGATTACTGGCAACTAAAAGGTCCCACCATCAGGTTCAAGAAGAAACATACATACAAGCGCTTAAACAAAAAGTTTCATAGAGGCCAACAAACCCATACTTAATATGCTTGAACATAAATTCAAAAATAAATAAATATTACTTTTAATATCTAAGGAAATACCGTCACAAAATACTGTATCAACAAAGAGGAACAGCTGTCACAAGATGAAACTAAACGACAGGGATGTACCTTAACTGTGTTTAGGTAGTGTGTGTGTTTGTGAAAGACTGTGGAATTGGTGTTGACGTTATTGTCTCTCCCTTCTCCTTGTTGAAGTTCCCCCAACGGCACTGACAGTCAAGAGATGACGCAGCAGAGCCCCCCCACAGTGGAGGTGACAGCCCCCGACAGCCAACCAGAGAACGGCGGGGAGATGGAGGAAGAGGAGGCAGAAGGTGAGGGGCTTCATTTTATATCATTTCTATTTATATAACATTATAAATATGTAAACATATGGTATATCAATCTCATGTCTATGGGATACCGTGAACAAAATGAATCCCAGGCAAACTGTATTAATAAATCATTTTCATTTGTTTTATTTGGCTTGAAAGTCACGACAAAAAAAGACTGCATTACGCCATCAGAATAAATGAACTGAACCTTAACAAAGACACTGGACCAAATCTCTGATTAACCCTCAGCTGCTTTATTTAAACGTTGCTGTGGGGTGGAAACCTCTTGCATCTAAAATGGCATCTTTGCATGTGGAAGGAATTAAAGCCTATTTTCAGTCTGTCTAGTTGGATCAGAGGTTCTCAACACTTAAAGGAGTATACTGTATCATTTCATGGGAGTACAAGGTTTGCGTAAGACAGTGGTTCTCAAAGTGGCAAGAAGAACTGCAACCTTCGGGCTTGCCAGTTTAAGGTGCTCTGCAGTGATTCGGTCAGAGCCGCATGCTTTGTTATCAGCTAGCTGTGCAATTGCTCGATAAACCTCTTTAACTGTGATTCCCACTGTGTCACTTTTCACAACATTACCAACTTTGTAGGGGTCACTTTTAACACAATTAAGTATAGTAGAGTAATGTTGCCTCCACAACTCAGTTATGTTATCGGCTCCAGATACTCCCTCTATGGTACATGGTAACGATGTACTGGCCCTGTTCAGAGCTCTCACCTCCTTCCAGAAGCCAGTCACATCATTATGAAGGAGCTTTTCAGCCATAGAGTCCGCTCTCAATGTTTCTGTGTGTTTGTTGACATAACGAACTGCATATTTATGACAGTAAAAAATGAATAAAGTTTAAAAGGGGAGTGATTTGTAAAATATCCATAAAGAAATAGTAAATCTGTTTCCAGTTCTGTTTAATATGGGTGTTGAGAGAGGTATCCATAGATCTCTTCATTTTTGCAAGTGCACCAGATTGATGCTTTTAACTTCAATATTTAAAAATCTTCCCAGGGGAGCTTGCCCCCGGACCCCCCTATGTGAGGTCCACACACCACCTATAAAAATAGCACTTTACCCCTGCTTACACCTATATGTGGCCGTGAGCTGATTATCGAGCCTTCATTGTAACAGTCGCGGGTACACTGTGTATATGCGTGGGGATTGTTGCAGTAGAAAATTCCACGGTAGCGCCCGGTACATTAATGGGAAACCCTAAATGTTTGAGCACCCTCTATGAAACGTCAAGCTACCCCACAGCACCCCAAAATAAATCTCCGGCGCCGCCACTGAGCCTGACTATTTGTGTTGGGGGGGGCCCGACTTTTTTTTTTCTCCAAAGGGGGGGCCTGACAGAAACCACTGGCGTAAGACAATGGTGATACAAAATGTTACATTTCCCTCCAGTGAAGGTATTGTCCATTTATCATACATATTTTAGCAAGAACAAGTGTCTTCCAAACAGGAAAAGTCAGTGTAATAATGTCCTTATTCCAGTGGTAGACATAGAAGTACATTTACTCAAGTACTGTACCTAAGTGCAATAGTGAGGTACTTTCCTTTAGTTTTTCCATTTTATGCTAGTTTATTTCTAAATTGAATATTGTACTTTTAAATGTTATACATTTCATGCACATTATTAGTAACTAGTCTCTGTGCAGATTTAGATTATTAATTCTAACATAAATTCAAATACAAGCAGAATGAATTAAGTTGAATGAGTACTTTAAGTCAATTCTGATGTCCGTACTTTAGTTCCTTTAAGCAAATATTTCAATGAAGACTTTTTTATGTATTTATTTATAACAGTATGTTTACTTGTACTTATGTGAAATACATAAGTACTTTGCCCACCACTGCTTAATTTAACTGTAATTGAACTGTAATTGAACTGCGAGGGAGTGTGGTCGCCTTTCAATCGGGAGGTTGTGGGTTCGTTCCTAGCCATGTGGTCAACATGTCGATGTATCCTTGGGCACTTAACCCTCAGTTGCTCCCGAAGTGGCACGTTGCTCTGTGTGAAGGGGTGAATGATGACTTGTAGTAAGTAAGGCGCTTTGAGGGGTCGTAAAGACTGGATAAAGTGATTCAAAGGTTTTAATGTCATATGCTCATAAGTTACAGTGTAGAAATCTTGAAGTGCTCTATAAATACAGTCAATTTCCCATGAATTAGCACTGATTGACTGTAATACTGACTGTTGATTGGACAGAGGACAGTGAGAGCTCGGCTCAGCTCCTCAGGACGAAGAGCGACGCCGGCGTCTTGAGACGGGGTCAGCGGCGCTCGCCCAGCGACCAGAGGAAGATCAGACGCCATCGCTTCTCCATCAACGGACACTTCTACAACCATAAGGTGATCGAGCGGATCTCTATAGAGTCTGGGACATGTAGTAAACACTGGACAGATGTTTCAGGAAGTTTAAGCTGAGGCTGGGTTTGGCAAAATCTGTTCACAAATATACACACATGAAGTTATAAAGAAAGCTCAACATGTGTTGTTTTCTTTGCAGACATCGGTGTTCACTCCTTCTTTCGGCTCAGTGACTAATGTCCGGATCAACAGCTGCATGAGGACGCCTCAGGTGCTGCGAGTGCTCCTCAACAAGTTCAAAATTGAAAACAGCCCCGATGATTTTGCGCTCTACCTGGTCCATACAAGTGGAGGTGAGTGTCCATCATTCTGTTTATTTCTTGTTTGTCAAGGGAAAGAATTGTTAATGAGGAAAATACTTCAATGGTATTTGTTATGAGTAGTTGTTGTTGTTCTGTTGACTGATTTCTCTGTGTGTTGGTGTTTCAGAGCGTGCGAAGCTGAAGCGCACGGACCACCCTCTGGTGCTCAGAGTGATGCAGGGTCCCTGTGAGCAGGTCTGCAAGGTGTTCCTCATGGAGGCGGACCTCGGAGAAGAAGTCACATATGATGTAAATCCCAGCATTCATTGTAACAGAGATATGAACATGTCTTCCTCCTTTCCTCTGTGTTCCTGTTACCTCACATTAGTCTTCCTGTTTTTGTGCTTTGTCATTATCTTTCTGCTCCCATCCACCAGGTGGCGCAGTATATCAAATTTGAAATGCCGGTCCTGCAGAGTTTCATCACTAAACTGAAAGAGGAGGAGGACAGAGAAGTGCAGAAACTCAGGAGAAGGTACAAGAAAATATAATTTAGGTTTTTTCCTCTTAATCCAAATTACAACACGTGTATCGGATGTTATGAGCGAACTAAAAATGTAATCTACAGTTTCTCTCGATCACTGAGACACGCTTTAGGAAACTGGGATCCAGAAGACTTCTCTTGCAAATGTGTGAACACTTTTTCTTTGTTGTCACACATTTTCACGGCTTCTCTGTAACAGTAAACACAGATCTCTTAGAAATACCTACAACTCTATTGGTGTGTTGAACAAAAGCACAACAGCATTAAATCTGTTAACGGCTAATGAAGAAAGATTGCAGTACAAAAGCTATACCATAATTAATGTTACAAAGTTCAAATTCACCGGCATTAAAATACCTAAACACAAGAACAAAATGAAAAGAGCATCTAAAAACGGCAACAACAACAAAAAAACTGCATCTTTTGAGAAATAATACAATCATGTTGTAATTTGCTTGCTTGACTTTTTTGTCAAATACTATAACTATTTCTAAGTATCAACAAATGGCATTGACATAAAGCATAGGCGGCGCGTGAGGCTCAGGTTTGGGAAGGCTAAATAACTTTCTTTACCTGACGCTGCCCGCCTCCGCCGTCAATAGAAAATAGATCAACTCAGTGAAAGCACCGCCTGCTGACCAATCAAAGCTCAGTGTGCGGAGTTTAAATCTATCAAGTCATATTACAGGAAAAAGGAAATAAAATTTAAACTGCCGTATGCAGAGAAGACGCCGACGTGTCGCACTTATCATTCATATCACATCATCAATCAGATCATCGATCATATAATATCATCATATATCATATATTTCCTTATCTGAGTCAGCTTCTCGAGCCGTATCTGGCCGTGCAACACTTACATTGTCACATACTGTATGCAGAAGTATTATTTTAAGCAACACATTAGGTTGACGAAACACTCAACTCAAATGTAATAAAGTCAGATCCACTCGTGTTTTAGATGGGGCAGTATCATAAACCTGTTACGCTTTCAAACACTCGGTAGTTATTTTTTAACCAGTTGTTCTGTATTCTCCTTGCAGGTGCAACTCTGTGGCTTGTATCCTGGATTATATGTTTAAGTCATGGATATTTAAAGTTCATATTTGTCTAATATTAGTTTACTTTTCATTAATGAAGTATGATGTTGCGCTGTCAGTACACTTGTCCCTGTTTGTGATTGGTCAAATGTAGCTAACCCCGCCCCTTTCACGTGAACACGCTCTCAGCTGGAGAGAGAAACCCTGGCTTGATTTACCGAGTTGATAACCAGCGTCGTAGGACCGTTTAGCGAGATCGCGTTTGTTAGGGTTAGTTAAGATAACTCAAACATATCCAGGGTATGTTGAACTGGCTTCGTAGTACAGGGCACAGGTGGCTGCATAGCAGCGCTAATGTCAAAGACACAACATTATGCATTATATTTTTATTTTACCAGGATGCGACAAAAATATTTGGGAAGGCTTAGCCTTCCCTAGCCTACAGTACCCTGACATAAAGCATCAATTAAGATTAAACTGGTTCATATTGAAGGCTTTGGATGTCCATTGGGTTGTGGCTGATCTGAATAATATATTAATTTGAACACGTGTTGTTGTTTTTTGAGTCTAAGAACCTTTTGCTAATAATTGTGTCACACATCACCCTTATTTAATTATTCTCTCTCTTAATGTCTCTGCTTTTCCTTGCAGGTATACGTACCTGCGGTGTATTATTGAGAAGCAGCTGGGGTGTCTTCCAGAGGGCTCAACGTGTATGTGATCTCCTCTAACTGTCAGAGGACCACACCCCCCACCGTCTGTGACAACATGACAAGAAGTACGTGTTTCAGTGGTCACCCTGCTCCTCCTGAACTCCTGCCCTGCATGGAGTCCTGTTTTCTCTAAACCCTTCAATCAAATCAACCTACAGACAAAACTTTAACATGCTTTATTCATGTGCATGTTAAGTGGGACCATCTCAGCAATAGTCTTCTTTTATATTTGTCCTCACACACAGAAAGACATTCCTCTACTTCAGTGCTGTATTTTTCAAAATGAGACACCCATCTTCTGTTTACCCTTCAGATTGCAAGCTGATACCCACAATGTAAGCACAAACATCATGTAATTTGGCTCTAATAAGGGGCCTGTAAATGGTATTCTTAAAGCACAAATGTACAAACTAAATTAAACTGAAATAAAGTCCCTGTAGTGGTTTCAGCACAACGTCAGACCGCACAGTGTCTGTTGGTGTGAAACGACCAGCTGCGTGCCTTTCATGTTCCTCGCTCTTTGAGAACGTGGTAATGTTGTGATTGGAGGAATTGAACCGACCCTGAGCTGTGAAGTTCACTGCGGGGATTATTCAAGGTCGAGTCAACACGTAATCTGTTTATGTTGTGACCGTCAGTCTGTTGTTCTGCTGCAGACATTCAAACTGAAAGTTAAGGACATTTTATGATTGAGGTTAAAGAAAAAAAATAATAATTGAGATTGAAGTTTGGCTTTTTGTCAAATACTTTTTTGAATAGAGTTGAATGTTTCTTGTATATTTGTATAAAAACAGCTGGTTAGCTTAGCACACCACAAAGACTGGAAACAGCTTGCTCTGAAGGTAATAAAACCAGCACAGCTTGACAATTAACACCAGTGGGTAAATAATAAAAGTAGAAGAATAATTTGTTGATGCTGAAGCTGGGTAACCATTCTGTGTTGTTTGAGGCAAGGCAAGTTTATTTATATAGCACTTTTCAACACAAGGCAATTCAAAGTGCTTTACAAAAAACGAAAGACATTAAGAAAATGGCATTTAAAATCAGTCATTAAAAAGAAAAGATAATAAAATAAACATTAAAAGAAAAAATACATGGATAAAAGTTACAGTGCAGTTTAAGATGTGAATAGTTCAATTAAAAGCAGCGGCAAAAATAAAAGTCTTTAGTCTGGATTTAAAAGTAGTCAGAGTTGCAGCGGACCTGCAGTTTTCTGGGAGTTTGTTCCGGATATTTGGAGCATAATAACTGAATGCTGCTTTACCATGTTTAGTTCTGACTCTGGGGACAGAAAGCTGACCAGTCCCTGAAGACCTGAGAGATCTGGATGGTTCATAATTTAGCAGTAGGTCAGAAATGTAATTTGGGCCTAAACCATTCAGTGCTTTATAAACCAGCAGCAGTATTTTGAAATCTATTCTTTGACACACAGGAAGCCAGTGTAAAGACTTCAGAACTGGAGTGATGTGATCCACTTTCTTAGTGTTAGTGAGGACTCGAGCAGCAGCGTTCTGAATCAGCTGCAGCTTTCTAATAGATTTTTTAGTGAGACCTGTGAAGACACCATTGCAGTAGTCGAGTCTACTGAAGATAAAAGCATGGACAAGTTTTTCCAAATCCTGCTGTGACATTAGTCTTTTAATCCTAGATATGTTCTTTAGGTGATAGTAGGCTGATTTAGTAACTGTTTTAATGTAACTGTTGAAACTCAGGTCAGAGTCCATGACTACACCTAGATTTCTGGCTTTATCTGTTGTTTTGAACATTGCAGACTGAAGCTCAGCGCTAACTTTTATACGTTCTGCCTTGGCTCCAAAAACCATTACCTCAGTTTTATCTTTGTTTAATTGGAGAAAGTTCTGACACATCCAGTCATTGATTTGTTCAATGCACTTACTCAGTGTTTGAATTGGAGCATAGTCTCCTGGTGAAATTGTTACGTAAATGTGTGTGTCATCCGCATAGCTATGGTAACTTATTTTGTTGTTTTTCATTATCTGAGCCAGTGGTAGCATGTAGATGTTAAAGAGAAGAGGCCCCAAGATGGAGCCTTGAGGTACCCCACATGTCATATTTGTCAACTCAGATGTGTATTTACCTATAGAAACAAAGTTTTTTCTGTCCTTTAAGTAGGATTCAAACCAATTTAGAACTGTTTCCGAAAGTCCCACCCAGTTTTCCAGTCGGTCTAGTAATATGCTGTGGTCAACAGTGTCAAACGCAGCACTGAGATCTAATAATACTAACACTGAAGTTCTGCCACTGTCTGTGTTTAAGTGGATGTCATTAAAGACCTTTACAAGAGCAGTCTCAGTGCTGTGGTTTGGACGAAAGCCTGACTGGAATACATCGAAACAACTATTTAAATGCAAGAAATTACTCAACTGTTGAAAAACAACTTTTTCAATGATTTTACCTAGAAATGGCAGGTTTGATATGGGCCTGTAATTGTTCATTACTGAAGCATTTAGATTATTCTTTTTTAAGAGCGGTTTAATGACTGCAGTTTTCAGGGCCTGTGGAAAAATACCTGAGTGAAGAGATTTGTTTACTATATGAAGTAGATCTGAGGCCATGCAACGAAAAACATTTTTGAAAAATCCTGTTGGAATAATATCAAGGCAGCAGGAGGAGGATTTCTGAAGTTGAATAATGTCCTCTAGGTTTTTTTCATTAATCTAAGGGAATTGTGTCATGGTGTTTGAATTGATATTAGGTGGACATAGGGACAACACATTTGCTGTTCCTGATGCAGAGGCACTGACTGCTTGTCTGATTTTCTGAATTTTGTCAGTGAAAAAGGAGGCAAAATCATTGCACGCCCTGGTGGATAGAAATTCAGAGGCTACTGACACTGGGGGGTTAGTTAGTCTGTCAACGGTAGCAAACAAGGCACGTGTATTGTTTTTGTTTTTGGTAATGATGTCAGAGAAGAACGACTGTCGTGCGTTTTTCAATTCCAAATTATAAAGGCCAAGTCTCTCTTTATAGATTTCAAAGTGAACCTGGAGATTTGTTTTTCGCCACCTACGTTCAGCTTTTCGACACTCTCTTTTTTCTGCTCTCACGGTCATGGCCTTTCTCCATGGAGATATTTTCTTGCCAGACACTTCCTTTACCTTAGTTGGAGCAATGGCATCTATAACATTTTTAATTTTTGAATTAAAATGATCTACTAGCTCATTTACTGAGATGTTAGCAGGGGCAAGTGTGGAAGAAAAATTCTGAGTAAACATTTCCCTAGTATTTTCAGTTAAATATCGCTTTGTGGTTACCTCTTTTTGAACATTTTTGTGAACAGAAATAGAGCTCTCAAAGAACACACAGGAATGGTCAGAGAGTGCAACATCAGTCACCACAATCTTAGAGATATTCAGACCCTTTGAGATAATTAAGTCCAGAGTGTGCCCCTTATTGTGCGTGGGCTCCGTCACATGCTGAGTCAGTCCATAGCTATCAAGAACACAAAACAGTTCTTTTGCCCCTCTGTCCTGGGGGTTGTCAACATGGATGTTAAAATCACCAACAATGACTAGACGGTCAAAGTCAATACACACTATAGACAGCAGTTCAGTAAAGTCATCAAAAAAGCTTGCACAGTATTTGGGTGGTCTATAGATATTTACCAGTTTGAGAACCCACATTTAAAACAAAGGAGGATAATATTAATTATTTAGGGCTAGAAAAAACAATAAATCCTCTCGATCACTGAAGAGATATCGTGTGGTGAAAGTATGATCTCCTGTCAGCTCTGGGCCTTTCCGAGATAGAAATCCAGGCCACTATTCTGTAACACTCCTGGAGTATTCATACTGCTGTTTCCCCTCTAGATGCCACTAAAACTCACACACTGCCCCTTTAAAAGAAAAGTGGGGCCCCTGTTTGATTTCTGGACTGCAGTTCTCACTTGCAATCCTGCCTTATGAAAGATGACGAGAAGATGTCATGATGAGGTTTCAAAAAGCACAGGAACACACGTTTCAGCATCGCCTTCACACAATGACTCCTGGACAGGGTTGGACGGTCTGCACAAAATAATATTCATGGAGGTCATTTTCTTTCTTTTTTTTTGCATCCAACACAATGAAATCCCACAAGACTGTGAACTAGCCAATGATCATCTTTGTTGGAAGAATGTTTTTGCCTCCACATGTACAGCGCTTTGCTTCTGTCTGCCTGGTATCAGCATTGTTGAAAATCTTGCCGTACAATGCATTAAGTGTCATCAAGAGAGTGTGAGTGTCAGTGTGTGTGCGATTCTGAGAGCGTGCATGTTATATTTTTAGTGACTCTGAAGACTTGCCTGCTTTTGTATTGTCTTTTTACAAAACAATGATCTGTAAAATGAGAAGAACTCATGCCACTACTTGGAAAATGTAGTTTTGTTTCGTACAATGATTATTATTTAACAAATAAAGAGGTTTCCTTGAGAAAGCGTTTGTTGTGTGTATCAGTAATCTCTCCTCGTTCAGGTCTGTGGGTCTCCATATTAGGTTGAATAATTCAAACGAAAATTAATATAATCAAATATATTCTTGTATTATCCCACAATGAAAATGCATTATATTTCATGTTGTTCTATAATCACAGTATATTCAAAACACAATTGGTTTGTTAAATTGAGTTTAGAGAAGCCGATTATAGTTTCACTATATGGGTGTCACTGTTTAAAGAGGGGAGACGGTTGTCTTCACTCACAGTTGGATGTGCACAGGGGGGGGGGCCTGACGAGAGCTGCTTTCACACCAAGTACTTTGCCGTACTTAGTTCCCAGCACTTAGACCCCATTTACACGGGAACGTTTGCGTTTACGCACCGTATGCGTTATCAAAAAAGTCCGTTCACACGAGACTGCTGGAAACGCTGTAGTAAATATGCCGGGCCTGTAATTGGCGCTGCTGCCGCCACAAAATACAGCAGCGAAGAAGACCCTTGGGACCCGTTATCGTTTGCGGGGTCCGTTTCTATCGTTTTGTTACGGCCTCGTGTAAACGAAAGGGCTATACGCAAGAGAAACTATGCGGATACAACCCATCATCATTCCTAGCATTAGCATTTAGGTCCCCACCACATTATATCATATATTTTGTATTTAAAAGGTCTAATGCTTATTTTTTAAAAAGCTTGGTTTTAAATGTTTATACCCTCTACCATAAAACAACAATGTTATTTTGCCAGGATATTAAAAATTCTAAATAATTACTCTGATTTTTAGCACAAGTAGGCCAAATTGCTGTGTCCCCAATCATGTTTGCTCAACTTCTGTAACAGATACAAAAAGAAATCAAAGACATACAAACAAATTCTACATTTTTGTCAGTGTTGTATGACCCTTTTGCTAATATTCCTCACCAAATTGAAATTGTTGTTATTAATTCATTTGTATTGAAAATAAAGTATGTGTGTCCTGTTTGAATGTCCCCCCTGTTACTCTGATTTAAATCCCTCTGGACACGCCCCTTTACTATTCTACTATTTGTATGACTCAAGAAGAAGAAGGATACATTTTGAGTGGGAAATCATCTTCAAGAAGCAGAGTGAATGCGTTCTTCCTTCAACGTTTTTCTAATGTTTTAAAGAACTTAACTGTTGCGGTAAAGCATAAAATGTCCACCCTGTTATGCTCATTTTTTGTGGAACTGATCATTTGTTTTACATTTAGAAAATATGGTGAATATATCTATCAAATATATGTTTCTGTTGTCACCAAGTGCTAGCTAGCTTGATTATCATCACACATGTAGCAATAGCCACGTTTAGCATAAAATGTCCACCCTGTTACCGTCCACCCTGTTACTATTTTTCACAGTAACAGGGTGCACACACAGTAACTGGGGATGGTAAAGAAAATGTAAGCATAATATCCTGAGCTTGACCAAAATATTTTTCTTATACTTTAACAAGCCATCATTCAGATTAAATAAAAAAACAAACATGGGAAATTATGTTTTTTATTTTTAAATACCCTTGCTGAAATGGCACCAAATGCTAGGAATGACCTCCGTATCTTCCTCGTGTACACGGGGTCTAAGTTCCCCCATGGAACTAAAGAGCAGATCGCGTTCACACCGGAATAAGTCCCTGAGGAAAGATTACGCAAATGAAGCCGCTGACGTCACTTCTTCTTCTGCTTTGGGTTTACTGGCAGGCCGCAAACCACTTCACGGCGTATACTGCCACCCGAAGTCCCCGGCAGGAAGTCCCGGAGTTGGGGACTGGCTTCAGTAGAAGCTGAAGCCTTCCGAGTAAATCGCCAGAACGCCGACACCTCCTCATCTCCACCACTCCCATGTTTTTTTTTGTGTTGCCATAAGTTAGTCTCTCTCCGTTGGTGCACAGGGCTAATGCTAATGCGAGCAAATACAATGGCGGCTTCACAAAACTTTTCCGAGTTTTACGGGGCGTGGTTTGCAATTTGCCCAGCCAATCAGAAATTGGAACTTTTTTTCTCCCCAGGAAAGTACCTGCTCTCAAGCAGGGACTGAAAAGGGGGGACAAGTTCTCATGAACTAAATTCTCTTTTTGGTGTGAACGCAAAATCCCAGGAACTATCGGAACTAAAAGGGTAAAGTACTCCGGTGTGAAAGCGCCTGGAAAAGTACTGAAGCCCCAAAATGTGTTTAGGCCATAGAATATGTCTGGACATGTCCAGTCCTGCACACCAGAGGCCATGACCTTTTCCCACATATATGGGTATGAAGGAGGTGTCTTTGGTTTGCTGTCCCTGTGTGGATCATAAAAGCACTAGATGAGGGAGAAAAGCTCCAGAGCGGGGTTTTTCCCCTGGTAAGTTCTCTCACCTTGGTAAGTTCTCTCAAATTGACTTTGGTTTTGAGTGAATTGTTGAATGAAAGTTTGAATGTGTTAGATACCACTGACCATTTATGAGGAGATCCCTCTAAATGTTATCGGACTCGAGGCTTGAATGTGTTTTTAGCACCGGCGATTTATGAGGAGATTCCTCTGGATTCTGTCGAATTAGAATGTAAAGTTTGAATGAGTTTGATAGCACCGACCATTTATGAGGAGAGTCCTCTAAATTCTGTCGGAAGACTTTTTTACAACTGAAGTGGGCCAGTTGAAGTTAGAATTGAAATGTTACAACTGAAGTGGGCCAGTTGGAGTTAGAATTGAAATGTCACAACTGAAGTGGGCCAGTTGAAGTTAGACTTTAAATGTTACAACTGAAGTGGCCAGTTGAAGTTTAATGTCACAACTGAAGTGGGCCAGTTGAAGTTAGAATGTAAATGTCACAACTGATGTGAGCCAGTTGAAGTTAGAATTTAAATGTTACAACTGAAGTGGGCCAGTTGAAGTTAGAATTTAAATGTTACAACTGAAGTAGGCCAGTTGAAGTTAGAATGTAAACGTTACAACTGAAGTGGGCCAGTTGAAGTTAGAATTTAAATGTCACAACTGAAGTGGGCCAGTTGAAGTTAGAATGTAAACGTTACAACTGAAGTGGGCCAGTTGAAGTTAGAATTTAAATGTCACAACTGAAGTGGGCCAGTTGAAGTTAGAATTTAAATGTCACAACTGAAGTGGGCCAGTTGAAGTTAGAATTTAAATGTCACAACTGAAGTGGGACAGTTGAAGTTAGACTTTAAATGTCACAACTGAAGTGGGCCAGTTGAAGTTAGACTTGAAATGTTACAACTGAAGTGGCCAGTTGAAGTTTAATGTCACAACTGAAGTGGGCCAGTTGAAGTTAGAATTTAAATGTTACAACTGAAGTGGCCAGTTGAAGTTAGAATTGAAATGTCACAACTAAAGTGGGCCAGTTGAAGTTAGAATTGAAATGTCACAACTGAAGTGGGCCAGTTGAAGTTAGAATTGAAATGTTACAACTGAAGTAGGCCAGTTGAAGTTAGAATTTAAACGTTACAACTGAAGTGGGCCAGTTGAAGTTAGAATTTAAATGTCACAACTGAAGTGGGCCAGTTGAAGTTAGAATGTAAACGTTAGAACTGAAGTGGGCCAGTTGAAGTTAGAATTTAAATGTCACAACTGAAGTGGGCCAGTTGAAGTTAGAATTTAAATGTCACAACTGAAGTGGGACAGTTGAAGTTAAACTTTAAATGTCACAACTGAGGTGGGCCAGTTGAAGTTAGAATTGAAATGTCACAACTGAAGTGGGCCAGTTGAAGTTAGAATTTAAATGTCACAACTGAAGTGGGCCAGTTGAAGTTAGAATTTAAATGTCACAACTGTAGAGGGACAGTTGAAGAGATTCTAATGTATTTGATTTCACACCCGGTAATCCATGAGGATTTTCCTCTGAATACCACCGGAAGAGGTTTTTAATACAACAGAAGAGGGACAGTTGAAGAGAGAGTGACAAAATAAAATAAGAAATGTAAAACTGTGAATTGAGGTTTCATATTAGTAATTGACCACAGCATGATATGTTTTGTATGATTGTCATATTGTAACGAATGAAGATCAAAACCCTGTAAAAGTGTGGACCATTTTCTTCAAATAAAATCATCCTACCTTTTTGGATTGGGATAATTTAAAGAAATCTGTGCTCTCCTCTCCTGCTTAAAAGGTAAGATTGCACAACTGCCACACTCACACTTAGGTAGGGCCACACCTCATTACTGATACCAAAATCCTTCGGGATTGCTTAAACAGATTTAGCGTGTTGCCTGAATTGAAACAGCAGTTAATTCAACCTGGTTCTTCAGGAGTTAATAGAGGTGAGATCTTGCTGACCTTGGTGGATCTGAGCCGAGCTAGACTCAATAGCTTCTGTTAGGTCAATTAATAGGTCTGAGTAATTGCCAGAATAAATGACCAGGTCTCCCGACTCCAACAGAGGGAAAAGCCCAGCACGTTATATAGTGTCTAAATCTGGTATCATTTAAAATGGACAGACAAGTTGGTCGAAGCTTCGGGAGAGTTTGTTAAGTGGTCTGGTTAAATCATTGTGACGAAAATAAACACTCGAATGTACGCATGCACGCACACACAGGTATTTATGTGTGCTGTCAGTGGCTCAGCAGCCAATCAGCAGGTGATCCTCTGCACCTGATGGAGCTTGTAGTCTGGAGGATCCCACATCGACCCTGAGACACTGTCAGAAGCTTCGAAACACTTAGAAGAGTCTTCATTTCTGACACAAAGAAACGTTCGACAGGTGAGATGTTTATTCTTGTTGTTTTTTATGTAATGTGTTTATCAGGTTTGAACAATGTTTTCTGCTCATTTTAGTTAATTTACTGGACTATTGAACATTTGATCGTACTTGAGTCTTTCCATTTCATGCTTCTTTATACTTCTACTACATAACAGAGGGAAACAATGATCTTTTTACTCAACATCATTATATGTACTATACTACCAATCTAGCCAGTTGTATACCATGTATCAATAATTGGAACAACATTGTTTTTGTAAATATGTTTATTCTTTTAAATTTGTTTAAAGAACTTTAGATGCAACAACTACATAAAAAGGCCTAATGAGTATTTTACTTTCAAAACTTTGATTTCATTTAGCTATCAACAGGTTTGTGAGATGTTAAATTCAGCACTTTGACTTGAAGGGTTATTTTAAGGACATTTAAGGCATTTCTTCCAGGTTATTTTAAATTATTTGTATGACGTTCTCTTGTTATTTAATGTGTCCTATGTTGTGCATTTTAGGGTCGGTCTCTGGAAAGCAATAACACTTAGCTGGTGACCTCATCAGAGCTTCAGATTCATGATGAAATGTTTCATCCTCCTTGTCTATGAGTCAGAGTGGCTGTAGAGGGGGGGGGGGGGTCAGTGAATGGATTACTCTCAATCTAAGTGACCCAGTGTAAGAATAGCTCGACTCGAAGAGAACACAGATTAGACTACGTCATGTTTGTTTAACATAAATTACGTCATGCTGCTCACTAGTGGAAAATGTACTCCATACCACTATTATCAATAAAACATACATTACAATGGGTAAAAGTACTTGGGATGCAGAATAGTTTATCTCGGTTCTTTTATTATTATTATCATTATATTATTCGACCATTATTGTTATTAATTAATATATAGGCAGTACTTTTGTTTTGGATTTGGTCAACGTGGGGCCAATTTTAACTTCTTAATGTACAGTTGGTACTTTAATCCACAATAATACATCACATTTTTCAAATTGAACATATATGTTCAAATAATTAGCATATTTTGTATCTAAAAGTAACGAGTATCTACAGCTGTTGAATAAATGTAGTGGAGTCAAAAGGTTTATTTCCAATATTTCCCTCTTAAATGCATTGGACCAGAAGCATAAAGTAGCATAAAATGAAACTCAGGAAAGTACTTCAAAATTATACTAACTGAGTAACTTTCCACCTTTTCCTAGCAATATATTATAACTGAACTATGTGTATGTTAGATATTCTTAAAACTCTTAATTTATTTTATTTAACACTAAAGATTAATATCTTATAATGTATATTGTGTTGTATGTATATGTATTCTTGTACTATCAGCAGTACACACATGGCTGCCTGAGTTGGCTGTTTCTGGATTTCTTCACACATATTTAAGTGTAGTCCTCAGATCTGGAGCCAGACTCTTTCACAGTAGACCCGGATAAAAAGGCTCTTAGGGATTATGAATCTGATCTCGGGTCAGCTGAGTGTTAAACAGTGTGCAGCAGTGACGCTGCTTGTGTAAAATGTGAAGCTGGATTAAGAGCTGTGATCTGTACTGCTCTAAATTAACGTAAAAATAACACCCAGCAGGATGAAAGCTGCAACGAGAACATCTCATCAGTGTGTAAGACAGTCTTAGGAAAGCTATAATTACTCATTACATACTTTAAAATATATGATCAATTTAAAAAAATAAAAGGATTATTATTTAAAGACTCAACAGAGTATACGTTTGGTTAAAAGTATCTCCTCTAAAACAAGCACATTTTAAATGCTGATGGTGATATTGTATATAATAATAATAATAATAATAATAATAATAATAATAATGATACTAATGATAATAATAATTATAATAATATACTCCTGAATTTGTCATTTTGCAGTATGGAACAATTTTGCTTTTTATACTTTACATTTTTTAATTCTAATATTATATTGTTAAGCTTACTTGGCTGTAGTTGTTGGTTTACTTCCTAATATTCAAAACGTATTTTTTTTTAGCATACTTTCTTTGGTTTCATTTCTTAATTTTTCTTTGACAATTCACTTTTTTTGGTATATTTTGAGTATGTATGTATGTGTGTATATATATATATATATATATATATATAGAAATATTTGTTGCGTTCTTAATGAATAATGATATCTACATTATGCACCATTTGAATACTATTTATTTTCTGGGATTGTCTTTTAAATCTCTGGGTAAAGAGATTTGTGCTTCTTGCTTTTAAATACCCTTGTCTTGAAACACATTTCTGATGTACTATAACTACTTTAAAGTAATTATCTAAATAATACTTCCATCGTGTCAATAGCTGAACTGTCAAGAATCAGAGGATAACCTCTAACTAACTGACAAAGTACATTTCCTTTGTCTTATTCTTTACAGATTATAAAATGGCGTCTCTCCTGCCGCGCCCCCCCCTCTCAGCGGCCCTCTGCCTGCTGCTGCTGCTCGCCACCCTGCTGCCCAGCTGTGAGGCCCGGCGGGGGGGTGGAGGTTTTGGAGGTGGGTTCAGCCGAGGTGGAGGCCGGGGCTGGGGCCGTGGGGGGGGCCAGGCCTACAGACCGGTGCAGAGCAGCGGCCCCAGTGCAGGGAAAGTAGCAGGGGCCGCTGCAGCGGGGGCCATCGGGGGGGCCATGATCGGGTCTGCCCTCAGCCGCCCTGGGTATGGAGGAGGCTATGGTGGAGGCTATGGTGGAGGATATGGTGGAGGATATGGTGGAGGATATGGGGGGTATGGTAACCCAAGATACGGTGGGGGCGGCTATGGCCGCCGGCCCGGCTATGACCCAGAGGGCTCTGGAGACATGGAGTACTACGCCGGGGCCTCCAGCGGCCCCATCTACAACAGCATCATCGTTGTGATTGGCTCCCTGATGTCCCTGCTGTTAGGACACTGGGCAGCCGGCATATAGAGACAGAGCTGCGGCCCAAACACACACAGACTGAAACAACAACCCACAGCCGACAGGAAACAGAACTAGTCGGATTTGACCTAATGCAAGCCCTTGAATAATGAGGCCAATTTGTTTTCCCAACACTTCAGTGACCCTCGATAAGGACAGGAGGAGAAATGTAATGAGTTTAACCTCCACAACGTGTCCGTGTGACGCCAGCCTGCAGGTGTGCAGATCAACAAACCTCCCGTAGGAATATGTTCAGATAGTTTTCGATCAGATATTTCCCAAATTCATATTTCTCTTTCTAAGTGTCCAATCTTTTTATACTTTTGATGATTGCATTGATGATCAAAATGTTTTCTCCATAGGGAGTCTGTAAAGATAGCGCAAGTATAAATGACTTGTATAGTTAGGTTAAAACTACCTCAAGAAGTCATGTGAGTAACAGAGTTAAAGAGCAGATACACTTCATATGATAATTCCATTTATCAGTATATTATGTAACAAGTGTGTTTTTAGTTTGTTTTTTTGAATCTGTGAGTCTGTGAAATTCAGGCCCGGTTCTATGGGGGTGCATAAGGGTGCATTGCACCCTCAGTTGAGTCGTTATGCACCCTCATTTGAAAAATTAAAAGTGAAAAAAAAGAAGTGAAAAATAGTAGGCCTACATATATAATAACAATAATAGTAATAAGAATATAGTTTAAATTAAATGTAATTGTGATTAAATAACATTGTCTGCTGCATTTATTTGGTCAATTTAAACGGTAAGTAACATTATTATGTCAGGTGCGCGTGACCTGTGCGCTGCACGTTCGTCATCTGCAAGGTGCTTACACAGCAGTCAATGATGGACAACAGAAAATGGTTAAAACAACCAGCCCTTATTGCCAGCAGTAACACTGCATCAGTAATAACAGTTCAGATCATGGGGACATTACGTTACCCGCGGCCACTGTCGTGAACACTAACGTCCTCCCGCCCGACTCGCCGGCTTTGCCCGCCTCGCCCACGGAGACGGAGCAGCCACGGCCGTCTTTGTTGCCCCAAACACCGCCACCCCTCCAGAGGACCTCGGCAAAACAGAGCCTGCATGTATATTTAAAAAAGTACCCAACTCGCCTGTACAGTGGGGTAAGGCGCTCATTTTGCAGCTCATGGTTTCAAAACAGAGATTGGCTGGAATATTCATGTAAAAAAGATGCCATCTTCTGCTATGCATGTAGACATTTCGGTTCAAGTAAGTCAGATGCCTTCACCACAACTGGCTACAACAACTGGCGCCATGCTCTTGTACGTGATAAGGGACTGGGAAGGCATGAATCAAGCAAAGAGCACATAGATCCATAGATCTCTTCATTTTGCTCTCAAAGTGCACCAGATTGATGCTTTTAACTTCAATATTTCAAAAAAAATCTTCCCGGGGGAGCATGCCCGCGGGCCCCCCTAGAGGAGGTGAGGACCCCAGGGTATTAGGTCCACTCCCCACTTATAAAAATAGCACTTTACCACTGCACCCTCTCTAATCTCAGATGCACCCTGAGTCATTTTGTTCTGGAACCGGGCCTGGTGAAATTCTCTGAATATTGGGAGGGTTACATTTTCAGTACATTGCTTGTATATGTTTATTGTACCTAATTCAAGTTTTTATGTAAAATGTGCTTTCACGTTTATTATTGTTATTTAAATAAAAGAATATTAGAACAAAACTGTGTGTTGTATTTTATTTTTAAAAAGACACCATGACGTCTCTTTATCACAAAGTTAAACAGAATGTCAAGAGCTTCCAGGTCATGTGACCCAGTGACTCAAAATCAATGCAGCATTTTATTTCTACACTAGGCAAGTAAGACACATCTCTTTTTATGAGATTCAAGCACTTCTTCTATTTTAAATAATTATCCTTATGAAAAAATAAATAAGTAGAAGAAGCACTGAAATCCAGTGTGTCTTGTTTGTCCAGTGTACTTATATTATCTGGCACACACACACACACACACACACACACACACACACACACACACACACACACACACACACACACACACACACACACACACACACACACACACACACACACACACATGTATGACCATGACAGTCACACACAAATAATGTCGGCTTAATAACCCCATCTATCCATCTAGGCCTATCTATCTATTTATCTATAACAATAGTCTTCATTTACAATATAGACAATAGGCATCATTTTAAAACCACGTACATCTATTGCAGTTATGATGTCATAATAACATACAATTGTATAAAACACAATTTGCTTACATCTTCGTTCTCTTTTGAGAATCAAACAAAACAGATTTAAATAAAAAAAGAATGCAAACAAACAAGTGAAATGAACTAAACTGCTGAATTGCTTTTAATTCACTGGCAGGAGCGACAAGTGAGGAGGAGCAAAAAGTGAACAACGAGGGAGAGATTGAACAAAGAGAAAGAGTAGAGGACAGAGAGAGTAATGGACAGGAAGAAGACAGAGAGACTAAAGAATATGGAAGAGAGGCTGCAGGTTATGGAAAGGGGAGAGACATGGAAAATGAACGTTGACAATGTGTTGTGATCATTTTAGCCTCTTCTGCATGTCCAGATCATTAATAGTCACAATCAACTGATTCTTATGTATTACACTTTCAAAGATAATTTATGCTGCATCCACTGACATGGTTTGAAATCAATATATTATCCAATTTGTGACACAGGACTTAAAAAGCACCCAACTAGATCATGAAAATCCCAAAAATCTCGGGGGTATACCCCCGAACCCCCCTAGCATGTTTGGACCTCGGTATTTAGGAAATCCTGGATACGGCCCTGATTGCACAATCTATGCCTGTGAGCGTTCTGCGCGATCCGAAATGATGTGTGTGTGCGTAGTTGAACCTTTTCATATTTAAGTTTGTAGCAAGTAGAGGGGTGCTGGCAGGCCCGGACTGGCCATCGGGAGGACCGGGAGGTTTCCCGATGGCCTGGCGATTTTTTTTTTTTTTAATGTAGGCTATTGTGAACGCAACGCTGCGCAAATGTGGGTTTGCCTCACACAGGGTGACTGTCTACATGATGTGGCATCTGTTTCATACGGGTGTTTCCAAAGATAGTCTCTTTATTTTGTCCTCAAAATGCACCAGATTGATGCATTTAACTCCAAATTAAAAAAAATATCTTACCGGAGAGGATTTGATTTCCCACAGTTAAATGCAAATACATTTTGATCTTTCATATAATGTCAATTTCTGGATTTTCTTTTTGATATTCTTACTCTCACTGTTAAAATAAACCTACCATTGAAATGATAGACTCTTCATTTCTTTGTAGGTGCAAACTTACAACATCTGCAAGGGATCAAATACTTATTTCCTCCACTGTATTTTTCATCCCTGTATGATATAGTTTTTTATTTTTGTTGAAACTTTGCTTCTATTTTAAGGAAAATAAGAAGCAAACTGTAGAGTGTGTAGACCATGCACATTCCAGACAAAGAGTTATCTTTCTCTTCCGAAAGTTAGTTATGGAGTCAAATATACATTCTAAAACAGCTCGTAAGTCATAGCAGGTGATGTGTTGTCTGTCATAGTGTGTTTGCCTGAGGACCGTTAGCCTCAAGGATTTAGAAAATGTAACGTTGTCTGTTGCATGGAGATGTGAAGCACTGCACAGCAGAATACAGTGATCAACTAAAAGCAGCAAAGGCTGAAATATTCATGCATATAACATAAGGCTCTGGTTGTCAATGTGATTCTCATTTCAACACCAGGATGCCATGGAGAGCTCACAGTCTAGGCCTGCTGTTGACAGGCTGTTGGACTCCGCCGACCTGAGGAGTGGAGCTGGACTCCAGAGACCTCAGGAATCGGCCAGCCTCACATTCTCCTACCTTCAAGGCACCCACCCAGGGGAGCTTCCACCTATCTCAGGTACAATACATAACAGGGGAATGGGCGAAAGTCAGGGTTTTATAAAGACCCATGTACCTATTATCCTTGGGGCATTTTGACTGGATGTCAGCATTATGTATGAGCACACATTGATACAAGGACACTACCATTGCAATCTGGTCATCTTTGTTGGTTTTGGGCTTTGGCACAACTTCCCCTACAGGTAAAGTGCATGGAGAAGGCAGCCTTGAAGAGGGAAGTTATAGACCTCATCAAGATTGATTGTGTGACATTTCCAATGTAAACTACTTGAGAAGAAATGTTATCATTATAGCTTTTCAAGACACTTTTAAATAATAGGTCTGACACAAGCATCCAAAAACATTGTAGGTACTGCTTCCTGAATGCCATGATGGGGACAATGAAGATGATGACGATGGAGTAGATGAGCCCGATGATGCCAGGCATTCGTTGGGCTTAAGAGGAGGGCCTTGTGGGAATGCAAGTGTTGCAGAGGCCTCAGACGGTACCAGTGAGGATGACAACACTCCCCTTTCAACCTCCCTGGAACCCAAGTATTTCTCCCAGAGCATCCACCAGGACACAGAAGATTCAGATGATGGGTGGAATTATTGCCTAGACAACCTGGAGCAGGAATTTAAACAAGGTTGTCTTTATCAGTGATGTTAAGATCTTTACCGAGTTAATGCTCTGTTCTACAATCTCAATACATATTGAGGCTTGTTTCTTGGTGTAAGTGTATGTATATACGTGTTAACAGCATGGCTCTCCTCTTCAGGTGCACCTGCCACACAGTGTGGTTTACCAGAACGATGAAGGACAGTGGGTGACTGACCTGGCACTCACATAATGAATAAAACACTACATTTATAGCCATGAGGTGGACACACAAGATATGTATTTTAATGCTTGTTGCACCAGCCGTGGTGTCTTGTTAAAATACTATTTATTGTTGTTTATTTCTGCTTGATTGTCTATAGAGTTTTGTCTCTTTTCTGGTTAATTCTAGTAAAGCTATGATGAGGAAGTGTATTGATATCAGCTGTATGCACACACGCAGCACAGTGCCTTCTACAGCAGGAACTGTGTTTATTTTTTTATTTTTACTTGCACTTATTTCAGACATTATCTTAATAAGAAGTTTCTTAACCCCAAAGAAAAAATGTCATTTCTACTTGTAGTATATTTTAAATGACCTCAATTTTACTTAAGTAACATTTTTTATAAATAAAAGTTGTTTACTTAGTATAATACTCACAATTGAAAACAATATTAACCTCTTAGAGCAGGAAAGATGCAGTAAATGTAAAACTAAAGTCCATTAAAGTCCACTGTGTATTAAAGCATTACATTAGGCTTGTTATTTTATCCACATATAAGAGCCCGGAACAGCCGGCAGACTTCAGTCTCAGCTTCCTGCATCTGATCAAATCACACCTGGTGTTTGCTTTCTACTCTGTCCTTTAAAATCTGATGCAACATCCAGCAGTGTTCTCTGGAACTTTCCCATTCAATAATCATGCTTCCTTAAATGTGAAACACAGAAAAGAGTTGACCCAGCCTTCGTGTAGTTCCATAGAGTGAATATATATCAATTGCAGTTCTACATTTGACACTCATACTCTGATCATTAGTTTCCAGTAAACCTGAAAATCTAACTTCAGGTTGAACTGCTGCGTTTTGTCAAATTCTCAGGGTTTACCTATTGTAATCAGATCACCATATATCATCAAATTGATTCTGTTATAAAAAATAAAATATCACTCGTCACCGGCTTGGTCTTCAATATCAGGATACATGTATTTATTATCCTTGCAAGAATGGAAGTAATCATCACACACAGAGCTGCGTGGGAAGAATAATTCCCAGAACAGTGTCCTTCACATGCTTATATACAAGAGAGGATGTTACAGTCACAGGATGGAGGAATACCGGTTCAAAGCAGTATTCAATGTTTAGTTCAGATTAGCTAAGGCCTGCGTAAGAAATAAACATGACAGTCAGATGTTTATCTCCATAGAGGCTGAATCATCATGTTAATCGTTGTCACATAGCTATCATATGCCTAAAACAGTGTCCTGACGCTCTTCTATCATACATTCTGTTACGTACACAGCTACGTAGGGCCTTTGTTATCATGTGCTACTCTGATATTAGTATTTTCCCAACAGATTCCCATAAAAGCATTCAATATAATGCTTATTTTCAACATCACTACAGCCTTTTTCAGTGGAAAAACGATGATCCAAACATGTCCATGAGTAGCTTTATAGGGTTTATTTGACAAGCAAGAGATGTGAGTCGACCCTCAGTATTCAGTAAAGTTTCAGCTGCACATTAAATGTGATCCCTCACAGTAAAATGCATACTTTGCTTAAAATACATTACTGTGCATTTTCACGTACATTCAAAGCCAGACACAATTATAGGGTACATATAAAAACACATTACAAGGTACACCTTGGGGTTTTTCATGATATGGTTCTACAGTCCAAACAAGCTTTGGCTATTAGCTCAGTGATTGTCTCTGAAATGTGAGTTACCTGGTTTGGCGCTGGGATGTAACTAAATACATTCACTCAAATAAAACACTTCAAGGGCTTGTTCCTTACTTGAGCATCTCCATTTTACGCTAGCTTACTTGGTTTGTCCTTACTCTTGTTTTATCCAGAATTCAAAGAAATTCAGTTCACTGTCATAGAGGAAAGAACAAACTAGAAACTATTCACATTTAAGAAGCTTATCAGAGGAATATTTGTCAAAACAGTAAAGAAATGTAATAATGAACAACTTATAGATTCATATTAGCAGCTCTAACTTAGAGACACATCTTTACTTTCCTAAGGTTTTAAATTCAGCGCTTTCACTTAAGGTGGAGTATTTACAGTGTGGTGGTACTACAATACATATTTCATTTAAATGTTTCTTCCACCAATGAACAAAGTAATAAATGGAGAAATCAAGAGTGAAGGCTGAATTAGCAGAGAGGATTGTATACCAACAAGAAGGTGGCAATGTTTTTATTTAGCTCTAACAGCTTATTTTTTTATATGTTATGGACATTTTTAATTCAAACTGTCTGATGCATTTAAAACTCCAGAGAACATTTCGTTTTTTTTTTAATGCAATTCGCTTTTATATATTTGTAAAACAAAAAGTATTGTATAAGTCTAATGCACTTGTACATATCCATATGTGCAGGTTTAGCAACAATAAACTAATAAGTTTAAGGGTTAAACTTCAAGAGCACTTCTGCAATCACATCCTACCCAGGGCACAAGAAGAAAAACACATTGGATCAGAGAGAGGAAGGAGAAGTGTATACAACACACAGTTCAATCTCCGGACCCGACACATGGAAAAGGGTAAAAAACAACATACATAAATATGAAAGAAAAGCAGTTTTGCATTGATTCCAAAGTAAGTAATTTAAGAAGTGTAAGAGAACATCATGCATACTGTGCTTAGAGTCGGTTCATCCGAAGAAAACAAATACAGACAGATATTATAATCAGTGTTTGAGGTGAGTTTCTGTATTTCACTGGAACTTATATGATAAAAGTCCATTCATGTTTTAAGCTACAGTAGTAAGCTCAGTGTAAAACCTCTCTAAAGCACAGAAATGTGTCAAGGTAGAATAATAAATAAGTTAAAGTCCAGTATAAATTGATACTTTCCTTGAATCACACAGTCCTCCAACATCAATATCCCTTCAATTCATATAATAATATCACACTGAAAAAGCACATGTACATATTTCCAATGCAGCATCAGGTACAAACTAACCTACTAACCCTAACCCTCTCTTGTGCTTTTTCCTCCGAGACAAAAGAAAAACATCTACAAGGACTAGGTTTCTGAAAATCACATCACAAACCTGGAAGAATGAGTAACCTTTATACGTAGAGAGCGTTCTCTGCCTCTTATGTTGTCTCATGTTCAGTAGAATATAAATGGATATTAATGGGCCAAACTTCTCTACCATCAAAAGCTTATGGCCAGTAGCGTTAATGGCCACTCACTCAAGTGCAATTAGTTTCTCTCTGGCTTTCATGTCTAACCTTTTCCTCTCCTTTCCTTGAATCATATTTCAAAGATGCAATGCTGTGTGCAACGGATGCTTCAGTCAAGTGCATTCAATATTGAGCTTCTAAAAAGCTGCACAGTGCACACTCCAGGTACACACAGATTTAGTTTTAAACAACTGAGAATTGAATTGCTTTGCAAAGCATTAAGAAAATCAGTCCCTGCATCCGAAGCTATGACTAAGTGTTTTTTATTTTTTATGAAACAACAAATAATTAAAAAACAAATCCTCTGTTATCTGAAAGCTGCACGTTAGAAGCTGTGTGACAGCTGCAGAAAAAAGGAGGGTTGGATCATGCTCACTAGCTCAATACAGTCAAAGAAAGCCTAACTCAGCCCAGATCCCAATCTCTGAGATCAGGCCATCCCAAGCCAGCTGTGTGGTCAAGCACATGCATGAGGATCTAATGCCGGAATATTAAGGAAAGGTAAAAGTAGAAATCCACAAAAGAAAAGGAAGTCCTATAAAAGGAAGCAGGTTTCTTTCTCCCTTATCGTTTCCTGGACTCCACTTAACATTCTCGTCAGTGCTAACTAACGCCTCAGTGCAGCAGCATTAGCATGTTGGTATTCAGAAGCATTAGTGTGGCGCTAGTGAGCGCAGCTAAAAGCCGTCGCGAGCCCACTAGTCCCTGAACACCACTCATCTGTTTCTTTATGTACTTTTCAGAGAAGATCAAGTACAGCTCCAAGCATTTCCTGGCCTGCATCTGCTCCATCAGGGCGGGGTATCCGATCTCAACAATGCTGACTGTATCCTCGTCATCATCATCATCATCATCATCACTGTTGGGACCCTGTGATGCTGAGGGCACAGGATCAGCTTCAGGCTGGTTCAGAGGGCGTGGAGTAGAAGGTGCATGGGTTGAGGAGTTATCCGCTGCCGTGTTGTTCGTCTCCTTTGTGTTACTTCCTGTTCCAGGGGCGGGGGTTGAGGTGGTAGCAGCTGGGTTGTTGTTTGTTTTTGGATTCTCCGCCCGCAGAATGTCTGTTCTCTTCATGCAGGAGTCCATGTAGCTATCATAGGTTTCAGGAGGTTGGATGTATTTGTAGTCTCTGCTGTAGTCGTTGGCATCAGTGGACTTGGAACCGTATTTCCTGTACATATAGTTGTTGTAGTGCTGCTCCTCCTGGGAGTTGTGGAAGTTGTAGGGGGGACGGGGGAACCTCCCTAGCCCGTAGCCCAGAGCCATCCCCATCATAGCCCCTCCAGCTACTCCCATCACTGCACTGCGTCCAAACCCTCTGGACCTATCAGAGGGATACATGCCCATTGACTGAACTGAGTGGGAAAAGGGAGAGCCACCCCGAGCTCCATAGCCCCCGTGTCCAAAACTGCCACCATATTGTGGGCTCAGGACTTTGTTGTTTGGGTTTCTGTTCATGTATCCTCCTCCATAGGAGCCCCCTGCTTGGTTCTGGTAGCCTCCAGCCGGCTGCCGGGGGTAACTACCTGGATACCCCGGTCTGCCTGACTGCGGATGCTGATTGGTTTTCACAGGCTGTCTGGGGTATCCAGCCTGAGAGTTGGAGCCCTGATTATTTTTGTTGGTGTTAGTGTTGCCTCGGTTAGGTGTGGAGCCCTTCTTTTTTGAGCCGAAGCCGAAGCTTTTCCCAAAGCTGCCTCCTCTCTTGGCCATTGATAAATGAAACAAAAGAAGGGACAGACACAGCAGAGGTAATGGATGCAGCTTCATCTTCGCCCTGTAGAGAGGTCAGGGAGAGAAGGGGAAAATGAAGAAATACAATTTTGGAATTTTCTGGTTTTATAATATGATTATGATTGACATTGTTGTTGTCAATATCTCTTGTATCTATCACAATAAATCAATATGATCATATACAATTACAAATATTATGATACAGAATTTAATTCAGGGCTACAACAATTGTATTTTTTTCTTTTTTTATCAAAGAGAAAATAACTTCATCATGACATCATGATGTCTTTAAATTCCTTGTTTTATCTGACAGTTAAGGTCATAGTGTAATCTATTGTCAATCCACTCACTCCTGGATTATAATTGTACTGTTTCAAACAAAAGCTATAAATGCCTTTTGCAGTTTCCATTGGTCAATGTAAGCATAAGGTTATGTTTAAATTCAAATGTAAGGTACATGTGATGAATATTTTCTGTCATGCCACTTTCTCCTCCTAATCCACTACATAATGGCTATTATAGTGTTTTACTTCACTTCATTAATAGGCTTGGTTACTTTCCACATTTGGATTTTTTTCAAGACTAAACATTATATAAACATAATATATTTGGTTATTTTAGTATAGTAATACCCCGTCCTTCAATCTAACCAGTCAGTATGGCTAGGAACAGGTGTGGCAGCAGCAGGACACAATAACAGATGGGGGGAAGGTTGCATAGTGATGCCACAATAAGTAATATGCTGCGGAAACGTCAACAAAAAGACAGCTCTAGACTAAACCAACCAGGCACGGGTCTTATTATTTATAAAACACATTACATAGCCTACTCTAGACCTAGAAAGAGTATACTACTGACCTTGTGTTGACTGAGCAATCATGTTAGTGTGGCCTGCCTACTGCGACTGCATTTATCCCGTTAAAACATGGCGTCGCAAATGTAGAGTTATTAAGATAAACACACTGGGTTGAGCTACGGTTTTATTACAGTCGCATGAGGTAAATACAAGGTGCCTTTCAATCCCAAAAGCAGCGTTAAATGGATAGTGTGCGGTTAGTTTAAATAAAGGACTCGTCTTACCCGGACTGGTGACAGTTTTTCTGTTTTTCTGCGTGTTGTTCAGCCTCAGAGTCCCGCAGGTCGTGCCCAGCAG
Source organism: Gymnodraco acuticeps (assembly GCF_902827175.1). NCBI lineage: Eukaryota > Metazoa > Chordata > Actinopteri > Perciformes > Bathydraconidae > Gymnodraco > Gymnodraco acuticeps. The sequence goes on from NW_022989843.1 coordinate 3,468,631, forward strand.
CGAAGTGTTGATGGACCTGAAACGTCTCTAGGATACTGGATGATTTCATATGACGTAAGATATATTGCTAGGGGCGGGGCTTCATTTGACACATTTCCCAGCATCCTTCAACGCCTTCAACCCATGGATGTATAATAAGCTTCAACCCAGAGGAAAATCCCCATGCCTAAGTAAATACAACGGACATACACGTGGAGGCAAACGCACTGAAGGTGGAACACTACAGGTAAAAACACCGTGTTTTTCATACACTGGTCCATTTGGGAATTTTGCTTCCTTAACATGTCTTCTTTCAAACTAGTGGATGGAAAATATTCAAGAATACATCTGAGGGTGTTTATTTTACTACACTTGGTATATTTGCGTTCTCACATTTCTTCTAAATTCACCAGATGTCAGGAAACTAATTATTTTTGTTTAATTATAAAAAAGAATAATTGTATCCATGATGATTTTTTTTTAAAACTACATTATCCTAATATAAGTAATCAACTGTGTAAGTTTCATGGGGATATCTATTGTTGAGTTGTACTGTTCCCCCTATAATTCACAATACATCTCTTTAATGGACGTTAATCGAAATTAGTTTTTGAGCCAGAAATGGTTATTTCCTTGCATTAAATATTCAAGTTTCCTTTCTTTTTTTTTCTAATGTAAAAAATGCCCAAGAACATAGGGCAGGGTATATGCAGGAATCCTGAAGTCAAATGTAATACCTTTTAAGACCTTTTTTAAGACCCTTTCCATACATTTTAAGACCTCATCGCAACTTCGAGTTCTAACCGGTTACATTGGCGACACACTTTACCTCACATTTACTATATTGATTGTAAGATAGCACAACTAAACAGAGTGCAGACAGACTACTGAAGCCTCCTCTCCACATGAACTTCAACCTCTCTGTGAAGGTCAGGTTTAATGCAGTATGCTGCTTTGTTGCTTCTGTAATCTGTGCTCTTTCATTCCAGTAAAACTCCTCAGAAACCATTAGAAACCAGTATTTGACCAATAAATAAAACAATTGACAAAACTTTGAACTATGAAATATATTAAACTTTGGTGAGCTTCAGCGGGGTAATGCCATATGGGAGCTCCCTCACAAATACCCAGGGGTTAAATTGGGCCGGGGCTAAGCCCGGCACTTAGGACGATGCTCTGACGTCATCACCCTCACACATTTGTCATATGTTTACAAAAAACGATATATATGTTAAGACTTTTCTCGTTCTTAATATAGACTATATTTAGGGTCGATATGTGTTGACCTTACTTTAAAATAGCAGATCTCTGTGACCGGATATAGTTTGGCTTAGACCCCGGCCCCACACAGTAAAACACATACGCAAACGCAAAAAAGTCTTCCGTTCACACGCATTCGATTCATTAACGTGTCCGTTCACACTAGACCGCTGGAAATGCTGGAAACGCTGTAGTACATATGCCAGGCCTGTAAGTGGCGCTGCTGCCGCCACAAAATACACCAAAAGCAGCGAAGAAGACCCCGGAGCATGGTTGCCCTTCTGTTTATTCTCCGCGGTGGACGGCGTGTTCTCCTGCTGTATATCTCTCAGGTAGTCCACCAGCAGATAACCAACCCCCCTCCCACAGAGCAAGGCAACGAAACTTAAAAGAAGAAGCAGCATTTTATGGCACGCTATGCATGGGGCCACCGTGAGGGGGTTTCCCGACATGTTGTTTCAGTAAATTAAAGGGTGTTTCATGTTGTCGTTGCTGTGGACCTTCTTAATACCTTGGAAAATGCCGTTTAATACTTTTTAATAGCCTTAATTTTCGCTAAATTGATTTATCAACTTTTAATACTTTTTAAGACCCCGCGGACACCCTGTAGGGGTTCAAAGATTTCAAATGTTTTACATTAATGCCAAATCCTTTGGATTAAAAAAAAAAAAAGGTTTATGTTTAACTAGATGACACAAATAGCCAGAACAGGGATCTCATTGCATTTCTTCCTTTAATGAATACAGTTGATGACACCACCTGCTGGCCCTTGTAAGTCCTGCAATACAAACTTGAAAACTGTATCACTATATGAACCTGAAATCAAGTTTCTATAAAATAGGAAGCAGTCATGACAGTAAAAAACAAAAACTTTATTTTAGTTGATACATCAGATCAAATACGTCGTAAATAATTAGTTGTATATTCTGATTATTGTGGCTTTCTGAAAGTAATACTACACTTTGTTATGAATATATTGTTTTACTACTCTTGCAACAAATAATGAATGAGAGATCTTGTAGAACTTCTGCAATCAGAAGCTACATAAGCACAATATGTGTGTGTGTCTGTGTAGGGCAGTTTTTTCCCCATTTAATGATGTTGGCATAAAGGGTGTTATGTCATGTACAACCATGTGAACCATTGACCAGATACTCTGTTAAACTTACAATGTAAAATTGAGTTAACTCAATTACTGTTTCCTACTTAAAGCACATCTCCATTCTCTCCAGCTATTTATTCACGCAGATCACCATGACAGAGTACGAGCCCCATGGTGCAAACTAATCCCCTCGGGACACTGACACTGGACAGGTGGCATAAATAAATTAAACGAGTCTGAGTCTACAGCAGCTCATGCTCTGTTAGGCCGTATTTAAGAACAGTGGTGCTTCTAGTTCAATGTCAGCCTGCTAACATGCTCACAATATTTACCATGTTCACCATCTCAGTTTAGGGTGGTACCATGATAAGTATGATTTATTATGACCATCTTTCAAAAACGTAATCCTCCACATATATCAGCACACATGATCATTTCAGTCTGGACAAACAAACAGCCGATTTCATTCAGAAATCTAAGCTGAAGGGATGGTTGAGTTTGAAGTTGGGTTGGACAAAGTACTTATACATAGTCATTATGTTATTTACAGTAGATGACAGTTAGCAGGTAAACATTTGGAGAAACCAATGCAGTCAATGAAACATTTTTTAGTACTCAAAAGGAAAGCTTAACTAAGAAATGAATATATATGAGTATACTCTACTTTTAGAATACTTGCAAATCTTTCCAAATTGGAACTGAAACTGTTACCTATACTCTCTTCCAAGCCAGACTCTACTAGACTCCAGAAAACTGAAGTTTCTACCAATATAACTGCTACTGAAGGCCTTAGTAGAGCAGCATATGCATGTTGCTATTGAGAAGCATCACTGGTGACAACAGCTAAAAGCCCTTGCAAGCCCATCTCCAGTCGCTGCACCCCACCGGCTGTGGTGCTGGGCTTATCCTTTTTCTTCAAGTACTTTTCAGAGTAGGCTATGTACAGCTCTACACACCTCCTGGCCTTCAGCTGCTCAATCAATGCCGGGTAACCGATCTCCACAATGCTGACTGTATCGTCATCATCATTATCATCATTGACATGTTTTCTGAGAACCTGTGCAGCTGTAGGCAGAGGATCGGCTCCTGACTCATTTAGAGGGTGTTGAGTTGAAGGTGCAGTGGTCAAGGGACTTTCTCCTGCAGTGCTGTTAGATTGTGTTGTGTTGCTGTCAATGCCAGAGTCTGGGACCGCAGTAGTTGTGATATTTACAGAAGTAGTCTTGGTAGTTGCAATAGCAGTTGTAGTTGTTGTTGAGGTGGTAGCAGCTGGATTATTGTTTGTTTTTGGATTCCCCGCAGGCAGAATGTCTGTTCTCTTCATGCAGGAGTCCATGTAGCTATCATAGGTTTCAGGAGGTTGGATGTATTTGTAGTCTCTGCTGTAGTCGTTGGCATCAGTGGACTTGGAACCATATTTCCTGTACATATAGTTGTTGTAGTACTGCTCCTCCTGGGAGTTGTGGAAGTTGAAGGGGGGACGGGGGAACCTCCCTAGCCCGTAGCCCAGAGCCATCCCCACCATAGCCCCTCCAGCTGCTGCCACCACTGCACTGCGTCCAAACCCTCTGGACCTATCAGAGGGATACATGCCCATTGACTGAACTGAGTGGGAAAAGGGAGAGCCACCCCCACCACCATAGCCCCCGTGTCCAAAACTGCCACCATATTGTGGGCTCAGGACTTTGTTGTTTGGGTTTCTGTTCATGTATCCTCCTCCATAGGAGCCCCCTGCTTGGTTCTGGTAGCCTCCAGCCGGCTGCCGGGGGTAACTACCTGGATACCCCGGTCTGCCTGACTGCGGATGCTGATTGGTTTTCACAGGCTGTCTGGGGTATCCAGCCTGAGAGTTGGAGCCCTGATTATTTGTGTTGGTGTTAGTGTTGCCTCGTTTAGGTGTGGAGCCCTTCTTTTTTGAGCCGAAGCTTTTCCCAAAGCTGCCTCCTCTCTTGGCCATTGATAAATGAAACAAAAGAAGGGACAGACACAGCAGAGGTAATGGATGCAGCTTCATCTTCGCCCTGTAGAGAGGGTCAGGGAGAGAAGGGAAAATGAAGAAATACAATTTTGGAATTTTCTGGTTTTATAATATGATTATGATTGACATTGTTGTTGTCAATATCTCTTGTATCTATCACAATAAATCAATATGATCATATACAATTACAAATATTATGATACAGAATTTAATTCAGGGCTACAACAATTGTATTTTTTTCTTTTTTTATCAAAGAGAAAATAACTTCATCATGACATCATGATGTCTTTAAATTCCTTGTTTTATCTGACAGTTAAGGTCATAGTGTAATCTATTGTCAATCCACTCACTCCTGGATTATAATTGTACTGTTTCAAACAAAAGCTATAAATGCCTTTTGCAGTTTCCATTGGTCAATGTAAGCATAAGGTTATGTTTAAATTCAAATGTAAGGTACATGTGATGAATATTTTCTGTCATGCCACTTTCTCCTCCTAATCCACTACATAATGGCTATTATAGTGTTTTACTTCACTTCATTAATAGGTTTGGTTACTTTCCACATTTGGATTTTTTTCAAGACTAAACATTATATAAACATAATATATTTGGTTATTTTAGTATAGTAATACCCCGTCCCTCAATCTAACCAGTCAGTATGGCTAGGAACAGGGGGGTATACTACGAAGCAGGATTTTCGCTTAGCGAGCTAAATTCAGGGGAAACTCCGGCTTTCCGGTCCTACTAAGCTGGTTCTCTTTATAGCAGGCTAGATCTCCATGGTAACTTATGCTTAGCGGCTAACCTGGTCGGGACCAGGTTAGGTCGCAGGCTAAGAGCTCAACTCAGTGAAAGCACTGCCTGCTGACCAATCAGAGCTCAATGTGCGGAGTTTAAAGCGATCAAGTCATATTACAGGAGAAAGGAAATACAGAAAAGCTGCCGTCGCAGGAAAGACGGCCGGCAAAAATCACCGACTGTGTGAACGTGAACATTAATAGAATATCACCTCCCATCTTCAGAGCAATCTGACTATTATAACATTAGCGTTAAGAAAGCTTACTTAAATATCTGCCACAACAAAAGTAACCGGATCAAAGTAACATTACGTACAGTCCGGGGCACTGAGTGCAGACGTCGATGTGTCCCATTATCATTCATATCACATCCTATCACATCTGTATCTTATATTTTCTTATCTGAGTCAGCTTCTTGAGCCGTATCTGGCCGTGCAACACTCACAGTGTCACATACTGTATGCAGAAGTATTATTTTAAGCAACACATTAAGTTGACGAAACACTCGAGACAAATGTAATTAAAGTCAGATCGTGTTTTAGACGGGGCAGTGATATCATAAACCTGTTAATGTACGCATTCAAACACTTTTATGTTACCAGCTGTATTCACCTTGCAGGTGCAACTATGTGGCGTTGATCCTGGATCAAGTGTTTAAGTCATGGATGTTTAAAGTTGAACTTCTTCATATGTCTAATATTATAGTTCACTTTTCATTCAGGAAGTATGACGCAGCGCTGTCAGTACGCTTCTCTATGTTTGTGATTGGTCGAATGCTCCAAATACCACCCCTTTCATGTGAACGCGCACCTAACTAGATAGGACATGGCTGGCTTGAGCGATTCACTTGATAACCAGCGTCGTAGTACAGTTTAGCGAGAGCGCGTATGTTTTGGATTAGGCCAACCGGCTAACTCAAACATATCCAGGTTAGGTTGAACCAGCTTCGTCGTATAGGCCCCAGGTGTGGCAGCAGCAGGACACAATAACAGATGGGGGGAAGGTTGCATAGTGATACCACAATAAGTAATATGCTGCGGAAACGTCAACAAAAAGACAGCTCTAGACTAAACCAACCAGGCACGGGTTTTATTATTTATAAAACACATTACATAGCCTACTCTAGACCTAGAAAGAGTATACTACTGATCTTGTGTTGACTGAGCAATCATGTTAGTGTGGCCTGCCTACTGCGACTGCATTTATCCCGTTAAAACATGGCGTCGCAAATGTAGAGTTATCAAGATAAACACACTGGGTTGAGCTACGGTTTTACTACAGTCGCATGAGGTAAATACAAGGTGCCTTTCAATCCCAAAAGCAGCGTTAAATGGATAGTGCGCGGTTACTTTAAATAAAGGACTCGTCTTACCCGGACTGGTGACAGTTTTTCTGTTTTTCTGCGTGTTGTTCAGCCTCAGCCCGTCTACACTACAGGCATAAACAAATCTTGAAGCTGGGCGTGTCTGAAGCTTGGCGATTTTTTGCGAGCAACGCGACCAACAACCAATCACATGAATCTCCCGCCGCCGACATACAAAGCAATAGCAATGTTAAAACAAAGTAAACTGGATATAAAATCCCCAAACAGGCGAAAACCTATCAGTTTCACCCACTGTCTCTGCCACCTCCCTCCGTGCTGGTTCCTCCGGTTTGTATCCGGTAAATAGTTCTGGTCGGAAAGAACTGGGTGATTTGCTACAGTAATTTCTCGTTTGGAATATGAGGAAATGAACTGCGGTCTGGCTCTCCCAGCTTGCACGCGGTTTGATTGGCTAGCGCTTGTACTGACGGGAATTGCAAAAACGGGATTTGATTGGCTGACGCCAGCTTCGAGCAAGCATCGAGCCTCAAAAGTTGAACATTGTCAACAAAGTTGAACATTGTTCAACTTTTGACGCCGATAGACGCTCGCGATGCTTGCAACGCCTTGCCATGCTACCCACAATGCAGTTCGGTGAAGTTTGAAAAATATCCTACGTCACCCCATTCAAATGAATGGGCGAAGCGTTGAAAGCATTTTTTGACGCCTGTAGTGTAGACGGGCCGTGAAGTCCCGCAGGTCGTGCCCAGCAGCGAAGTGTTGATGGACCTGAAACGTCTCTAGGATACTAGATGATTTCATATGACGTAAGACAAGAGGGTCGCTAGGGGCGGGGCTTCATTTGACACATTTCCCAGCATCCTTCAACGCCTTCAACCCATGGATGTATAATAAGCTTCAACCCAGAGGAAAATCCCCATGCCTAAGTAAATACAACGGACATACACGTGGAGGCAAACGCACTGAAGGTGGAACACTACAGGTAAAAACACCGTGTTTTTCATACACTGGTCCATTTGGGAATTTTGCTTCCTTAACATGTCTTCTTTCAAACTAGTGGATGGAAAATATTCAAGAATACATCTGAGGGTGTTTATTTTACTACACTTGGTATATTTGCGTTCTCACATTTCTTCTAAATTCACCAGATGTCAGGAAACTAATTATTTTTGTTTAATTATAAAAAAGAATAATTGTATCCATGATGATTTTTTTTTTAAACTACATTATCCTAATATAAGTAATCAACTGTGTAAGTTTCATGGGGATATCTATTGTTGAGTTGTACTGTTCCCCCTATAATTCACAATACATCTCTTTAATGGACGTTAATCGAAATTAGTTTTTGAGCCAGAAATGGTCATTTCCTTGCATTACATATTCAAGTTTCCTTTCTTTTTTTTTCTAATGTAAAAAATGCCCAAGAACATAGGGGTTCAAAGATTTCAAATGTTTTACATTAATGCCAAATCCTTTGGGTTAAAAAAAAAAAAGGTTTATGTTTAACTAGATGACACAAATAGCCAGAACAGGGAGCTCATTGCATTTCTTCCTTTAATGAATACAGTTGATGACACCACCTGCTGGCCCTTGTAAGTCCTGCAATACAAACTTGAAAACTGTATCACTATATGAACCTGAAATCAAGTTTCTATAAAATAGGAAGCAGTCATGACAGTAAAAAACAAAAACTTTATTTTAGTTGATACATCAGATCAAATACGTCGTAAATAATTAGTTGTATATTCTGATTATTGTGGCTTTCTGAAAGTAATACTACACTTTGTTATGAATATATTGTTTTACTACTCTTGCAATAAATAATGAATGAGAGATCTTGTAGAACTTCTGCAATCAGAAGCTACATAAGCACAATATGTGTGTGTGTCTGTGTAGGGCAGTTTTTTTTCCCATTTAATGATGTTGGCATAAAGGGTGTTATGTCATGTACAACCATGTGAACCATTGACCAGATACTCTGTTAAACTTACAATGTAAAATTGAGTTAACTCAATTACTGTTTCCTATTTAAAGCACATCTCCATTCTCTCCAGCTATTTATTCACGCAGATCACCATGACAGAGTACGAGCCCCATGGTGCAAACTAATCCCCTCGGGACACTGACACTGGACAGGTGGCATAAATAAATTAAACGAGTCTGAGTCTACAGCAGCTCATGCTCTGTTAGGCCGTATTTAAGAACAGTGGTGCTTCTAGTTCAATGTCAGCCTGCTAACATGCTCACAATATTTACCATGTTCACCATCTCAGTTTAGGGTGGTACCATGATAAGTATGATTTATTATGACCATCTTTCAAAAACGTAATCCTCCACATATATCAGCACACATGATCATTTCAGTCTGGACAAACAAACAGCCGATTTCATTCAGAAATCTAAGCTGAAGGGATGGTTGAGTTTGAAGTTGGGTTGGACAAAGTACTTATACATAGTCATTATGTTATTTACAGTAGATGACAGTTAGCAGGTAAACATTTGCAGAAACCAATGCAGTCAGTGAAACATTTTTTAGTACTCAAAAGGAAAGCTTAACTAAGAAATGAATAAATATGAGTATACTCTACTTTTAGAATACTTGCAAATCTTTCCAAATTGGAACTGAAACTGTTACCTATACTCTCTTCCAAGCCAGACTCTACTAGACTCCAGAAAACTGAAGTTTCTACCAATATAACTGTTACTGAAGGCCTTAGTAGAGCAGCATATGCATGTTGCTATTGAGAAGCATCATTGTTGTACTGGTGACAACAGCTAAAAGCCCTTGCAAGCCCATCTCCAGTCGCTGCACCCCACCGGCTGTGGTGCTGGGCTTATCCTTTTTCTTCAAGTACTTTTCAGAGTAGGCTATGTACAGCTCTACACACCTCCTGGCCTTCAGCTGCTCAATCAATGCCGGGTAACCGATCTCCACAATGCTGACTGTATCGTCATCATCATTATCATCATTGACATGTTTTCTGAAAACCTGTGCAGCTGTAGGCAGAGGATCGGCTCCTGACTCATTTAGAGGGTGTTGAGTTGAAGGTGCAGTGGTCAAGGGACTTTCTCCTGCAGTGCTGTTAGATTGTGTTGTGTTGCTGTCAATGCCAGAGTCTGGGACCGCAGTAGTTGTGATATTTACAGAAGTAGTCTTGGTAGTTGCAATAGCAGTTGTAGTTGTTGTTGAGGTGGTAGCAGCTGGATTATTGTTTGTTTTTGGATTCCCCGCAGGCAGAATGTCTGTTCTCTTCATGCAGGAGTCCATGTAGCTATCATAGGTTTCAGGAGGTTGGATGTATTTGTAGTCTCTGCTGTAGTCGTTGGCATCAGTGGACTTGGAACCATATTTCCTGTACATATAGTTGTTGTAGTACTGCTCCTCCTGGGAGTTGTGGAAGTTGAAGGGGGGACGGGGGAACCTCCCTAGCCCGTAGCCCAGAGCCATCCCCACCATAGCCCCTCCAGCTGCTGCCACCACTGCACTGCGTCCAAACCCTCTGGACCTATCAGAGGGATACATGCCCATTGACTGAACTGAGTGGGAAAAGGGAGAGCCACCCCCACCACCATAGCCCCCATATCCAAAACTGCCACCATATTGTGGGCTTAGGACTTTGTTGTTTGGGTTATAGTTCATGTATCCACCTGGAGGACCACCGTAACCGCCATAACCACCACCGTGTGCTGGGTAACCTCCAGCTGGATAGCTCCCAGCTGGGTATCCTGGCTGCTGGGCGAAACTTCCTTGATTAGGGTAACCCCCTGGTCGCTGGGGGTAACCACCTTGATTAGGGTAGCCTCCTTGATTAGGGTAACCACCTTGATTAGGGTAACCACCTGGTCGCCCTGGTTGCTGGGGGTAACCACCTTGATTAGGGTAGCCTCCTTGATTAGGGTAGCCTCCTTGATTAGGGTAGCCTCCTTGATTAGGGTAACGTCCTGGTCTGCTTGGTTGATTAGGTTGTTTCGGCTGGTTATTTGTTTTGGGGGTCTTCTTAAAAAGATTTATCTTACCAAGACTTACGGTTTTCTTGGCCAATGAAAAATGAATATGAACCAAAAAAAGGGACAGACACAACAGAGTCAGCTTCATCGTTGCACTGCAGACAGGTGCCAGGGAAAAAAACATAAATAGAGGAAGAGCAAATTAATTGGCAGTTTTTTTTAACATTTTAAATTATTTCTACTGGACCGCTGAACACACGGCAAACGTTTTATCCAAATCGGAAAGATTACCGCAAAACATTGCAACTTTAAAGTTCAAGCAAAGACAATGTTTGTTTTCTGAGCGAAAGTTTGAAAAGCATTGGAGACCATATATTTACCTATCTAACCTAAGTTTTAATGCCGCCTATCACAGCGCACTGATATTTGTCACAAATTGTAAAGCACTTACACATCACTGTATCCTGTATGCCAAGGCAGGTTTGCCATCACTTACTGTACGGAGTACATTAGTACACGTTTATTTATAAAGCTTTGTTGGGTAAACTCCCGTATTATATCTGCTCTCAGATAACACAGAGAGTTGCAAGCAGCTATTGTCTGAGATCGCATGATGTAGTATTGTTAGATGTGCCAAGAGCAAGGACTGTCTTAGGTAAGACAGCTTTTATGTGCGCAGCTCCACTTGCTTGGAACAATCTTCAGCAAGAATTGAAACTGAGCAATCTCATTCCTCTGCATGTTTTTAAAGCTAGGCTAAATGAAATGCTCGTTGATACTATGGGCACTTGTAAATGTCTATAACTATGTAAATGTATCCTGTAAATATAATGTATGATGTCCTTTATTGTTTTATGTTTCATGTGGAACCAATATGCTGCAGGTCTCCCTTGAAAAAGAGATCTATCTCAATAGCCGCGTTCACACCGGAGTACTTTTCCCCTTTAGTTCCTTATGTTGCGTTCACACCAAAAAGAGTACCTGGTGCCGGGAACTTTTACCCCGATTTTTAGTGCCTGCTAGAGGTGCAGCGCGCGCTGGAGAGGTGGTACTATCCTGGGGGGGAAAAGTGCACCAGTCCTGATTGGCTGGGCGAATTGTAAACCACGCCCCGTAAAACTCTGAAAAGTTTTGTCCATGGATGTATAATAAGAACTGGATACAGCGTGGGAGGCGGGGCCTCATTCATTCCTATGAGAGTTGCTCATTAGCGCCGATTAGCGCATGATGATAAAATGGCCCAACTTTTGAGAGAGTGAAACGTCACAGATTACCCGGCATGCCTGAGAAGTACCCGTATGTGCACTCATAGAGCATGCGCAACTTTAACCAAAATGCTCGTTCACATCAAGCACGTCAATTTGCGTACGAGTAACAGCACCGCGCGTTCATGACAGCATGGTAATGGCTGTTGTTGTCACCATAGATATATATAAATGTATATAATTTAACTTCTGTTAGACAGCTATCATACTGAATACATATTGACTGTGAATGTATGCAAACATGTATGGCATATGGCTGTCTAACAGAAGTCACATGTCATGCTTTTCCGGTTATTACCCGTCCCCTTGTGTGTTATGAAGGTTTTTATGCATGTAAACGGTGTGCAGAGTCAAAACCCTCAAAGTACACCATGTAGCGAGTAAACTCTAATACAGAAAATACCTCCCCAAAACGCCTCGTTGGTGAAACGTCATCATCCATTTGATTCTTCCGGGGACATCTGATGTCATGTCGTACCCGGAACGAAATGGACCAATCCGTGGAGCCGTTACGTTACGTCCGCGGAGCCGTTACGTTAAGCCCCCGCTGATTGGTCCAAATTGACCAATCCACGGACTTCCTCAATCCTCACACACTCAGTGCATGCAGCTCTGCTGATCTCTCCTCCCTGGCTGATAACAGACAGTTGGGATCGCGGCGAAATTCTCTCTGCAGACCCATTCTCACACCGTTTATCAGTCTTTTTCTTACTCGATATCAAGCCACACTTATTGTTTTTACTTCGGCTGTGACTTTGTGTGGGCTCAGGGTGAGTTTGGCTGTGTTTAGCTGTTATCGCTAAACAAAACAAGGAAATCACACCTCCACGGAGCTTAGCGCGATTTACAACGTCCCGACTGGTCCCGACCAGGGGGCAACGAGCTGTTTAGTGGAGAGAATGAATACACGTTTGGAAAATTGCACAGTATAAATCTATTCTAGTAGACCTCAACAATGGAATTATGATCAGTGGAAATGGCCATGACATGTCTCCTTTAACTTCTCACTTATTCTGACAATGTACTTAACCCCAAATAAAAGAACCCAATAAAAAGAGTTGTTAAATAATAGTGAAGTCACGTTGTAATAACAATAACTCATCTATCTCTCGTTTTATTTTTGAGCTTTGCTAAAAGCCACTGTGTCAAGTGTCCATCTTGGGATGCCGTCCGGAGTTGTCCAATATGGCGGACCATCTCGCACATGCGCAGTACCGATCGGGCAGGGGGACGGATCGGGTAGTGACAGTTGTTATCATGGATTTGATATTAACGAGGCGGCAGTTAGCAGCTAGCGGCTAGCTAGTAATTATGCTAATGTGACATCAATCGTTATGTACTTATATTACGCTGTAACAGGATCTAGTGATATCCAAGCAACAGAGCTTCATTTAGCATGAAAGAATGATTGCACTGTATATATATATATATATATACATATACTTATAATAATAAGTAATATTAACATTATTTAATACAACATTTACGGTACAAGATTTAATCATACAGCCCATGTAGTATGATAATGAATTACAGCAAACATGTGCAATATATCCATTATTACAGCTCCGTGGGATGGCAGTAAGACGATATGGGTCCGTTCTTATTGTGCATCCATGGGTAAAGATAAACGCAACTCACATTGGTTTCTCAAACAGCATCTGTATGTAAGTCAACTCTAAGCAACTCTCATAGGAATGAATGAGGCCCCGCCTCCCACGCTGTATCCAGTTCTTATTATACATCCATGCATGTAAGTCAATGGGAAAAAGTGTTTCCGGGCCTGGCAACCAAACGGAAGTGTAGTACCGCCGTTTGGCCAGCACGAATATTTTCATCTGAGTCCGGCGCACTTCCTGGGGGCTTGGTGTGAACGCGATTGGTAGCCTACTTAGTGCCCTTAGTGCCGGGGCACTAAGTACTGCAAAGTATGCGGTGTGAACGCGGCTAATGGGACCAATCTGGTTAAATAAAGGTTTTAAATTAAATTAAATAAATAAACAACAGCCAAGATGTTTTTGCAGCACTCAGCCGTCCCACCTGTTTATGGGTTTACCCCCTTCGTTCAACATGAAGCTATGGGTCCAACATAGCAGCCAGGCTAAAAATAGCACTAACGGTTCAGACCTTTGGTTTACTGCAGGGCAGGCAGACAAATGTTGCTCTTTACACGCCTGTTCCAAATGTCACAATTTGTTTTCACATGACTATCAGAGGAAATACAAAATAAAATATGCCAGTAGTTACCTGATGTATATTAGATAACATTAAAGTGACCTTGTAATGTCAGTCCACCGATGTTTCTCTCTTTAGATCCTGTAGCCCACTTCCCAAATATCACTTTTACCCCCGCCCCCCCCCCCCCCAGCACTATGGAAGCTCATTCACACTCACACCTAATAGTCCGTTTTCTGGTGCGCACCAGACGACAGTTTGTTACATTGTTTCATTTTTCAGAAGGTTCGGTTTGCGTTCACACCATAGGCTGTATATATAAAGGTTCACACGGGCAAAACTCAAACGGATTATACATTTTAAACACAAGTCATGTGCACGGAAATGCTGTTCAACCATTGGTCAGACATTAAGGGGGTAAAAACGCAAATCCCGGCAATTTCTACCGAAGCCTCCGCCATGGAGCATCGGCACTTTCGGCAGGTGGAGATCAACAGACACTAGCGGCCCGCACATATGATTATATAATCAGACAACGTCCGTTAAAAAACATTATAACATAATGAGAGACGTTCTGCAGCAAGGAAGAGGTTTCACAGACGACAGGTGTTCTTACTTTTATGTAGCTGACGGAGAATTTTTACTTTACACAACACTGTTCAACACTTAATTCTGCTTCACTCTTTAACTAAACAACCGTGGATGTCTTGAAAGACTCTTTCGCTGAAGATTTTTGAAGACATCCGCGTTCTTGTGACACGTAAATACTATACGCTTCGTATGTTTTGGTGCGGACTGCGTTCACACCAGCAATGAACCGCTCCAGAGTTCGCAAGCAAGCGTTCCGAGACCACCTATTTTAGCGGACCAGAGTCCGGTTGTTTAGTTCACTTAAGAGGTCTCGGACTGCGTTCACACCGACCCAAATGAACCGCACCAAGCGGCTAAACGCACCAGGGTTCGATTCAACCGGACTATACAAGGCAGGTGTGAACGCACAGAGGCAAGTGAAAAGAAAATCTGGTGATCTATTCTAGGTTAGTCTAAACCTAACCTAAATTATATATTGTATTTATGAATTGATAACAGGTGAAAAAATTGCTAGGAAAATGAATTTTCTGTCAATAATTGTTTTTAAATGTTTGATGCACCACTGCATTAGTTAATCCTTCATTTTTTATGAAAATTCAGCATTATTTTGTTGAAAAGTCTAATTTCTTTAAGTTTCTAATGTCATGACTTTTTCGGATCCCAATTAATCATTATTACTACACTGGAAAAGAAGGACACTTACTTTTAGTGAACTTTAGTCCACCTTCTACAATAAAAATGAAAAATAAATATTATGAATCATTAATTAATCAAATTCCTTTTAATAGCTTCCACTTTATGTGACTCATTTGATCCTAATCTATGACATGCATTATCACCACACTGGTCAAGTAGGCCACACTTCTTTTTGTTGGATTTTAGGACTTATTTTATTGAATTTAAATTCAACAGTTACTTTATTGAAGTCTTAATTTATTTTTCAATAGCTCAAATGTCAACAACCCAAAGCATTACTCCCCTGAATAAATAGGACACACCACTCTTTCATTGTTTCTAGTTTTTTTTCTTCTGTTATATGATATGAATATCGTTTCAAAACATGCTGCAGTTTTTTTATTGACATGATCATTTTCGTTTTATCAGCTTCCATATAATGTGACTTAATTACTCCAAATGTTCGCCGAAATCTTTTGGGGAGTGTGAAATGTATCTTCCTACAGGTCTTTTTAATTTGTAGGTATCAGGATCTTGGAATGTATGCAAATAGCATAAAATAATGCCCAATATAATTTAAACATGCATTTCAGAAAACTTGTGATACAAAAGCATACCGTCTTAATGTAATAAATCAGACATGGTATTATTATAAAATCCAGATACACCTTAATTGGATTTCCCAACCCAAGTACTGTCGACAAAGAAATATATGATACGGCTAGAAAGGGTTCAATTATTTTTATTTCTGTACATTTTGTCTTCCCAGACACTCACTTTCAATGGCAAAGTTGATGCACACATTTAACACAGGGTAAGAACTAACTGGACAGCAGTGCATTTCAAACTGAAAGAAACAATCCTTAAAGACAAGAGGACACATCATGGTAGCATTGATGAACCAAACCATCTGAGATAGCAGGAAGTTGTAAATACCAGACAGGCACACCGAGATGCTGATGAATGAACGATGTGAAACCAGGTAGACAATTAAGGATTCACCTGTGAATATATTGCAGATGCAGAGAAATGCATCCTGAAAATTCACAAAACTTTTTCATTTCAGTTCAAAGGCACAGCAGAATATGAACCCAGTCTAGTCACCCCCATTATTGAATGCTGTGCGATCCTTCTATCATGCAAGAGAAGGTGCCAGTCGCCAACATCAGAAAACCTCCTCGCAGATTAACTAAACACATCTAAGGAGCAGCTTATCAACATGACACAGCGCTCAGGTCAGTGACCGATGTTTTTGAGAGCATCGACCTTTTGTTTCACAACATTAATCAGTTTCATCTACTCAGAATGTCTTGGGATTCTTTTTTTTTTTATATGGCAGCAAAGCCCAAACAAGAGATCAGAAAGCAACTAATCAGATCCCATTTGTACCACAAATGCAGAGCTGATCGCTTTTTCCATTAGTATCAATACTGGGAAAGACTATTTTGGATCCAATGGGGAAGGGAAGAGGAGACATTCCACTTAAGAGAAATGGTGCAACTGGGCGCTTTAAACACAGCGCGATGAAGATCAAACCAAAAACTGTTGTACAATATAGAAAATCTGTTGTGATGAAAGGAGCAAACATAAAAACAATCGCCCTTTAACCTTAGGCACATATGTAAAACCAATAAAATAAATCTTCATTAGCAAACTATTTGCTTAAAAAATATCCTTTGATTTTGACATCCACTTCTCGGATATGCCTATGGATAAAATAGTAATGGGGAAGAATGTTTGGAGACAACACGTTACTCCAACAATGTCAAATGTATAAAGAGGGATGGAAAATCTTCAGCAATGTCAAACACACATTCAACTGTATTCATACAGTACACATGTATGTGGTAAACCTTCCAATTATAGCTTTAGGGTCATATTATGCCGTAGGATATTTGGGTGAATCAAACTGAATGCTTTATATTTATCTCTTTTGGAGCCACCATACCAAAACAAATCTCATTTGTGGCTTCAGAATTTAAGCTTATTCCCCATATTAATAATATGTCTTAATGAATAACATCAAGTATTTTCAGTTTAAAATAAATCTTAGTATCATAATGTTAAAACACAATACATACACTATACAGTGTATGCAAATAAAATCTGCACAATTTGCAGATAGTCTGTTCAGTGGTTTACCAGTGGAGGCAGACTGCAGCTTACCTCAGTCACCTCTGGATTTAAGGAGTGACCTTTCTCTGAATAATATACCATCTTCATGTTCTAATTGCAGCAGAAAGCAGCTACGTTACACCCTGTTCAGATGTAGGGCCAGAACAAATCTGCAGCTGGAGAAATGACACGATGACTTTTTGAACCTTTTTGCTTTTTATTTCATAAGCCGGTTCAGATGTGTCATTTGCTTCAGCACCTCAGAATGATCCAGCTTCCTGGAGATGGTACCACTACTACTAAACTAAAAAGTTCATTAACGTATTTCTGAAATAAATTACTTCTCTTATATCCTGAAGAGGAGCGAATAAGGAATCCAAATAAAAACAAATGAAATACTTGACATTTTTCAAGGGACTGTAGACTTTGCATAGCAAAATATACAAGCTGCTGCTGCTGCGATATAAGACGGACAAAAATATACAGAATATTTACAAATGTACAGGAGAAGGAGGGTGCCTGGACTGTAAGGAGACACCATCAAACAGACGGTTAACCCGGCTCTGCCGTGGGCAGTTTGGGCATCACTTCCAGGACATTAGGTCAAAGTATTCACACCATTAATGTTCTGCCAGTTCTCTGAAACGTCAGGCTGGTTTGTCCAGCTCGAATGGAGAGTGACAGAGAACGGAGTGCACAAATCAGAAGGTTTGAGGGGATAAAGAAGCAGAAGAGGCAGCAGACCTTTCCCTGGGTGTAAACGGAGAGCGAGAGAAAGAGGGAACAGGACTCCCAGGATCAACATACCAAACACAATGCTGAACGGAGCCAGTGATCCCCCAGTCCCTCTGGACTGAAGACAGAACGAGATATTTAAAAAGGAGGAGTTTAAAGGTCTGCCGAAATGCAGACCATCAAATGCCCCTTATCTGACCACTACAACCCTGTGGTCCCTCTCTTCCCCCCCGAGGACACAGAGCTCAGTCCATCCTCTCTTCAGTCCAGAGGCTCCAGCTCCGCTTTATACACCGTTGGCACTCATCTTGCTCTTCTGGGATACCTCTGTCGCTGCTTTAGCCTGCAGAAAAAGAAGAGCTTGGTTAGACTACCACATCATGTTTTTCCCCATTTAAAACCTATTCAAACATACTTTTATTTTTACTATTTATATCATCCTGCCTTTAATTGATAGCTCACAGCCATTAGGTGACATCATGGGATAGATAGTGAGAGAGGGTTAGCCGTCACAAAGGTCATCAGACAGACATGAATCGGGGTCACCAAGGTCATATTAGACTGCTGAGATACCCTGGCCGTGGTCTAATAATTACATCATGTGACTTTTCCTAACCACTTTTCCTTGTCATCAATGGAAAACATCATGTAGTCAAGGAAAGGGCTGAATAGCTGTTTTTCCAGAAAAGTAGCCCAGTCCCATTGTGAGAGATTAACATGCCATGGGACAAAGATCAAAGCCAGGAAGCACTAACAGGATTAAACCTGTGCTGCATAACATCTCAAACTGGTTTCTGTGGATTCCACAGCACCGGGCAACAATGTGATTTCACCTGAAGGACTTCAGCGGGGGTCAGGGGTTTGTCCGAGATCACGGGAGCCTTGTCTCTCAACTCCTCCACCTGCAGCACACAGGTAAACAAGTATAAGATGGAGGTTCCTGCACGACTTAATGGTTCATGTGAACTGCTCCCCAACACGCACGTGTAACAATCATTCTTACATTTATCAAACCAACCGCTGCAGTCATCTATCTACAAAAGGTCTAGGCACTTTTGGGTGGTATCTATCTTCTTGTCCCAGCAAATAGATTAGAATTAAGGCTGGGGTCATATGGCAGCATTACCGACATCACAGCGTTATGCATAAAGTTACTAGAATGACTGCGCTCGGTCAAAGCATGGATTTTCCTGGAGTAAACACTGCAGTCAAACTCCTTTAGTTTATTTTGAGCAGTCATGCCCTGATTCTGTAATGTGTACTAGTGAAAATGTTAGATTTTTGTCTTGATAATGAGCTACATAGTTTAATTAATTCATAATTGTTTTTCTTTCGTAATGTTACACCATTCTGCTGCTGTGTGTTATGAATCCACTGACCAATCTTTCTTTGATGATGAGAGCAGGGTCCGCCAACATGTCGGTGCTAACTGAGGTCACGTTTGCTCCTGCATTCTCCACTGGAGGAGGAGGAGCTTTCTGCAAAAACAACAACAAACATCTGATAAGAAGACATTACATTACATGTTAGACGCTTTTATCCAAAGCGACTTACATACATTCAGTACTGTAGACAATCCCCACAGGAGCAATTTGGGGTGAAGTGTCTTGCCCAGTGACACAACCACATGCTGACTGCAGTGGGGTTTGAACCTGTGCTCCCCTGATCCGGACGCCAACGCACTATTCCACTGCGCCACACGCCTCCCACGAAAGACAGGTCTGTTCCTTTTATTGGCCGGATTTAGATATCAATAAAAGGAAGATAGATCTTGTGCGCAGCAGTTAAAAATGTGAAATTATTAATGAATTTTAAATGTTTTTGCTGCTTTTATATATTTAATTTTAATATTACATTAAAATTCCACTACTTCATCAATGCAAATAACCACTAGTTGTAGCCTAAATAAATAGTTATTTCATAGTACATCAAGGTGCTTTCCGTAAGGAGAGCAAACGGTGAACGGTACCAAACGTCAGTGACCTGAATACCAGAAATTGAACTGTTTGAAACTCAAGCCGCAAAACTTGCCCTCTGATCTGTACACTCAAGGGGAAATGCAGTACAAGTCTAAGTAAAGGACGGACCTCTAGTTTGGCAACAGGCGGGATGACTGGAGGTTTTGGTTTGAGGTCGGTCAGATACATGGCTCTGGAGAGCAGCAGCAGCGATGGAGGAACGTTCTCCTTCAGGTGCAGGTCCAGCCACTAGACGGAGAACAACATTGATTTAGGGAACAATGACAAAATATAAATAGTTTCATTCTTTTATTAAACAAAAAACATTGAACTCCTCAGCCTCTGAGAATGTTGTGCGGAAACATAAATGTAGTGTCTTAGGGACCAATAAAAGCAACAAACTCATCATGTAGCCTCTCACCTGCTGCATCTGCTGATTTAGCTGTTCGGTTGTGAGACCCAGAGACCTCATCCCCCGACTACGACACGCTGCCTGAAGTTCAGACACACTCAACGCTGGCACACCCTCTGCTGCAATCATCTGTGAAGAAACAGAGAGGGGAGTCAAAACGTGTTGCACAAGAAAAGATGATAGCTGCACATCAGAGGGGACAACGATCACATCCTTGACCTCCATCTCACCTCGTCGTCTGACTTGATGGTTCTGAGCTGCATCATCAGCTGGAAACGCAGCAAGTTGTTTGTGCCGATGGGCTGCAGCTCCAACAGTTTACACAGAGCCACCAGCTGGGGTCGCTCCAGGTGCTCCAGCGTCAGCTCGTCCTCAAACAGCTTCGAAAACCGGACGATGTCCTTCGTGGTGGGCTGCTCTCCTGTGCCCCGGACCTGACGAGAAGACAAACTGTCACTAATGCTGCGCACATTTGGTCACAACGTTACTCTTAAAAAATGTTTCCCCTTGAGTTAAGCTAGTTAAATGTGTTTTAAGTCATATAATTGTCAATAATAATAAAAACAATGTACCTTCTGAACATATGTGGAGAAGCGCTGTGTCTCATCCTCAGTCTGAGCTTTTGCTTTATTCCTTTGAGCCATCTCAGCGATGGTCTCTTGCAAAAACTTAGCCAGCTCCAGCTTCGCTGCCAGACCTTTCTTCTGCTTCTCCTCCTGCATGAAGAAGAGTGAGACGCAGGTTAATTAAAACTAAATACTTTTGAAGACAGCTTTAGTTTAATGCATTTAAATACAGTTGTCGAATACAGAACATATTGCTAACATTCCGGTTAATTTTTAAGGTGGCATTAATGGCCGCGTAGTACAAAAACACGACTTCACAAACAATTTAAGACAGTTATGTTTTACATGTTTTGTTTATAATTGTAGGTATCGTGGAGCACGAGAGCATTTCTGTTATCCCTCAACAGAGCTCCACAACATCAGAGATGTCAGGTCAGCTGGACCAAGTACAAAAAGCTGCTGCATTTTATTCACAGCAGATGAGAAGTTAAAATTACCCAAACAATAGTTATATTAAGGATTTTTGGAAAGATAGTTTGAATCTGACAGGTTTGGAGAGCATGTGTACATCAGGCTACCGCTCCTAAAGTAAATAAAGATTAGATAAAGTCTGCTGCCTGGCATATCTGAGCAATTATATAAATCACAATTGACTCTGGTGTAGGGCTGAACGATTAATCGATTTTAAATCGAAATCGCGATTTTAAATGATGCGATTATGAAATCGCAACGCCTGCGATTTTTTTTAACAATTTGTTTTTTTTCTTCTTGTGTGTCAGTCATCATTATTACATGTCACTTGTTACACCAATCAGAAGTGCTGTGCTCCACATGTACCAACCATTGTTAACCAATCAGAAGTAGCCCATGATAGAAGGTGATAGACAGATTGATCCAATCACCTGCCAAGTATTTTTGAAAGTGCCTGCCCTTTCCAAATGGCTTCCAATGGAGCTTTCATAGATGGTTTGGTGAAACGAACCATCTGAGACAGGTTAGTAATGCTCCATCACATGTTTTACATCTATTACAGGGTGAATCTTAAACTGAAGCTTGACTTTAAAGTGGACCTATCATGCTATATTTAAAAAATATATTGTAGGGCCATACCTATATAAAACATTTCTGTGAAGTTTTTTTTTCAAAATACCAAACAGATCACCCATTGTAGCCATACCTCTTACTGCTCAAACCCCTCTTTTGCAGCCCTGTTAGGGAAGCGCAGATTTTGGGTCCTTAGCTTGAAAAAAAAGAAAGAATAGGAGGCGGAGCTAATGCCTGATCAGAATTCTACCAGAGATAAATTCGTTTGTGATAAAACGCCATCATGTTTAAACCACGTCAAGGATTATTTCTGAAATAGTATGGAGCTCAAATGCCTTTTCTCTTGCAGGTTTATTTCCTGCTTTTTAAAAACACATGTGCTCTACAGTACAGGTTAGCTCTGAGTGTTAGCGAGGCTTGC
Organism: Gymnodraco acuticeps; assembly: GCF_902827175.1. NCBI lineage: Eukaryota > Metazoa > Chordata > Actinopteri > Perciformes > Bathydraconidae > Gymnodraco > Gymnodraco acuticeps. The sequence goes on from NW_022989843.1 coordinate 3,490,976, forward strand.
TAATGTAAACAAAGACGAGATTACGTCCAAAACATGTCAGGCATTGTTTCTGATAGCAATTTTCTGTGGGTCCGCTGCCGATTTGACGTCAGATCGGATGGACATGTCACAGCCAGGGGTAGACATTAAGGGTAACATTTTATTATCACTGGCCCCACCATTGTAACCACTGGCCCGGAGCATTCGTTCAAAAGAATCAACTAATCATGAAGAAAATGAACACATTTGTTGCAATAGTAATGTATGCACAAACTACATTACTACTTGTACTACAACATTTGAATCATCAGTTCTTCCTCATTTTCCTCAATTGTTCATATTTGGTTTATTAAAATAATTATATTGTGGTCATTGTTAAAAAATGTCTGCTATTATTATTATTATTATTAGTATAATGCGCTTTCTGCCTTCCTGTCATTATCAGGAGTTAGAAATGTAATGGCTATGTAATAGATTAGAACCTTCATTCTCCTAAACTGCTGGGACATTTCCCTATCGCGAATATACCTTTATATATATGTTCTTGTCAGCATAGGTCGGCATTGATGTACAGAGCCGACTAAAGACCTTGTTTATATTGGCATCATATTGAGAGGTGCAGCCAGTGACGCATCCTAAAACCAGGAAGTAAGCTGCTGGTTCCCTCGACAAAAAGCAATGGGATTTCTCCACAGGGTTTTGGAAAATAGCTGGAAATAAGGTCTGTGGAAAACAAACCTGTTTGATAAATGCACGTTTTGTTCAGCCGGATAATATCCACACCCTACTTTTATAATGTTCGAATCATAAATCTAATCGATAGATTATAAAAGGGTTTTAGGATGCGTCACTGCACCACTAGAAGCCAACTCCATCGATCAAGCTGGCTGAAACTTTCTCTCCCTCCCCGTCACTCTCCTTTAACTCCTCCGGTGACTTTCTTTTATTTGAAGATCGTTTTTGCCCGGCGCTTGGCCGGTTACCGCTGGTATTAAAAAAAATTTGGCGATAGGTGGCGCGAAAGTCTGTAGTGAACGAGCGCGCTCCCGCTCACGGGAGCCTGCTCGCGCTGCGCAGGAAACAGCGGTTTGCTTTTCACCCAACAACGACAACCGCCTCACGAAACGCTATGTTGTAGCGTTAATAAACGAAACAATTTAACAAAATGGCTTGTCAAAATACCTATAACACAGGACCATTTTTTTTTTTTTTAAACCAATATTTTTAGTGGCCCGAGCGGGCAAGTGGAAAGTACGTTATGCTGACCCGGGGGGTCTGAAAAGTGCTTTCGGGTTAGGGTTAGGGTTTGACGTCTAACAAACATATCTATGCATAAAAGACATCACAAAGTGCATTTTGCATGATAGGTCCCCTTTAAAGCAACCCAACGGAAGTTTCATGTAAGTTTAGTTCTTTCACTCGTAGCTCGGGCTGCGGGGGTGCTAGAGACGGGAGCATGTTGATGCGACCTTCCTAGCCAGAGATATGGCCGCATTTTACAATAAACTTCCGTTGGGTCGCTTAAAAACAAATATCGCAAATCGAATCGCAATATTTGTCAGAAAAATTGCAATTAGATGTTTTCCCAAAACCGTGCAGCCCTACTCTGGTGGGCCATTCATGCAACAGTGTGTGTGTGTGTGTGTGTGTGTGTGTGTGTGTGTGTGTGTGTGTGTGTGTGTGTGTACACATGCCTTTTTAGACTCTGTCTCGAAGGTGGAGGGCAACATCTCCGGGAAAAGTTTGAGGAAGACAGGAAGAAGGAACTCCATGAAAGGAACGATGATGAACACCGTGAAGGGCACCAGACGGAAAAGGTCAGCGCAGGTCCTCAATAGCTGTAAACAAAAAGAAAAAACAATGTTAAAGTGGAAAATAAATTAATCCATGCCAGAGCTCAGGTGTGTTTGCATGCTAGATCCATTTTGTGTCCATAGGGCGATCACAATAGAACCATAATATTGCAGGAGGGGATGTTCCTTCACCAAAGAATCCCCACATGTGGCTCTAACAGTCATCTTCTAAAATAAGCCTTAAAATAGTTTACTAGAGCATGTACACAATTTGGGTCAGTGAGAGTCATGGAGACATACAGAGACAGTATGTCCTGTTTCAATGATCTACCAGTGTCTTCTCTCAGTGAAGTGTATCTGAAATCTGCATAAATGAATTCCAGAGGGTATTAACCATTTCTAACATGCTTACGTTTTCTGAACACAAGCTCAGCTGACCACGTCATGTGATCTGCTGTTTCATATTTACTATCACATAAGAGAAAGAAAAGCTCAAAATATGAAACTAACGCCTATACTTTTGTTAAAGAAATTGTCAACAATTAATTTATGATCAAAATGTGTGGCTTTACATCATTGAATAACTTGCTACTAGCTCCAATGTCAACACTTAGTTACAGTCAAATATGAATGACAGTGCACCTAACAGTCCTTAACAAATACAGCAGACTACACAGACCAATACTAGAACTGAATTGCTCTCACAGCAGGACTAGTGATAAAACTGTGGATGATTTTTAACGGCTGTCACTACGGTACTACCCAACTGATCACTTGCTCTTCCTCCCATTTGCTACAACTTCGGGTACACATTCCTTATTGACATGCAAAGGTGTGAACCATTCAAAGTAACCCTTAAGCCATATAATACAGGGCTCGACATTAAGGATGGCCTGGGGCCATCTAGTATTTAGCTCGGGCAATGAAGCCTCACCTGCTGGTTGCCCGATCGGGCAATCTATTATGTCAGTATCATGCAGCTCGCGGATCCAGTAATGACTGACCCGACAGTAAAACTAAAACACATCTACTATAACTAGTTTAGGTAGTTTGAGAGGTCATTAAAATAGCTACGTGTGATATTCTAACCTGAAGTGTGTGTTTTGTCCGCTCACCGCTGCATGTGATTATGCAGAGCTGCATTTCGACTCGTCAGCCTGCTCAGCTGATCTCTCTCTCCCGTCAGATTAGACTTCACTCGCGTTTATGTCCATATCGATCAGATCCAGCTAGTTCTAGCTACTGATAGGACTACCTGCTTATTAAAAGACACCTAAACAATAAGTATCGCTATGCAACCGGGTGAGGCCACAAAGTATAGCGCAGCATTATGCATTTGTTTACATGCCCACCGGAACCCCGAGGCATTACCAACAGATCAACGCACAATCAACCCATACAGGACATCTCTTTCTCCACATTAAGTGTTAGACATTAGAGTTGACAATTCTTGTCTGTCACATAAGTGGCGCAACTGAATACTACCCGGACAATGAATCGAATGCAACCACATTTTCGCGGGAATTTCAGTTTGTTACGGATTCTGATGCTGAATACATAATGATCAAATAATTTAAAGTGAGAGTGTATTACAATGTTTCTTAGTCCACCAAAGCAAGGTGAACAACCTGGAAAGAAGAAGAGAAAGACTGAGCTGCAGCCCCCCCCCCCAAAAAAGAGAATCAAAAGAGAATCCCAGTCAGAAGAAGAGAGAATTCAGAAGGCCAGAGACTATGAGGGGAAGGAGAGGGCAAGGGCATTCATCCCAGCTTGGCTGGACCAGTTTCCATGGCTGAGATTTGACAAAGAGAAGAATGAAATGTTCTGTGAGCCTTGCAGACATTTCCCTTCCATCAGTGATAAGTATGTATGAACTTATTATTATATAATTATGCAATTTTGTATATGTACTTGACTTAGAAAAAATCCTATATTCTGGCCCCAAATTCCACTATGTACAGGGGGAGTTCTGGCCAATTTTTGTCCATGTCTCGACTTAGAAAAAATGTTGCCCCAAACCCCAAAAAATCACATTGCTTATTTAAATGTTTCCCTAATTTCAGGACATGCAGTCTGTACAAGGGCAACAGTACATTCCGCAAAACATTACTGGATTGTCATGATCCAAGCAAGAAGCATGAGCTGTGTGCTGCAGCTTCCCAAGCAAAGATTGATGGTGAGAATTCTGTGGTGGCCCCTATACTGCGTGGCCTCTCTAAGATGCAGGATGAACTTCGTGCTGGCATGAGCAACCTTTTCCATGTGGCCTACTTTGTGGTCAAGAGTGAGAGGCCCTTTACAGATTTTCCTGTCTTGGTGGACCTGAACAGGAGGACCGGTGCCAAGATGCCCCTGTGTTACCACCACGACAAAGCCTGCGCACGGTAAATATTTTCTTCAAAAGTAAATGTCTTTTCTTCACAACAAATTTTTAGAATTACTGGTACCAGTACTTCTTGCATTTATTTCACCTTAAAATGTTACAACTGCCACATGCAAATGTATTAAACTAATTGATATTTTTACTTTTAGATTTTTTGTGGACATCTACCAGTTCATTTATGACCCTATTCTGGCTGAGGTGAAGAGTGCCCGATTCTTCTCAGTCATGATAGATGGGGCAACGGACAAGGCGATCCTGGAACAAGAAATCGTGTACGTACGGTACCTAGACTCCACCAAGAGGCCAAAAAATGTGTTTTTTTAGCATTGAACACGTCAAGCGAGCCAATGCTAAAGGCTTATATGCACTCATTATGGGAGGTAAGATATTCTTTTCTGATGACATGTGATTATCTATTTAAAAAAATAATAATTGTTTGCTGATGACATTTAATAAATGTGCTATTTTAAATTAAAAAAACAGCATTTGCACGGGGTAGAGTGGACGACTGGAAGAAGAGGTTGGTGGGGTTCGGGGCAGATGGGGCTGCTGTTAACTTCGGGAAAGACAATGGTGTCCAGGCCCTCCTCAAACGGGATATCGCATATCTCATTGCCCTTCACTGTGTGGCCCACCGTGCTGAGAGGGGGCTCGTTGACAGCCTCAAGGAGCTTGACAAGCTCAAGGCACTTCATCAGAACCTTAAGTGGCTTTACAAGCACTATAAGTTCAGCCCAAAAGCCTTACATGAGCTGCGTTTGGTAGCGGAGGCCTTGGAGGAGAAAGTGCTGAAGCCAACCAACCTTGCTGGGGCGAGATTTCTCCCTTACATACACAAAGCCAACAAGGTAGGTCTAAACAAATATTTAATAGATAATTAAATCTCATCAGGATAGAAAATATAAAATTGCTATCTTTATTGCAGATTGTGTGCGAAAGCTACGCGGTATTCGTGACCTACTTCCAGGATCTCATAAGCACTGAGAGAAGACCGAAGCCAAGCCCAAAGGTGCGAGGAAGGGCGTACAGGATCCTCACCTTCCTCATGGACTATGACAATGTACTTTTCAGTTATTTCATGCGTGACACTTTTGAAGCCCTCTCTGAGTTGTCACTGAACTTCCAGAAGGACAGCCTGACTGTATGTGATGCTGTGGAAGCCCTGGAGACATGCTCACTGAAGTTAGTGGACCTGCAGTTCCAACCAACTGAGGGGATGCAGGAGGTCATTGATGCAGTCTCAAAAACCGGCCTCTTCCGAGGGACTAAACTCAAGTATGTCAACGAAGGGCAGATTCTCTTTCTCCGGAAGAAAGTCATAGGTATGTGCCCAATAATATTTTCTTCAAAGTAAATATTCAATATTTTTTCTTCAAAAGTAAATATTTTCTTCATAAGTAAATATGGGCATAACATGTTTTAATAGATAATTTTTTTATGGTGGTCCAAAGACAGGAATATAATTTCACATTTGTTATGATATAAATGATTTTTTATGGTGGTCCAGAGACAGGGATTATAATTTGACATTGTGTATGTGTTTGCAGATGTGCTCATCAAGCACCTGGAGAAAAGATTCCAAGATCTCCAGAAAGGGAGTGTCCCTTCAAAATTTTCCATCTTCAACCCCAGTCAGTGGCCCTCTGACAGACAGGAGCTGGCTGCCTATGGCAAACAAGACTTTGCTGATATCTGTGAGCATTATCAGCCCCTGATGGACGAGCACAGTGTTACAACTAAAATGCTGAAGTCTGAGTTCATCCTCTACAAGAGTTATGCAGCAGCCCGCACACTTCGAATGCCACAGATCTTCTCTGGCATCCTGTGTGACACTGAGAGATGCAAACAGTATAAGGGGCTGTCAATACTGTTTGAAATATACCTTGTTCTGGCAGTCAACACTGCAGTGTGTGAGCGGGGGTTCAGCTGCATGAAGAGGGTGAAGAACGACTGGCGTTCCTGTCTGGGTACTGAGCAGCTCAGCCGCCTGATGTTTTCCTCCATTGAGGGCCCCTCAATGGACAACTTTGATGCTGCCGGAGCCGTGGAGAAGTGGTGGACCTCAGGAAATAGGGCTCGTCGCCCTGGCTTCAACCCGTGGCAGAAGGAGCAGGAGCAGGAGATACGGGACGACCTCTATGAAGACCTGGTTCTTATGGATCAGGAAGCCGAGCAGGAGGAGAATGTGCGCCAGGAGGCCATATCTGACGAGCTCGGACTTGAGGCAGAGAATGTGGCTGCTGGCGAGAAGCGCTTGGCTGAAGCTCTTGACGACTCAGATGAGTCAGACATAGACGAGTCAGACATTGACACTTTCTTGAAAGACTATTAGTCGTTGAATCAGCAAACACAAACAAGAAGAAGTGAAATTAAGAATAAAATTGAACAATATAATATTGTGGTGGTTCATCTTATAATTCTAGAGAATGCACCAGACAGCATCTAAGACCTGCAGGTCCCCCAAACCTTTCGTGTGTCATTTCGTCCGTGCGCATTTTTCAGGGCCATCTCTATTGGACTCAGGGCCATCTGTAAATTAGCTTAGATGGCCCACAGGGCCATCTCCCAAAATCCTTAATGTCATGCCCTGTAATATATGCCTCACTAATGTTTTACTGACAACAACTTAGAGAAAGAGTAAAAACTACTTCCAGAGCCGTTAAGTGAAGACAAAAAAAGAGACCAGACTATTGTAAAGAATCCAGACAGACTTGCTGCTGTGACCGGAGGGCAACAGAAGAAGTTCAATGCTAAGACCACGGCAAAAAATAGAACACATTTGAAACCAATATGGCGCTTGTGGAATGTTTGCTGATGAATGAACCTAATTTTAAAAAAGTAAATTCGGAACTACAGCATGCTGAGCCTAAAGATCTCAATGTGCACAGTTTCTTTCACCCAAGTAAGTCAGGGCGACATTAATATATCAAAGTATTTTGGGGTAAATGTACAAAACAGAACTGTAGGGCTGCAACTTTCCATAATTCTTTGGGGATACTTTCATATGTAGATCATTTTTTGACTTGGTTTCAACAGTCCACATTCAGAATATGGTAAATGTTTAGCCATGCTTGTTACTTTCAGGTATAAATCACTCACTAATACACACAGGTAGGTTTAATGTATTCACCGAAATTCATTCATACAAAATATGATGATTTAAGGTTACAGGTTAGGGCTGAACGATTAATCGATTTTAAATCGAAAGCGCAATTTCAAATGATGCTATTATCAAATCGCAAAGCCTGCGATTTTTTTAAGTTTTTTTATTGTGTGTCAGTCATCCACACCAATCAGAAGTGCTGTGCTCCACATGTACCAGCCATTGTTAATCAATCAGAAGTAGCTCATGATAGAAGGTGACAGATTGATCCAATCACCTGCCAAGTGCTTCTGAAAGTGCCTGCCCTTTCCAAATGGCTTCCAATGGAGCTTTCCTAGATGGTTTCTGAGTCAGGTTAGTAATGCTCCATCACGTGTTTCTATTACAGGGTGAATCTTAAACTGAAGCTTGACTTTAAAGCAACCCAACGGAAGTTTCATGTAAGTTTAGTTTTTTCACTCGTAGCTCGGGCTGCGGGGCTGCTAGAGACGGGAGCATGTTGATACGACCTTCCTAGTCGGAGTTCTGGCCGCATTTTACAATAAACTTCCGTTGGGTAGCTTAAAAACAAATATTGCAAATCGCAATATTTGTCAGAAAAATCGCAGCCCTATTACAGGTTTAGCTTTATTTGCTTCTATATTGTTGATTATGCAAGCAGTGTTATTGTTTTACCAATGCAACAGTATTTGTGGTGTCTTGTGAGACTACTACATGCATAAAACAATAACTAACAGACTGTAAATTACCTATAGACCTGTGCCTGGGTTTTCAGTTACTGATTATAAATATTATAACATTTTACAGACTGAATAAAGCTTGTCTTACCCTTCTCCTCTCCCTGCGTGAGAGCAGTTGTCCATGCAACAGCCTCCACACCATCCTGCCTGCAATCTTGATATCGATGCCGAGCAACCGGAAGCCATTGTAGTAATGCTTCAACTCATCAACAATCTTCTGATACAGAGCCTTCTTCACGACTGCCTTCTCCTGCACCGGAGGGACAGCAGATGCGGTGGCGGCTGTGGGAGTCGTAGCGGGAGCAGGTGGAGGTTGAGCCTGAGCCTGGGGGGCAGCGGAGTCCTTTTTAGAAGCATCCTGAGCAGCGGCTGGTGAAGTTTTAGTGTCCTCTTGTTTTATTTCTTGCAGGAGGACACTAAAACTGGAGCTATGTAGAGAGCGGGCGAGTAGGGTGGAGTTGTGGTCACGGTAACAGTGTGGGGAGCCGAATCGGGAGTGCCTGAGGGTGACTGCGGAGGAGACCTGGCGGGGAGGGTCTATGTGGAGATAGGCTTTGGAAGACAGAGTGGAGCAGCTGTTCCTCTTGGATAACAAATATGATCCCCTGCAAACGCAACAAGAAAAACTGGTAAGTTATTTCATAATATTGTATTATTGATATGAACAAATAAAGAAAGTGTAATGCTTGTATTTGATGGCCAGATTATTTCATTAATAAAACACATTATGAATTTGAAAATAATTAATTTGTGAATATATATAACATAAAAAAGTTTGTGTTTCCAGCTTCAGTCGGCTCATATCATCATCGTAACTGAATTTAGGGACATTTCTTAAATCCTGCTTTTTATACCTTTATGTTAATTGGCTTTCAGTATTATTCTCCCCAGCCTTTCCTGGCACATGTATACGTTTTTCTGAGCTTTACTACCCCCTGTAGCTCAATGGAATAAAGTGAAATGTGTCGTTGTGCATCTGCAGAATACAAATAAAGTAAGTCTCAATACCCCAATACAGGTCATAATAAAACTAATCATAAAACTAGACAGACATTTGTGCTAAGGTTTGGTGTAGATAGATATAACTCTTTAACCACCTGTAGAGTTATGTATCAGCAGGGTTAAGACTTTCTTTCTTCCAGTCTTTATTTCGAACAGATTAAAAAATAACAAATGTGAAAAACAGAATACCGTATTGTTATAATACAGTATTTATCCACATTCATGGTAATAGTTGTATATTCAACAAAAAAACAAAAAATGTCTTCATATTAATAATAAATCATATGTGTCCGAAAGAGAGTAGGAGGAAGCAAATGCTTATTAATTCCCACCCCTTACTTGATCAATGATTGTCCTTTAAATCATTATGCAAGTTATTCCTACATACATTTATATTTATACACAATCATTTCTCATCTTCAATCACCTTTCTTCATTCTCATAGTTTTCCCAAAAAGTGTTTCTGTACATCCTTTTAAACTGAATTATGCTTGTGCTTTGTTTTAACTCCTGCTCCAAACCATTCCATAAAATCACACCACAGATTGTTAAACTCATACTTCTCAGAGTTGTTCTGACCTCGAGTTTCAAATGTAGATTTCCTCTCAAATTATCCCCACCCTCTCTGTCTACGAATAATGTTTTTAATTTCCTAGGAAGTAGATTATGTCTGGCTCTGTACATGATTTGTGCCGTTTTAAATTTAACCAGATCAATGAACTTCAATATGTGTGACTTCAAAAATAATGCATTAGTGTGTTCAAGATATCCAACATTATTGATAACTCTTATAGCCCTTTTTTGTAATGTGCATAACGGCTGTAGGTTGGTTTTGTACGTGTTTCCCCAAATCTCCACACAGTAAATCAGATATGGCAATATTAGTGTGTTATATAGAGTATGCAATGAGTTATAGTCCAGAATGTATCTGGCTTTTCCCAATATTGCGATAGTTTTAGCCAGTTTTGCTTTTACATGAGTGATATGAGGTTTCCAGCTGATTTTGTGGTCTAAAACCACACCAAGGAACTTCATTTCATATACTCTTTCTATGTGTATGTTAATATCTAGTATTAATTGTATCTGTGGATTTGTTTTATGTTTTCCAAATAACATAATCTTTGTTTTGCTTATATTTAATGATAATTTGTTTGTGTCAAACCAATGTTTTACTTTAATCATTTCTGCTGTTATCACTTCCATTAGCTCTTTCAAATTGTCACCGGAACGAAAAATATTAGTGTCATCTGCAAATAAAATACATTTCAATATATTTGATACTCTGCCAATGTCGTTGATGTATATTATGAACAGCTTTGGACTTAAAACATATTAACTACTAAAATTACTTGTTGCAAGAATCCTATTACTACAATTGTGATAATGGAATTGTGGCTCAATTAAAATAAATAAAATAAAGGTATAGCTAACATAGAATACATGTCAAAGTCTCTGACAGTTGGTATATTTTTGTCTCGCTGCATAAATTGACAAGTTGCTAACTTTGACATTTAACATTATGCAACAGACTGACTAGGCTCATGAGAAAATGGGATGAAAGTGAGGACAAAGCAGTGTCAGATCTTGCATCATCAGTAGAAACCAATGTAGTCCTGTGTTTACATCGTGTGTGTCATGAGACACATTGAGTAGGCCTCACTGTCTGCAGCATGCACTGTGTAAACAGACACCTTAAGCTCTAGTGACTTGAACACAGCACAGAGGATCCAAGAGTTGTAACTGCTGTCAATCCACTTTGTGAAATTAAACATTTCTGCATTTCATAAAGTTATTTAGTTACAGGATATTCATTTTCTTACCTTGATCTTGTGACTGCAAGAAGCACCTGGTGACTAAATACGGCCATTGCAGGGGCAGATTGCAATATTCTGTTAAAGGCACACATGGAGACAGGGAGAAAGAGAGAGGGCGTGTTGGTTTCATGTTACACCGGCATGGTCCGACAACAGGCTGACTGGAACAATACAACAAGCAGTACAACATGTCCTCTCACATACAGTCTGTTGCTAAAACAGGCTCATTACATAAAGTACGCTGTGCAAATTAGCTGTTAACCATGCAAAACATGATATGATATAAAACATTAGCATTCGCGCAGACGGTCAGCAGTTAAGCTAACATTATGTAACCACTCAACTGCAGCACAGTTCGCTACTAACCTGACAGATATTAACCCGGACAATGTAAGGCTCACCGGCTTAATTCAAAGTTAAAACAAACCAATAATCTAATTCATCTATACACATTTGGATATAACTCCACATACAATTGACATGTTGCCTAGCGTCAGGTTAAATCACACAGCCACTGTTGTGCTAGCTTTATAAATGGTAATGCTAAACTGAGGAGGAAATAATTGTTGATAAATTCCTACTCACGTTAGTTATGTGTCACCAGAAAATTATATATCTCCAATATCTTTGAATATCAAAATATTAGTTCTGTTCTCTTCCAGTACTTTAAGATTAAGATTAGCATCATGCTAGTGAATTCTCCATTGAAGCCTCCGCTAGCCTAGCCTGTTAGCTCCCTGCTGGTGAAATGGCAGTCTGCGGATGACGAGCCCACTAACCTCCAGCGTCAATGACGGAGCTATGGCTGCCGCTGCTGACTGGGCGTAGTAAGGCTTCTCGGTGAGACGGTTAATAAGATAATCCATCCACAACAATCGGTCGAGGTGAACGGGAGCGATGAAAGTAAGGGCTGGTGTGGTGATAAACCCATTTACGGAGGGTTAACACGGTAAAATTCGTCGTGTTTGAGCTCCAGGCCCGTTTACTCTTGTCGTGCAGCCTTCCCCAGGCAGCTGCACTGAAAGGTCACACTGTACACATGCGTGAATGTTGTGCGTACAAACCGAAGATCCTCTATGTGTGGAAATATGACTCACTACGTGGTTTACAAATAATAATTTAATTCATTTGAAATCTTTCCCACTTATTTATGGTCAGAGGTGGAAGAAGTACTCAGATCTTGTACTTACAAGTAAATGTCGTGCATTCAAAAGTGTTACTCAAATAAAAGTGTGGGCATCAAAATATACATAGACTACCAAAAGTAAAAGTACTCATGCAGATTGGTCCATTTCAGAATAATATATTGTATATGTTTTGATAATAATAATATTATAATTGATGCGTTAATATGTTAATCAAAGCGTATAAATGTGTTTAATTACTTTGTTTACTGCAGGTTAGCTTGTGAATGTACTAAACTAAAGTCTGATTTAAGTGTTGATTATATTTCACAAGATTAATTCTAATCTGCAAAATAAATAAAGGTATTTAATTACATTACATTATTACATGTTACTTGTTAGACGCTTTTATCCAAAGCGACTTGCATACTCAATACTGTGGACAATCCCCACAGGAGCAATTTGGGGTGAAGTGTCTTGCCCAGGGACACAACCACATGCTACTGCAGTGGGGTTTGAACCTGTGCTCCCCTGATCCCAACACCAATGCCACACGCCGCCCATTTTAATAAGTGTTGTAGAGTAAAAGTACACAATTTACCTCTGACATGTGGAGTAAGAGTACAGCAACAAATGTAAATACTACAGTAAAGACAAGTCCATCAAAAGTGTACTTAAGTACAGTACTTGAGCACATCTAGCTCCTTGCCACCACTGTTTTTGTTGAACTATTTTATCTATAGTCTGTACCAATATTGAAAATTAATAATTGGAGTTGAGGGTTATTTAAGTACTAAATATTCTCCATTCTCTACTCTGTTCTTATATTTTGTACATCAGTGCTGGAGATATGGAAAATGAATGCTACTTATGTTATACTTTTTACATGTGTAAGCATTTATCGTATATACTGTATATAATATATATATAATATATAATATATATTTTGTGTTTGAAGTTTATATTCTGTATAACATAACTACAAGACAATATATACAGTTTTTTGTTTAGAAAAAGCCATTCAGAATCTTTTTTCATTTTGCATTCATAGTTTCATTCATAGCCTAGTTTTAGTAGTTGTTCAGTATTCTTTTTTCTGCAACACATTAGGTAACAGTTTTTTCCAAGGGATAGCTGGATTTTTGTGTTGAGGTCACTGGCCACTTACACTAGAAATACCAGAAATACAATATGTCACCTGCAGTGTATGTTTTTTACCAGACATCCTCTGGTTTTCTAATCCTTTTTTTACAAGAAAAATTTGCTGAGAATCACTCATTTGATTCGAAGCCAATATGTCTTATACCTTTTGTATTTGTGTTCATCAAGCCAAATATCAGGATCAATTGTCACGTTCTCTATCTAGGTAAGTCCACAGAGCTTGCGATGGGCTTTAATGTGCTTGCATTGGATCAGAAAAGCTAAGATACTGTCTTTATTTGTATGGATATTGCAATTCACTCTTTTGCTGCAGTAGTTGAAAAGTAGTTTGAGCAGACTTTGTTTAAAAATGTTTTATGCATCAGTCCCCCTCTTTAATGAAGTTGTTTGTCTTCTTTGACCATGAACTGTTAAACTAAATAGTTAAAGATTGTGTCGTAGCTGCTCTGTATATAATAAAGTAAATAAACTTTGTCATAAACAAAAGTATAACAAATAAAGATAAACGGTTGTATTTTTGTCAATAATGTTGTCAAAGTGCTTTATTAGCTAATAATAATAGATACGTTTTTAAAGTGGTATATTTTTGTTTTATTAAAAGCCTGAAAGATTGTCCAAAAAGCTATGTGTTGCCCACAAATGAAGACTGTGGATCAACAAATGTGGAACCAGGAATACGAGTCAGAGTGAGACGTCTTTAATGTGGCCCTCCTCTCAGCTACTGATCAGGCGAGGAGGCGTATAACAGCCAATCAGAGACGCTGGTGCAAACGTAACCATAGCATCTGCACCGCGTTGTGTGATCAGGGTGCAATACAATAATCCCAACTATTATTGGTGCACTTCTGTTTGACAGCTTTTATTCTTAAATAATATGACACTATTGAAAATAAAACGTTCAAACAGTTTATTTTTTTATTATGTTTACATTGTTTTCCTCCCGACATGACACATGAAATCCCTGTTTAATATCAGTGTAGGTGTGACAAGTATGAAACATTTAACATATTTTTCCTTTGAAAGTAGCTGCCATCACAAGTGAACTACACATCCCGGAGTGCTCCTCGTAACCCCTCCGGTCCGTGAGATTTTGGCGCTGAGCTGCAGAAGAGACCGACCACCAGGCCTGGACTAAAAAATAAAAGCAGTGTGATTTTGTTAAACCAAAGGAAGAGGGAGCTAGAGATGATAATTAATATCATAACATTTAGAAGAAGAATGCACAGTGGAGGGGGAGATAATTAAACATATCTACGTGAAGCAGTGTCTCTACTAAATGCTCCTACATGAGGAAGAAGAGCCAGGCTTTGGGATTGGGCAGCGACCAGATAGCGTAACAACCCCTCCTCCTCTCTGTAGAGAATTGCGTTAAAACGAAAAGGAAAAGGCCTGCGCTTTATCTAAATTACAGGCTTTTTCCCCTTTTACTCCATATATATTAAACGAGGACCCGTTGCTGGCTGGTGTATGTGTTTAGAATGGGACTCGCTGAAGGTATTGAAATTTCTTTTTAAATTATATTATTCTCCTGCATCCCTCGACTCGGCATCAAAATCTATGCTGCTCATTTGCTCTCCTCTTTAGCGACATGTTTGCCATATTGTGGTTGTCCCCCCCACACTCTCTTGCAATGATTTTGAGGGTCGCAGCTATATTATTTTCAGGCACATTTATCTCCAAACCGACAGTTATGGAGGTATAATCACGCCAGACAATATGATTTAAAGGGGCAAAGGCAGCCATATTGGCAATGGAGCGTTAGCCTAGCCACCATTAGCTTCTCCTTTCATCTTCTTCCATGTGTTTAGAACATTAACGGATAACAAATAACGAATGGGGACGGTTAGTCGTGTGTGCACAATGACAACCGGTCGTGTCCCCCGGTTTCGTGTTTTTCTTCTCTCGGTTAAAATGGTCCACATCTTTTTGTTAACACAATCCCTTAGCTTTTGATGGCAGGTAGCTTCAGGCTAACATCGCAGAAAGCTATAAGATCATTCAGTGAAACATGTTTTGTCTGCGCAGTCGTTTTGAAGCAGGTATGTTTACCACTTCACACATGAACCCTAAAATAATAACACAAGTCGTTATAGACAGTTAGTGACTGTTAGTTGACACCTTTTTATGGGTGTTTACATCACCATTATCTACCTTTGCCACCGCTGGGCTGAGTGGTAACACATTAAAGCACAATCAGTGGATTAATTAATTCAGTCTGCAAGCTCCAACCGTTTTTAACCTGATTACAAAAGCCATAATATGTTAAGAGTGTCCAGTGTAAGATATTGAAGCAGGCACTGGTATTTGTACCATGTATTTGTGTTGATTAAATAAAAACACTCATAAAGGTTAATTAAATAGCTTGGAACAGATTCACTTCACTGGTGATTGGTTATTGGCTATAGAAGAGGAACATGTCTTTATCGTTAATACGAGCTGCTTGGAATTTGTTTTGTATTTTGTTGATGGCCTAAGTTTAACATGATTGATTGTGATTCTCAGATGAGGGATTTGTCCACTTTTTAGAAAGAGATTACATTCACCCTTTATTTAACCAGGTAAAGTGATTGAGTTTAAAAGCTTATTTTAAAGGGCCAAGAAAGCAGTCAAACAGTGTTACAACAATACACACAAACGAGACCAAGAGACAAAACAACTTTCTCACACTACACATGAGTAAGCACATCCAATCCAGTAACAAAAAACTGTTTTAATGCATAAAAGGTATAACTTCTAATGTGAATTCAGTGAAAAATTCAAGAGCAAGCAATGATCAACATTTCTAATTTCTCAATCATTAACATTTTGGCCTTCGTATATTCGGCTCCGATAGTTTCAGTTCTTCTGTACATTTTCCAGGAAGATGTGGCACTGTATACAGGCTTGTTTGCCTAGTTTTGTTCTTACCTTGGAATATATTACGGAGTATTATAAAATATGTGAAAAAAAATAGTTAGAGCTCTGAAATGGTAAAACTTTCAAAATTCCCCAGTCCCCTGGAAGGCAATTATTTACCACACATGCATATTTGGTCGTAAATAAGCACCATGTCATAGTGTTACATTATTTGTCAACTGAATTCTTTGGAAAAGTTTGCCTCCTATCAGATTATGTAACAGTTTAGATTCAGATAGGAAATATTAATAATGTCACACAGCAAAGGTCCTTGGCTTGAAGCAAACCGGAGATGTTGCATGTATTTGTTGTGCACACACATTTTTTAAATGCCTGCAGTTTCATCTTATATCAAGGCCCTGTCTTAGTTTTATATTCTCCCTTTTTTATCTCACCATACTATGCCTAAATGACACATTCTGAAATACATTTATGTTTAATTTAAGTGCCTAAAACACACTGACCCAGAGCAAATCAGGGTCAGCCGGAGGATCCCTGTCCATACAGAGTGCAGAGAGCAGATTTAATGTAGTAATGTCAAGCTGGTGCTTAATGTTATACATTAAGGCTTAGGGAAATCCTTTGAAAGTTTATCAAAATGAAAGGAAAATTAAAACCTTGTAAGTTAATAAAAATAGGGTTCTTGATTTTATAAATATTGTGCAATAATAGAAATGTAAGTTGCTTAGCTCTTCAATTAGTAAAATAGTCTCTCTTGCTATCTCTCACCTTGCACATTATATTGGTTTGATGTGTTACAGAAGGCAAGAGAGCACACAGTCTGCCTCTCTTTTTAATTGTTGCGTGTGCGCTTCTGTTCAGCCTGCTAGTTCTCATTATAAAAACTCAGTGTCACAAACGGTAACCTTGATCAGTGTCTCAAACGATGCCTTGCTGGGTTCTTGAAAGTAATGGTATGGAAACCCTGTAGTAAACGGTAATGATTTAATGATAGTCTACCTTTATCCGTTTTGCTTCACACCTGTGTCTGATTTCTATCTGTCAACAGGTCCAGTCAAAGAAAAAGACAGTTAAGGATGCAGGAGCCCAACAATGGATTTCTCCTTCTCTTTCATGCAAGGGATCATGGGAAATACAATTCAGCAACCCCCTCAGCTCATTGACTCCGCCAACATCAGACAGGAAGGCACCTGCGACACCGGCAGTGATCCAGGCGAGGATGGTGGTCCCTCCTACGATGCTGCCCTGGATGCAGAGTTCTCCTACCCGCCGTCCGCCTCGGAGGACATGTCGCAGGTCTCCAACGGCTACCCCCCTGGTCTGGGCATGTACGAGCCGCAGTCCAAGTTCTCCATGTACTCGCAGTTCCCCAACGGCTCGGCTAACGGCTACGGGGCCATACGGAGCTACGCAGACCACGGTCTCCTGCCGGGGGAGGGGACGGTCCTGAGAGGCCCAGGTCTTCAGGAGCGACCTTTGTCTCCTGTGTCCCCCCCTCTGCCCACACATCACCCACACCTCCATCACCACCACCACCACCATCACCATACCCCTCATCTCCAGCACCACGCGCACCTCTTTCACTCGAACCCGCCTCTTTTACAGAACCACCCCCACCCACAGAGTCCCCCGCCGCCCCCTCTGCCCTCCCAGCACCACATGCCCCATACGCCTCACATCATGACCCACACTCTCCCACCTCCTCCCCCATTAATCCTGCCTTCCTCCAGTCCGCCCCCCTCCCTTGTGGACAGTACCCCTTCTTCTCAGCCCTCCCTCACCCTGTCCAACACTCCTGGGGGCGTGCTGAAGAAGTCCAGCTCTCCAGAGATCAAGCTGAAGATCATTAAGACGTATCAGAATGGGAAAGAGCTGTTTGAGTCTGCGCTGTGTGGAGACCTGCTGCAAGAACTGCAGGTAATGTGTGCACCTCACAGCTCGAATCATCAAAGGTCTCACAACTGACCACGATCAAGATCATGAGCAAAAGCATGACATTTAGAGCATAAACCCTCAAATAAGTAGTACATTAATAAAAACCATTGGAGAGAATAACCTCTGCTATCCTACTGCGGCGCCTATTGAGAATTGTTGCATTTTATGTTTTGTAGTATATATAATAACCCTGTTCATAGATAACTACTTACAAGATACGTTAATTTATCAATCTGAAATTGCAATAACATTCCCAAACCTTGGACAGGTGGAACCAAAAGTTGAATTTACCTACAATTTGTGCTAAAAGTACCTAGTATTTAAATTATTTAACAAATACTTTGTCATCTTCTCAAGTCCGAGGTAAATATTAAAATGGCTCTCTTTGTCAAAATAGTTATTTACTAAAATATATTAATCTTACTCTTGTACAATAAAATGCACACATTTTAGAGGCTGGCACCAGCTTCATAGATTATTTATTTCAGCTCATTCAAACAACAGCAACCACAGAAGAATCATTTCACATAATAAATACAATTATAATCTGGCCCAATGAAATTCAAATGGAATTGTTACAGTGTGTGTTTTTTGGTTTACTTTTAATTCTCTAAAGAACTGGACATCTGAGGTGGTTTTGATTTCAGAAGACAGATGGATCAAGCTTTGAGTTACCGTTTATGTAGAAAAACTAAAATGTACTTGATTTCTTACTACTGTTTTTGTTTCTTCTATCTTCCCTTCAGAATGAGTCTCAGAAGAGCGAGGCCACTCAGATGCAGCGCAGACATGAGAGGAAGAAGGAGAAGAGGAAAAAGAGTGCGCGGCTGCAGCTGCAGGTCCAGGATCAGGAAGAGAACCTGGAACAGAGCCAAGCACAGTCAGGTACCACAGAGCAGACGGAGGACATCCACATGGAGCCCCCGCCCGCAGAAACACCCCCAGCCCAGACACAGAAGCCTCAGAAGACCGTCATCAAAACTGAACCAAAGATGCCCAAGGCAAGAGCATGACTGTTTGCTCTCCACAGCAGTTTGAATGCTTTGAACACCAATTACTGTAGATTGTAGAATATTTTAGACATTTTAAAGCACATCACTGACTTGTTCATGTTTCTCTTTAGGTTCCGAAGGTCCATCATCCATCAGTGATCCAAGAGACGGGCTTCTGTAAGGAGTTTGTGATCGGAGATCTGGTGTGGTCTAAGGTGGGCACATACCCTTGGTGGCCCTGCATGATCTCCTCTGACCCGCAGATGAAGGTCCACACCCGTATCAACACCAGAGGTACAGACCGCTTTTTCTTTCACAAGTGTTTGAATGCGTGAGGACAAAAGCCACAACCTGTTTCCCTCGCTCTGTTTGTGTGCAGGTCACAGAGAGTATCACGTCCAGTTCTTTGGCAGTGTCGCTGAGCGAGCATGGATCCACGAGAAGAGGATAGTCCTGTACCAGGGGAAGAAACAGTATGAAGACCTTCAGGCTGACACTCTGCGAAAAGCCACAAATCCTGTAGAGAAACACAAAGTATGTACAAATGATGTTGGATTAATCCCTTATAAAGACTCCATACTTTTTCAGAGGCTATGTAGGCATTGAAATCATCAAACTATGGTCTTTTAAAAAAAATTGACGTTAAGCGAGTCAAGTATCCTTGGATAAAAGTATATATAACATGTATAACACCATTTATTTTTAATACACAAAAAAATTGTTTTGTATATAATTGTATCATAAAAATAACTAGCAGCTCTTTATCATTTTTGTATTGCAGTCACAGAAAACCCTATTTACTGTATAATTGAATTTAATAATTGACTTTTATTTATATTACACCATCAAAATTATTATAATTAATATATATATAACAGCAATTTTGTTGTACAACAATTTGAAGATCCCTTTTCCGAACCACCATTTCCATTCACTGTGAGGCATTCACTGTGAGGCATTCCTATGAGTCGCTGCCACCATTTGCATATTTTATATCATAAGGTTCATTAAATGAAGCAATTCAATTCATCACATTTAATAAAAAAGTGGCAAGTAAATAGAATTTTAACACATAAATTATTCAAGCATATTTGGTTGAGGAAAATATTGTTAATAATGTCCATCATGTGTAAATTAAAAGAATAAAACGCATCCAGAAATGCAAACACATAATGTAAAATATAGGTTTCTGTACAGCGGTATGAGATGTGAAAAAATAGTAGTTTTTAACAATGTTGTTTCTTCTTGATGTTTCCTTCTCCAGCTTCTGAAGCCCATCCCTCAGCGGGAGCGTTCTCAGTGGGAGGTGGGTGTGGGCCACGCCGAGGACGCCCTCCTGATGTCTCGGCAGGAGCGAACTGACAACTACACCTTCATCTATGTTGACCCAGATCCTCATGAAGGCACGTCCAGCAGGAAACCCACCTACAGAGCTGAGAAACTAAACCGGCGCTCCAGCGGTTCAATCAGTAAGAAGGAAGAGGGAGCGGTAAAGTCACCAGAAAGAGAGCAGCCGACACGACGGCTGCTGCCACGCAGACAGTGTAGTGTTTCAAACACAGAAGACCACACAAAATCCCCGGCCTCAAATGAGGAGAAGAACCAGAGGGACGACCAGCGTAAGAGCAGCTCCCCGAAACAGAACGATGAGCGGCAGGAGTCGCCGCCACCAGTGAGGGCCTGGAAAACAGCCGCTGCCAGGAAGCTGCTGCCTCTCTCCATCACCATGAAGAGGCTGAACGTGGAGATCACAAAGTGCGATTGGCCTCTCCTGCAGAAAAAAGCAGCTCCATCTCCCAAAAAAGAGCAAGTCATCGTCGAAGAAGAAGAAGAGGAAGAGGAGGAAGAAGAAGAAGAAGAAGAAGAGGAGGAAGAGGAAGAAGAAGAAGAAGAAGAAGAAGAGAAGGAGGAGATAGTGGAGGGAGAGGCCCGGCAGCCTGACCTGGGTTACTGCTCACCGGAGGTTGGTGTTTGTCATGCAGATAGGAACATTTCATCCTGAGGTGTCCTGTAAGCAAATTAATCATTTTGATGGATTCAACAGGACAGCAGAGCTAAACCTGAGCCCAGTCCGGAGGAGGAGGAAGAAGGGGACGAAGGGGAGGAGGAGGGGGAAGAGGAGAGGAGAGAATCCCCCGCCAGTCGGAGGAGTGAGGAGGGAGGAACGCAGCAGACCTCCTCTCCTGGATCACACCACAGCAGTCCACATGGTGGGTAAAACACAGACCTGCAGTGTGTGTGTTTTCTTGCAGTTTGTAAAGTCAGTAACAGATACAGCTCAATACCTTCATGTGTTTTCAGGTTCTCAGGAGCGGAAGCTGCAGCGGCGGTCGGTCAGAAGCAGGTCCGAGTCGGAGAGATCCAACGATCCCGTCCCCAAGAAGAAAACCAAAAAAGAGCAGGTAAAGGTTCTCCGCAGATGACCTAGTGTTCAGACTAAAAACAGCTCTTCATTATAAAAACACAAGGGGATGTGGCTAATAGTTATGGTATATTTTTCATAAGCAATATATTTTATTATGTCAATGCTCATTTCTGTTTTGAATAAAATGATCTGAATGTACATTCACAGATATATATTAAACAGATTATATCGAAGATATAGGGTTTTGAGATTGAAACACTATTACATATTTAAAAATAGAAAATCAGAACATGACTCAGAAAAGTCAAACTGATTTATACCTTTTTTTAAACAGTTTAATTTTTATATAAAATAATTTGGTTTTTTACAATACTGTTGAGTCAGCACCACACTAACCTGCACTTCTTGTCTCAGGCTGAGATGGCTCCTGAGACGACACTGAGGACAGGTTCACAGAAAGGTAAGGAATCCTTCCTTCATGCTTCCTGTATAACCCCTGTGGTTGGAACTCTTTTTACTTTATAAAACCTTTTTTTATTGCTCATCTTTATGAATTTCTTAGGAGCCAGTGAGATCTCAGACGCCTGCAAACCTCTGAAAAAGCGAAGCAGAGCGTCGACAGATGTGGAGATGACTTCTTCTCAGTACAGAGACACCTCTGACTCTGACTCCAGAGGCCTCAACGACCCACAGGTAGGCCTAGAAATCAAGAAGACAATACTGTCTTTCTCTTGATAATTTGTGCATTTTCATCAATGTAACTTTTTTATAGTCATCATCACAACTAAGCAGACCCGGCGCCGTGGGAGGGCCAGGCATTTATTTTTTAAATTATAAATAAACTGTGAACTTTAATGCTACGATGTATTTGATGTTAGATAGTAATATAAGAGAATACATGAAAAACAGGTATGAAATACTATATGACAGTAAAACAAGAATACAGTTTAAAAGGGTGATTTGTAAAATATCCATAAAGAAATAATAAATCTGTTTACAGTTCTGTTTCATATGGGTGTTGAGAGATGTATCCATAGATCTCTTTATTTTTCTCTCAAAGTGCACCAGATTGATGCTTTTAACTTCAATATTAAAAAAAAATAAATCTTCACGGGGGAGCTTGCCCCCGGACCCCCCTAGCTTTAAAAAAAATAGCACTTTTCCCCTGCTTACACCTATATGCCGTGAGCTGATTATTGAGCCTTCATTGTAACAGTCGCGGGTACACTGTGTATAGGCGTGGGGATTGTAGCAGTAGAACATTCCACTGCAGCGCCCGCTACATTAATGGGAAACCCTACATGTTTGAGCACCCTCTATGAAACGTCAAGCTACCCCACAGCACCCCCCAAAAGAAAATCTCTGACGCCGCCACTGGCCGCGGCACATGACGGTTTTGTGTGCCCTTCCATGAAAATCCTATGCCCTCTCTGTAGATTTGTTCTGGCGCCGGGTCTGCAACTAAGACCCTTGATCTGTCGTGAATTCTTTTTCAAATGAAAAAATTGCACACAAAAATTGGTGTTCCCTGCTATTAAAATGTGAATATTTTCTGGTTTACTTGTATAATCAAAATATTTTGGGGTTCTGTACTATAGGTAGGAAAAAGGGCTGTTAAAAACATTGGCATGGCCTCTGATTGCTGTTTTCTCGCCTTTCAGGGTTTATTTGGGAAAAGTCTTGACAGTCCAGCAGCAGCAGATGCAGACGCCTCAGACACTCAGTCTGTGGACTCCGGCTTGTCCCGCCAGGACAGCAGCACCGGCAAGAGAGACACCGTCTGCCAGGTCAGCACATCACTCATCTGGTGTTCTCTCTAAAATCCTACAGGTGTTCAGTTATAGAACTTTTTCTGTGTGTGTGTAGATCTGCGAGGTGTACGGAGAGGGTTTGGTGGTGTGTGAAGGGGACTGTGGCCGACAGTTTCACCTGGACTGTCTCGGTCTGACGTCCCTACCTGAAGGCAGGTTCACCTGCTTGGAATGCAGAAATGGTGAGCGAACAGAATAATATTCACTGTGTCAGATCTGCTGTGTTTTGCTCCGTGCTAACATCCTCTCACTCTTTTTCTAGGCAATCATTCTTGTTTTAGCTGTAAAGCGGCGGGCCAGGAGGTGACGCGCTGCTCCGTGTCTGGCTGTGGTTGTTATTACCACGAGGATTGTGTGCGTAAACTCCCGGGCTCCACCATCAGAAGGGAAGGGGGCTTCTGCTGCCCTCAGCACAGCTGCTCTACCTGCTGCTTGGAGAGAGACCTGCAGCGGGCGAGTAAAGGTAAACAATGTCTGATTTCCTGTTTGAGTCTGCAGTGGAGTGTGAAGAAAATGACTAACAAAACAACATTTCCCATTACACGTTAGGCCACTTAGCTGATGTTTTTTAATAAAAGCAATGGGTAAAAAGCAAAAATAATGAGTGCAATGGTCAAGGCTTTACTTCCCTTTATATGTGAGGGAGAAGTGCAAAATAAATAAATTGTGAAAGAGATGATTTTGAGAAAGACGGGAAATAAAAGGGCTACTAAATCCTGCACTGCATATCCTGCAGAATATTTGGTGACAGTCCTGCTACAAACATCCGGTAAACATAAATTGCTCCATTTAGTTTGAGGCGAGAGGCATCTGGAGACTGAAGACAATTTGAGAAAAAAAGTAATTGACGTGTTCCTTGAAATGTCTTTAGATTATTGTGCCTTGTCTTGCTGGTAATGTTTGAAAAAGGGAAGTGATGCACTTGGTTTGCAACAGAGTTCCAGTATATTGTGGCTTAAAACAACCCTAAAATGGGGACATGCCAAAATGTTACTAGAGAAATGTGTCACACATCAACTAAATGCTTTGCCTTTGGCACAAGGCAGCATTGATGTTGTTATACTGACTGAACTATTACTTGGACTAACTACCTACGGATAATATACATGCGTATTTGCATCGTGATAAAGATAAACTAACTTGTAATTCAATCATTCAGAATATATCTAACCAAACTGTTTGGCCTTGTGACCCCTTATAAAATATATATGTTTATGTGTTGCCCCTTGTCCCATTTTAGATGTGAGTTACACCAAAGAGGTTAATGTAAGTGTTTAGGCCTACAAACGTGTCAAATATTTCACACAAAAATACTTGAGGTAAAAGAGTCCAATGATAAATATTTATTTGTGAATCTAGTGTTATCTTCTGTTCGGCCCCATTTGTCATCTCCCACCCCTTATAGATTTATCTTGTGACCTTTAGGACCCCTCGATAGGGAACCATTGTCCAAAACATCACAAGTGTGAATGTTCAATGTTGAACCATGTTATTCATTTTTAATGTAGAATGAAGCAAGGAGATAAAAAAACTATATTTAAACCACTTGAGTGTTGAATGTCTTGGGCAACAAAAAAGTATAACCTTTTCTTCTGGTTTCCTTAGATAACAGCTTGAAAAATGAAGAATCAGTCCTCCATTATTAAAACTCTGCAGTGACGGGATTGAATCTCTTCACAGATCTGTGCATGCTGCACAGTTTCACAGCTATGTGACGCAGTGACGGGTTCAAAATAACTTTCCACTTGTCGTGTGCAGACTCAGTGACAAGAAGCTGAACAAATGTCCCCGTCCTCTGCCTCCTTTCCAGGTCGTCTGATGCGCTGTATCCGCTGTCCGGTGGCCTATCACACGGGAGACGGCTGCGTGGCGGCAGGCAGCGTCGCCCTCACCCATCACATCATGATCTGCAGCAGCCACGGCAGCGCCAAGAAGAACGGCCTCCTCTCATCCCCTATCAACGTGGGCTGGTGCTTCCTGTGTGCCAGAGGTAAGCTCTCACTACCTCACACACTAACAGTGTTCCTCTCCTAGCAGTGGCCCTGAACAGACGAAGCTAACAAATGTTGAAGTTCTGAAATTGATAGTTTTTAGGTGTGGTTTGATGATGTACTTATGCATAGTGAGTGTATTACCTACACCTATGACCAGTTTCTGGAAGCAGACAGAAGTCACGGCACAAAAGGTAATCACCGTTCTGCTTTGAAAGCAAAACATATTTTAGTCATTTATAGAAAGGCGTTCAAATAACTAAAGCCGTTATCTATTCCCTCTTTCAAGCCACCAGACACCGTTTACAAAAACCTTTTTTTTTACCTCACAGAAAAACAAAAATGTAAAATCTACCATTGTGTTAATAGGTTAGTTTGTTTGTGTTACACCAAAGTCACTGATAACACAAACAAACTAACGGATCGAGGTAGAACAGCAACTCCTGTGGCCTTTAAGGTCAAATGACTGTTTATGTCAATGGAGTCTGGTGTCTTCGGAGAGGGAATAACTTGGGGTCAGCGGACTGTCATCTACTGTAGACTGACATAAGTACATCATGAACCCAACTTCAACAACATCTACATGATCCTTTTCACCACTCTCTTCTTGCTTGCACTTCACATTGGAGCAACAACAGGACCTGATCAACCTTAATGTTGTTTTTCAACCTTTTTGAAGGAATATTACCTTCTTTTCTTATAAAATCAGATCTATCTTTTTAATATGACATGTTGGCATAGTTGTTTATGAACAACAGAGTAATGAAATGTAACATTTGTTTTCCATCACAATACTAATACTATGAATGATCCAGGCTTCACACTGCACTCAACTGAAAGCTGTCCCTTTAGTCCTTGATGGTGATGAGGATTTACATTTTTTTTAAATGACTTTCGACCAAAATAGAGGTGATGTTTTGCCTGTCGGACAATCCGTTGAGTGCACTGTTTGGCCTCTTTGTGTCAGGACAGACTTTGTTTTACTTGTTTCTTCTGTGTGTGTGTGACTGTGAGTGTTTGTTCTTTCTCTTTTTGTGAATTTTGGGTAATTTGGAGTTTGACTGCGGCTCACCCCCGTCTCTTCCTGTGTGTCTTGTGTAGGGCTGTTAGTGCAAGACCTTACTGACACCATATTAAGTTCATATGCCTATAAGTCCCACTACCTTCTGACTGAGTCAAATCGTGCTGAGTTGAAATTACCTATGATTCCCTCTCCTTCGTCAGCTACCAAAAAGAATGTTGGGAAAGGTAACTGAACAGTTTTTCTCTTCCTCCTTTTCCCCCTGGTCTGTGTTTGTGTTGTGCCTGCTCCCCTTTGTGTACGCATCATTCATTTCAAAGCCTTGAGATGCCAAGAGAATTAACTGGTAAATATGCAGTTAATTTAATGCAGTGGCGCAAAGTAACCTCAGCCAAGTTCCCTAACACATTAACAGATAACAGTGGGCATCATGCAAGAACACTTTTATATTCCTCCTCAAAACCTCTCATTTCAGGATACACTAAAATAGGAACTGTTAATGTCATTAGTTATTTTTATAATGTTATTAACACCTGAGTCTTATCAACTCACCAAAACCTCTACGTTCCTTTCATTGATTTTGTGAATCATGTGAAAACTCATTAAATGTATGCGATCTTGCAAAGGAAGTTTGTGTATTCTAGGCCTCATGATTTCGCCCCCTTAAAAACCACATTAATAGAGAGATGTGTTTAAAAATACATTATATATATTTAAATAAAATAATATATATATGTATTTTTCTTATTAATTTCCCCAAGAGGGATTATTTCAATTTCCATGAAATTATGGGAAATAGAACAGTATTGGTATGCAGATATATACATTTTCTTTTTTATTACTACTAAATTGAACATAATTGTAATAATATCGTAAAATATAAATAGACCATTTTATTTATTCACCAATAGATATATTTAGTTGATTTCAAAGTCATATTAAAACTCCACGTTCGTTTAGATTAAGAATATGTTATTGTTATCATGATTTTAAAGGTCGGATAAGTCATTATTTCCTCTTGGGGAGAAAGAGCATGACTTTACAACACACTGTGAATTTAGTTTGTACGCTAGAAGGAAACCTGTGAATGCAATAAGTTCTCCAACATGACTTGAACGTGCCGCTGAAGAACAAATCTGTTCCGTATATCTGGTTCTTGCACGAGGCCCATTGTGAGATTTGTTTATGCTTTGCATTAACAATCAATCTGGGTTTATATATCTCTTCAATTAACAAGATAAATCAAAAGTCCTTTTAAGTCTTCAATGAGGACAATGTCTCTGCTGGGAATATATGATTGGCTGTCAAACCTCCAGTACTTAAACTACACGAATGAAGGATGCTGGAAGCTCTGGATTAGCTCAGTTAGCTCTGCCTGCGGTTGGTGAGCTTCTCGCTGTTGGGGGCGCACTGCTTCTCTGCTTCAGCACTCTGGGCTTGTTTTTGATTTGAAAGCCTCACATCTTTCTATGCTGACTGCAATAAGTTTTATTTTTGACTGAAATATTCAGATGAAATGAAATGTTGCTCACCTCATTTCCTTAAGCTTTGACCGGCCTTGGATGGAATATTATCTCAATCGGGACTAGATTTGATTTCAATTATTAAAGATGAGTGCAATAGTTAAATGACCACCTTTTTAAAAGTTGTGAAAATATAATATATTAAAAAAAACATGATTCCATGCAGGCTGGTCTGTGCAGGATGTGATGTGTGTCATGGGGAAAGTTTGCTTTACTGGCAGGACTGCATGCCTGCTTTTTGCCAATAATTCTGTTGTTTGAGTTTAACCCTGATTCATGTTAACTTGCTGGCTGATTTGACTCCTGTGCTGATGCATGTATTTCCCATAGACTGCTCTTGGTACAGTACTCTGAATCTGATTTCCAGACATGCTGTAATTGTTGCAATGAAAGGTGTAACGGACTGAGACTCCTTGCAGGGTTCAGTCTTTAGGAGCACAGCTCTCTTAGGAGCCTCCACTCAAGCAGGCTCCTAAAACCTGGCCTTGTTTTCAGAAAATCACCCAGATGCTAAGATTGTAGCTTTAGGTAAAACACTTTTCCCTACAAGGACACTATTTTAACACTAGATGTTGGAGAACCATTACCTTTTCAGCTTCTATACTTTTAGTAGGCCTGTCTGCAAATTAGATTCAGATGTTGTCCAGGTTTAAAGGTGCATCACCTAATCATACACTCCTCCTCTCTTTGCATACCCATTTCCCACAATGCATGCATATACACACACACATACACTCAAAACACACATTTACACACACACATTCACACACATACACGTTTACATCCATACAAATGTAGGAGGCAAGTTGCTGTGCTGCGACACATGCCCGGCTTCCTTCCACCCGGAGTGTCTGGAGATGGAGACGCCGGAGGGGGCGTGGTCCTGCAGTGATTGCAGGGCGGGGAAGAAGCCTCACTACAAACAGATTGTCTGGGTCAAACTGGGCAACTACAGGTATGCAGGAGCACTGGGGATTGACTGCTGAGGGTGGTGAAACTGTCCGTTTATGGTACAGTGAAATGTAAAGGATAAGTTGGTGAAATGCTATATTTTACTTGTAATCAAATGAAAGTACAAAATAACAATCACAGATTTTTTCTTTAGTAGCAACAAATGTGCTTTGGTGTGAGAACCATGAACAGTATAGGGACAGATTAGCTAGTTACAGCATTTAAAAAATATGTACAACAATATGTAACATCCATTCAGGGTATACACATAACAATTATATATGTTATATAGTATAGAACGTATGGTATTATGAATCATTGCTTTATTTAAAAAATCGTTTTAATATCAGTATTGCCTTCACATTATTTTGGTTTATTTATTTGTTATTGTTTTTTTAAACATTAATTTTCTTTATATTTATTATCAATTACTATCTCTGTGTATAGAATATCTACCCAAATACACTTAATCAAAAATAACGTACTAATTGGTGATTCATGTATTTGATGTTATAGATGAAAGGAAAAAATAAGGAAATACTGTGGTGGTGTTTTCCTGTCGCACACTACATGTTCAGCTCTGCTCAATAGTTTGATTATTCTCTGCTGGCATGGTATTACATTACAATGTGGTAATGGGACACACATTATGCATGTGCCAAAAAAACATATTTTTACCAGCCATGAGTGTAGATCTTATAGGTCAGAGATCTGTGACTTTGCAGGAGCTAGTGAAAGTTTTTTGTTTTTGTAAGTTCTTAATTTTCATTAGGTTTTTTAAAAGTGTAATGCTTACGTCAGGCTATAATAACTTTTAGATGGGCTTGTATGATTAGTTTTTTTTACCACACTGAGACACCAGTCTTACTTTTCACTGCCTCATTTTCCTTGCAGGTGGTGGCCCGCGGAGATTTGCAACCCTCGCCTGGTGCCATCAAACATTCAGAGCCTGCGTCACGATGTTGGAGACTTCCCCGTCTTCTTCTTTGGCTCCCACGACTACTACTGGATCAACCAGGGCCGCGTCTTCCCCTACGTGGAGAATGACAAGAACTTTGTCACGGGTCAGATCAACATCAACAAAACCTTCAAGAAAGGTAATTTCTTCCTCAGTGTTTTTGTTCTTTATGAGAAATCAGTTGTGAGTGCATATTTCTAAAGATGCAGGGAGGATGAGTCTCTTAGATGTTGTCGATGTGTGTTTTAGCTCTGGAAGAAGCTGCCCGGCGGTTCCAGGAGCTAAAGGCCCAGAGGGAGAGCAAGGAGGCTCTAGAGCAGGAACGCAACTCTCGCAAACCTCCCCCCTACAAACTCATCAAGGTATCCCACTTTGAAGAAAAACTAAAAAAGTTATTTTGAATGAATCTTCAGTGTCGTAACTGATTCTACCGTTGATTTCTTGCATCAGTCCAACAAACCAGTGGGGAAAGTGCAGGTGCACGTAGCTGATTTGTCAGAAATCCAACGATGCAACTGCAGACCGACAGACGAGCATCCGTGCAGCCTCCACTCTCAGTGTCTCAACCGCATGCTGCAGTACGAGTGTCATCCACAGGTCTGTGTGCATACTCGTTTTACAGTTTTTGAACAATATAACCAGCCATGACTAATTGCACCTCAACTTCTTACCTTTTCTTCATGTTGTTGTTGTTGCCAGGTGTGTCCTGCAGGTGAGAGCTGTGAGAACCAGTGTTTCTCCAAGCGGCTTTACGCAGAGACGGAGGTGATACAGACGGACGGCCGCGGCTGGGGCCTCAGCACCAACCAGGCTCTCAGGAAGGTCGGTGTTGAGCTCAATAATTTCACCAAAAACAGCATCAACATGTCCTGTAACAGCTTGACTATCAAGCTCTGAGGCCTGTCCTACGAAGCCGGATTTTCGCTTAGCGAGCTAACTTCAGGGAAAACTCTGGGTTTCCGGTCCTACGACGCTGGTTCTCTTCTTACCGAGCTTGATCTCCATGGTAACTTATGCTGAGCGGCTAACCTGCTCCGGAGCAGATTAGGTTCCAGGCTAAGAGCTCAACTCAGTGAAAGCACCGCCTGCTGACCAATCAGAGCTCAGTGTGCGGAGTTTAAAGCGATCAAGTCATATTACAGGAGAAAGGAAATACAGAAAAGCTGCCGTCGCAGGAAAGACGGCCGGCAAAAATCACCGACTGTGTGAACGTGAACATTAATAGAATATCAGCTCCATCTTCAGAGCAATCTGACTATTATAACATTAGCGTTAAGAAAGCTTACTTAAATATCTGCCACAACAAAAGTAACCGGATCAAAGTAACATTACGTACAGTCCGGGGCACTGAGTGCAGACGTCGATGTGTCCCATTATCATTCATATCACATCCTATCACATCTGTATCTTATATTTCCTTATCTGAGTCAGCTTCTTGAGCCGTATCTGGCCGTGCAACACTCACAGTGTCACATACTGTATGCAGAAGTATTATTTTAAGCAACACATTAAGTTGACGAAACACTCGAGTGAAATGTAATTAAAGTCAGATCGTGTCTTAGACGGGGCAGTGATATCATAAACCTGTTAATGTACGCATTCAAACACTTTTTCTTTAACCAGCTGTATTCACCTTGCAGGTGCAACTATGTGGCTTTTATCCTGGATAAAGTGTTTAAGTCATGGATGTTTAAAGTTTAACGTCTTCATATTTGTCTAATATTATAGTTTACTTTTCATTCAGGAAGTATGACGCTGCGCTGTCAGTACACTTGTCCATGTTTGTGATTGGTCAAATGTTGCTAGCCCCGCCCCTTTCATGTGAACGCGCACTCAGCCGTACAGAGAAACCCTGGCTTGAGTTACCGAGTTGATAACCAGCGTCGTAGGAGCGCTTAGCGAGAGCGCGTTTGTTTTGGGTTAGGTAAGCCAGCTAGCTCAAACATATCCAGGGTATGTTGAACTGGATTCGTAGTACAGGCCTCTGGTCTCAACCATTTTCCTATCATGTATTCAGATAAACAAAACAAACATTTAAGTCAAATTGTGTTTTGAAATCGAGTTAGACTATCTGTTCCTTCTCGTGAAGTGAAAGACATTTATTTTGTTTCTTTCCGTTAACTGTCGGGAACAAAGTATTTTTTTGTACGTTTTTGTGTTTCTCTTATTTTCCTACGATACTGTTATGATTGGCTGTGAATAAGAAATATGAAGGACAGACCATCTATTTCTATGTATTCATTTCTTTTGAGAAAGGGGCAGGTAATATAAGATGATTTTCTTCTCCCTGCTCCTTTTCGGGTATGGTGTGTTTATAGAGACATGTTTTGTATACCATGAACGGAACAAATACAATGAAATGAAATAAGGGTATCTGTATAAAATATGACTGTTGTTGTTTCCTCCAGGGTGACTTTGTGACGGAGTATGTAGGAGAGGTGATTGACTCAGAGGAGTGCCAGCAGCGAATCAAACGCGCCCATGAAAATCACGTGGCCGACTTTTACATGCTCACCCTCACCAAGGTAACATCAATGACACTGATCAACATTGTTCAGAGGATAGACCTTCAGAAGCATTTCTAAACCCCCTGTCTTTATGTTCAATCTGTCCTTGTAGGACCGTGTGATCGATGCCGGCCCGAAAGGGAACCCGGCTCGGTTTATGAACCACAGCTGCAGTCCAAACTGTGAGACACAGAAGTGGACGGTAAACGGAGATGTTCGCATAGGACTCTTCACCCTCTGTGACATCGAGGCCCGTAGGTTCCCATAGAAACACACATATATTCTGTTACATTCATACATTTACATTCAAACTTATAGAAAAACATTTTTCAACTTCTTTTTGGTTAAGCTTTAGATTTCAGAGTGTGTTTGCTATGTTTAGTATTTCAGTAGTTTAGTTTGTTTTTGTTAGGGACAGGTATAATGTCTCACAAGTACATGGCTACATATATATTAAGAACATGGCTTCAAGAAGTTTGTAGAAATGGCCTTATAGTTTAAATGGTTTGATTTGGGTAACAACTACCACACTCAGTACAACTCAGTAAACTCCCCTAGTTAATCATGATCACTATCAGACCTCTGTGTTTTATCTGAAATATCTAAATCATGTTTGCACTTTGTGTACCAGGAAAAGCGCTATAAAAAAAAAGATGTATTATTATGTTCTTATAATTTAGTTCTACAAGACAAATTGCTTGTGAAAAACAAAAGGGATTAATTGGGAAGCAATTGAATATCAAGTCAAATTCAAAGTTATAAGGCTTTCTTTTTTTTTTTAAGTCTCCTTGTTTTGGTATACAGCTTAAAAACCTAAACTGAAATTAATTCATGTAAAAAAGTGGTTTCCGGTTAGTTTTTTCTTGAAGAATGGGGTTATTTAGTTTCTACAGTGTGTGTGTATATGATCCTGATGATCCATCTGTTGTGAATCTTGTCTCTGGTGCTCCTGCAGAAACAGAGCTGACGTTCAACTACAACCTGCACTGTGTGGGCAACAGGAGGTCGTCCTGTCACTGCGGCTCAGAAAACTGCTCGGGGTTCCTCGGGGTGCAGCCAACGGTGAGTGCAGTGACCTCTCGTCAGGAATCCAGCTCTTCCTGTGTTTGATATCATTTAATAATGTGTCTATAATGTTTCTTCCAGAGTGCTGTGGTGATGGAGAAAGAGGAGAAGGCCAGGAATGCCAAGCTGAAGCCGAAGAAGCGGAGGCTGCGTCCGGAGAGCAAACACTGCCACGAATACTTCTGCTTCTGCTGCGGAGAGGGAGGCGAGCTGGTGATGTGTGACAGGAAGGAGTGTCCCAAAGCATACCATCTGCACTGTCTCAACCTCAACAAGCCTCCTTACGGTAATGACACAATTACCTTTTGTGTGTGTTGAACATTCAAATGTGTATGCGCACAATGTTAAAGTCTTGCAGATTTTTTTTCTGGTTATTTCTACCGAATTCAGTCAGTTCCCTCCCCCTGTTCTTGCAATGCCTTTTTGTAAGTCACTAGCAAGAATCCTTATATCTAAAGGCCTGAAGAGGTAAATGTAAACTCATTTACTATTAAGAATGTGGTAAAAATCTGTCATTTATTTTTCTCACCACCCCAGAGAGACCTTTTGTAGACAGACCAGGTTGGTAAAGGCGGACTTGTCAGATTAGTTCATCCAAATGACAAAATAACATTTCATCAGCTTTTAGTACCCAATAAAAAAGTTGACGGCGAGCTCTGTCGATTATCCAGAGGAATATTTTTGAAGAAAGAGCTTTTTCTTTTTTAATTGAGTGTAACTTTTTTAACGGTTTGACCACCACAACACAATTCCTTTTACCTTCATTAAAATTATAGAAAAAAGTGAATGAAACCCATGAAGCCCTTTTTTTAGAGAGAGCTGGCACATAATTAAATATAAACTACAAACACAGCATGACCTTGTCCTCAGTTACAATTCTGTTCTCCTTGTTCCTACTTCTACTTCTGTGTCTCAAATCTCTGCATTTTATCAATCCCCCACTCCAAATGCAAAACCAAAGTTGTGCCTTTGCTTCTTGAGCCCTCATTTATTTGGGGGGCATCTACCGACAGGTTTGTCCTCATAATGATCTCCATGTGTGTCTGCAGGACGTTGGGAATGTCCGTGGCACGACTGCAGTGTGTGCGGCGCCCCGGCATCGTCTCTGTGTGACTTCTGCCCTCGCTCGTTCTGCCGGGAGCACGAGGAGGGGGCGCTCACCTCCTCCTCCCTCGAAGGCCGTCCCTGTTGCTCCAGTCACAACCCCGCCAGTCCCCTGGGCTCCAACTCCAGCCTGACCCTGCCCCGCCGCTCCGCCCTGAGCCCCGTCAGCGTCAAGGAGGAGCCGGAGGAGGGCGAGCCGGCTTCAGAGTGACACCTCAGCCCCCTCAATACCTCATCCCCCTGAAAAGTGCGCTCCTGGGCTCTGATCCCCCTCTGTCCCGAAGCAGTGACCAAAGGGATACAGTGATTTTTTTTTACCAGTGCGATGGGTGAGTCGATGAACAGCTCCACGCCGTCAGTGGCAGGCAGAGCGATTGGAGAGGGCCAGACCATCATGATGCGCCCTTTCCCCTCCTCTCTAGCCAGAAAACACCTCTCACACTCTCTACAGCTCGCCTCCGCCCATCAGAGGGCCACCACCTCATTACGTTTCCTTTTTATTGTTACAGCTGTTGAAATAGAAAATGTTATCACATCGTCAAATACGGCACTTTGCAGAACCTCGAAGAGCTCTGTGGAGACGAGGGGTAGGGAGGAGAAGCTGCTCCTTGTTCACCTACTGTAAGCCGTGATCGGCGTCTCACACAAACCTCCCCCTCCCGCACAGCCGATCATCACTCCAGACGTCATCGTATTAATCTCTTCTTCTTCTTCCTGGAGGAAAAAAAAGGGGAAATGACAGATTTTGTGCAATTCTTTTCAAATACACTACATTCCAACCTTCCTTAGACATGGTTTTAATATACTAATGGATATAGATGAATATAATTATATACAGTATCTATGTTTGTTAATGTTTACAGACAGATTCTCTCACTTCATCTCGGTGAGTGGTTGTATTATGTTTGTTTGTTTAGGTGTTAAACATTACGCAGACCTCCTTGTGAAAATAGTCCTATTAAGGTGAAATATAATGGTATATAGTGTAATGGTATGACATTACAGAAGTACTTGTGATTTTCATATTGCCAGTCTCACTCGCCATTGTGTACATAATTGGCTCATAATATTGTAAAGTACATAAAGATCAGGAGGGACGGAGCCTCGCCTCTCTGGTTGTTCCTGGAAGAAGGAAACGCTTTTTTAAAACAACTACACAGATCCTTTTTATTTAGTTTTTTCGATAAAGTTCGGTCCCCTCATTTCCTCCGAGCAGTTACTGTTATTTGTATTGTAGATGGAGGGGCTCAGCTTGTGATCACTGGTGCTGCCTAAGTATTGTTATCAGCCTTAAGCTTGATTCTGGCTGTAGAAAGTCCCAGAGTGCAGTCCATTTCAGTAACGTGGTGTACTGTGTCCGCTTCGATGCTTATTTTTTTGTTTTCGTTTCTGTTTTTTATTTTGCCAAACTTTTCTGAAAAAGCACTTTTACACAGCTTGTCGCTACACAATTTAGCTAGGTCATACATATACAGAAATGTATATCAAAAGAACATAAGACAAGTGTTTCAAAATGGATACCTCTTCTTCTTGTAGTAACGTCGGAATTAAAACTGTGTTGTAACTTTTTTTCCTCGGTCAGAAACGTTGTGAGTTGCTGGAAAGGGTTTTTTGAAGTTTTTGAGCAGAGTGGCCTAAATGATGCTGCTTTCTTTTGGCACAAGTAGAAAAGACTGCCAGCCCGGCTTTGGACAGAAATCGACGGTGTCCGTGAGAGGCACTTTTACAATTCCCACCTGGAAAACATCCTAAAGGCTGGCTGTTATCTAGAGACGTAAGTCCGGTCCAGTACGATGTACAAATACAAACTTCTGTACAGTGTTTCTAAATCTCTCATCTGTCAAATCAAAATGTTTTGTATTTATTGCACCACATTTTATACCAGTTTCATTTTCAATCACCAGTGCAGTACTTTGTCTCGCTCTCGACCACGGTGTAAGTGAAATAGACTATTTAAAAAAAAACATGGGGAGTTTTACATTATATATCTGTGTTTGATCATTGCATATGTTCTCTGTTATTTTACATTTGGTGTAATGATTCCACACTTTTGGTAACAGCCGCTGCTCATCGCCCTGTACTCACTGTAATTAGTGTTAAAAGCAGTGTGAAGCAGTTAAATATAGGAATGTCAAGTTTCAGTTCAGTTTGTGTGTTCTTTAAAGCCTGGACTTAAGGAACGGTAAACTTGATCACAGCCTTTTGCTTGTGATTCTGTTTGTTGTATGTTCTGCCCTTAATACTCTTTATTTTCTCTTAAGCCTCCCGACGAGCCACAGGGAGAAACTGCTAATTGATCTAAAACATTTCAGTTCATTCAGAGTCTTCTCGAGTGCAGGGAGTTTATTCACTCAGTCTCCAGTTTATTTGTCATAGAGGTTAAAATAATAGTCTTACACAACTGTCAATGCAATAAATCTACCTTCATGCACATTATAATGTTCAGTTTGTGTTAAAAGCCAGTTTATAAAGGTGTTGATTAAACTGAATGATCCTTTTGGAAGATATCGTTTGTGCTAATGTTGAATGTTTAGTTTTACTCACTGGTGTTTGTAATAGGTCTTCTACTCTCATTTATACAAACCTAAAGGAAACACAAAAGGAAATGACACTTCTCTGTATAATGCAATACGGTTTAACAGCATCATTCAAAAATGATCCCATTATCTATTCAACATCTCGTAAAAGGTTTTTAACAACAACGGAACATTATAACCTTTATGAAGCTGGGGTTTATTGCATTGACCGTTGTATTCGACTGCATTAGTTTTATCTCTGTGTGCCTAATCGTGTGAGTGCCAATTGTGAGGAAAAAAGACGAAGGAAAGGCTGAATAGGGAGCCATTGAATGCAGAACAATGAGACAATTATAAACATGATCTATGCTAGAAATATGATATTTCAAAAGATTTGTTTTTCTACATATTTAATTCTACACAGTGAAGGTCAAACACTTAAGTACCATTTAGCAAAACACATGTTTGAGTTTAGAAGGACTTTACTATGCTAAATATATGCAAATAATTCATTACACATAGGCACTTATCTTGGGAAAAAAGCACATTAAAAAAAAGCTCAGACTTCCTTCCTGCATCTTCAATGCCTTTAAATGACCATGTGTTACATTTATATTCAAATTCTCTCCCTCTTCTGCATTCAACCGCTGCTTTTCTTTTGTCTTCCTGTTATTATTGACCCTTTTTAGGAAGCCTTTTTTTGTCAATTTCTGAGAAAGAGATTAAACTTGCTTATTACTTGCTGGTCCTAAATGTGAGAGGGATGCATTTTTGTTTAGTTGTCAGTCATAGGAAATGGTCCAAATGTTCAGTATCAGGTTGGTGCGTCATTAGGCTCACTTAATTTAATAACTCAAATCGGTCTGTGTGTCTAAACTTGAATATCCTTTTTATTTATTGATGCATTTTATTTTTCTGTTTTATATTCAGAACGCAGGCATCCTTGACTTTTGTGTTTGTGTCTTCAGAGAAAATGTCTGACTGATAAGTTGTGATTATATAACTGGTCTTAAAGCCCTTTTTATTTTCAAAGTGACAGTTCAGTTGATGGCATGCTTCAAACATCAGACACTGGTTTAATCCACTTCAGTTGGAACATCTTTAAATGCCTGATTTGAATAGCTAACGTTTTGTTTTTCTGTTCCTTTATTTGTTTTGTACCATGTTGCACAGCGCAACAGCCTTTCTTTGTTTGCACCTGCAGATCGCACGATCATAATTACTTTGTGCCAGTTTGTCTCTTCTGCCCTCTGAGCTGACGCAGCAGTGTTACCGTTGCTCCACTAGTGTCCCAGCGCGCATCGTTTCATTCACTTAAAATAATCTCTGAAGTTTTGTTGGTTTATCGTCATAGTAGTGCCCACATTAGTTTTTTTAAAGAGATAGCATGTTTGTCTGATTTAGGTGGACCCTTAATACGCCTGAAAGGATTTTTCTAAGTGTCCAGGATTGATATTATTTTTGTATACACTTACATTTAAGATGCCCCCACTTGTATGTCAAAGGCTATGTTTCAGTTCACTGTGGCGTCTTTTGTTTTTTTGTGCAATGTTGCCGACTTTCTCTTTTAATTGACATGCTGTCGAAGGAGAAAATAGTGTTTGAATAAATAATAAAATCACTTTCATAAGCACTCATCTCTTTTTTACTTGTAGTAAAATTACTTACGGTAACTCTAACTGGGGTCATATCTATCTCTCTTGGTGTTGCTTCAATACAAATGTGGATGAACACAAAATACCATGTTGATTACTGTTCGACCTGTGTTACTGCATACTGCATATTGTTGAAGAACTTGTAAATAGTTTGCATTGAACTTGCATAGAATCATGTTACTGTGGCGTGCTCTTTTTGCCTGTACAATTCTGCTTCTAAATGTGTGTGACTGTTGAGACGACACTCTTTTTGTACATGACTGTCTTTTTATTTGAGAATATTGATTCTGTCCTTTTTCATTCTAAAGTTGAGTTTGAAGAGTTCAGACATGCCTGAAGTTTGACTTTAATAAAGCTGTACTCTGTCTCAGTGAACACTCTCACTTTATGGGATGTATTTCAACTACTTTAAAAAGAAAACAAGATAAATCGAGATAATGTTGCCTTCATGCTTAGTGGAAAAAAAACAATTCAACATCATTATGTGTGTAAATGGTAAGGGATTTGCCTTAATAGAGTACTACCTAAGCTAAAAGTATATAATTCATTAATTTATACTGTGAAGTTAGCCTACAGCACATTCACAAATGCGTGATAATCAGAATAAAGTCACTTCAAACAGCATCACTTTGTGAACCCATAGGAAGGAACGTTTCATTTATTAAAAATGGTATTATTTATGCAGGGCTGAGTGTAACGTGACGTGGCTTTTGCCTCCAAAGGTCAAGTTGGATATTTTCCATAGACTGTATGATATTTTCCCACATGACCATTTCCGGTTTACATAGAACAACAGATGTCATACATGTGCGAGCCACTCTATCTGTCTAGTGTTAAGTCACTCATTTAAGAAGAGTTATGGAAATGGAATCAAAACCGACTTAAACTTAAGTTAATTAATTTACTTCAAAGTAAGTTGTACTGATTGTATTTTAAATAATTTTCATAAAGAAGCCTCTACTTAAAATAAATAGAAACGTATTATCCTAATAGACACAGACGTTTCAATTAATGTAATTAGCTTTGGTTTCTGCTTGTTATAAGATAACTATCCTTTTATAATTGATGTGCTGCATTGCATTTTCTCTGTAATCACACTTCGTCCTATATTGATATAACAAATAGTATGATGTGTACAATATCTCCAAAAGTAATGAGTTTTTCCTGAATGACACGTTTTTACATTGAAATACATAATTTTATTTTTGAAAAGCCCAAACCAGAAGTAGTTCAGATGTATCGGTTAGCTTCACTGTTCTCCTCCGGTGCATCCCTGAATTTCTCCAATGTGCCACTTCCACCAGCCGCAGAAACAGAGGATGCGGAGGCATGATTCACGTTAACGGCACTCGTTGATATGAGGAGGAAGAGATAAAATAACGAGCTGTTAAAGGTTAGTAACGGAGACGATATCCGCTTTTTTGACAATGCGGAAATGGGCCAGATGCTTCTTTGACAGATGTTGCTAGCTAGCTTAGCATACTCTGCTAACATATTTTTTCACATCACAAAGACACTAAATGTTTTTTTTCTTTTCTTGGTATTGACAAAAGCCGTTCATTTAATATTTGTATTGTATTATAAAACTGGTTTTATGTTATATGCAGGTAAATAACAGCTTTAAAATGTGTGTGTATCACCTGGAAGAGGAGGGCACAGGTGCAGCATGATGGCCTGTATATCAGGTTTACACAGAGCAGAGGCTATAACCTGCTGTGAAACAACATCATCTTTACATATATATTACCAGATGTATACTCAAAGTAGAAAGACAAATATATATTTTTAAATGTTTAAGTCTTTGTTATTTATTTTTTTGTAAAGTGTTTAAGGGACAAGGGTCAATAACAACTGCTGATGAAAGAGTGAAAAGCCCCTTCAAAAAATGTATAAATGTCTCTAGGCTGTGGTTTGAAATCTAGTAATGTAAACAAAACAAAAGGAATTGTATGATAAAACATTTGATATAAGGATATAATTCAGTCAACAATGATGAAAATCATCTTACATAGAAATCTGACACAAATAATAGCTATAGGCCTACCATTATTCAACCCTTGAATACAAAAATGGGTAATTTCTCAGGGTTTAGTTTTGCAGACTAGATGAGAGACACAACATCATCCTAGAATAATCACTATGAGTATCACGGAGATATCAGATGAGATAGTCCTTCAATGAACTAAAAGCGGTGGAGGACCGTTTCTTAGAAAAGTTACTGTACTCTATTCCTCAGATGGTTATATGGAGCAGATGTTTGTACTATTAAATGGACGTGTTTACATGTGACAAAGTAAATGGTGTACACACGGTCTCTTCACTAATGAAAAAAAATGCTCACCCCTCATTAAGGCACCAAACTAAAACTCAGCTCTTCTTTTTTTGCAGATAAGAAATATGAAAGTAGAGTGAGGATGTTTGCTGTTGACTGAAGTCCACTCCAAGAAACAAAATGAAGAGGAGGTTGCTTCGTGGTTTCCTGTCGGAAGTCTCCGTCCGGATTGTGCTGCTTCTCGTGTTCCTGTAAGTATATGCAACATTAAATCACTTGCATCATTGCTTTATCTATCTATTATGGAAAAGGCAGGCGTGGTTTTGAATGATGATAAAACAATCACAGCTCTCTTTGTGTTTGTCTAGTGTGACGGAGCAGCTTCCTCCTTTTTACCGTGAGATCCAGCCAGAGGAGATGTGGCTGTATAAATTCCATCGTGTGGAGAGAGACCACGTACCCACCTCTCTTATGTTTGTACGTTTTATGCCTGCATGCCTCTGAGTTAAATGTAACAAAATATAAACGCTTCAGCTCAGTTTTTCCACCTTACCCTCTCCTTCACAACAATCAGAATATCTGATGTCCCTTTCCTGCTCTCACTCGATGATGGAACCATACCAATGTTTATTTGTAGCACTTTGATCACAGTTTTTCTCCAAATGAAATCATGTTTTTAAATGAATTACCTATCTTCAGGGACATGCCTTCAGATGAGGTAATATACCATAGTGAATATCACTTGTTTTATTTGTGATTGTGTCATTGTGGGATAAAGCACAATGCAGTATTTCATGCTCACAGTATTGTCGTAGATTTTACTTTATTCTAAAAAGTAAGTATCTGCAAGTTGCTTTTCTTTCTGTAGTGAAATAAACAGAAACCTACAGCTGCCTGAAAAGTCATTTGTAGTCAAAAACAAGAACGAACACTGAGAAAGTCACTTTTTAAGAGGAAGTGCAAAGCAGCAATCAAAGGAAGAAGTTTGTCGTTATTT
The DNA here is from genome assembly GCF_902827175.1 of Gymnodraco acuticeps. Taxonomy (NCBI): domain Eukaryota; kingdom Metazoa; phylum Chordata; class Actinopteri; order Perciformes; family Bathydraconidae; genus Gymnodraco; species Gymnodraco acuticeps. Next base: position 3,532,594 of record NW_022989843.1, read on the forward strand.
TTAATAACCTACACACATACATTCATTTGTATTATCGTTGTTATACTCTCCTCCTTCTCTTAGAGTGTGGCAGTTTTCACCCCACTGATTGTAATCCTGGTTTTCACCTTCCTGAATAAGTCCGAGCGAGGAGATCTGAAGGAGGCCTCGCTGGGTAATTAAGCTGCATACACACATTTCATTTCTCATATTAAATCTAAAATGTCAACTAATGTTTTGGCCTTTTTTATGACTGTGTTTTTCTCATCATCCAGCTGTGACTTTGACTCTGGTGCTCAACGGAGTTTTCACCAACATCATCAAACTTGTAGTTGGCAGGTGAATATTAACACAAACACAGCAGTTGATAATAAATGTCAGTGTCACAGTGAATAAAACCCTCACCTCTCTGTGTTAACAGGCCTCGGCCAGACTTCTTCTATCGCTGTTTCCCAGACGGTCAGATGAACCTGGAGTGGCGCTGCAGCGGTGACCCAGATGTGGTCATGCAGGGCAGGAAGAGCTTTCCCAGCGGCCATTCTTCCTGTAAGGGCCTTTTGTGGTTGATTATGCCTCAGTAGCTTGTTCATATTCAGCAGGCAACAAGAAAAAACAACAATTTCACAGAGTGGGGCAGAAGGGCTTATTGTATATATCTAAAACGAGTATATATGTAAGTGTATTTTAGCCTCTAGGCTCTTATTTGGCTATCTGAGAAAGATGTTACTCTAAGCGACAGCATAGTAACAATACTGTTGAGTTTTTCAAATGTTTTTTTGGCACTTTGAGCACCACAAGCTGAGTGCCATGTGGTTTCCCTTTATTGGAGAGAAAGCAGACATCTCTGGCGACAATATCTCCAACACTCTGCAACTCACACCAACACAATCTAGATTATAAAAAGCACTACAGGTCAGGGATATCAGAAAAAAACTGCTGTTTTCTCTTCAAGTTCTCTCTGTTATTGTAAGACGTCCTCTGGTTCTGATCATCCTTTCTATTTTTTCTCCCCGGCCCCAGTTGCCTTTGCAGGTCTGGGTTTCACCGCGCTGTACGTGGCAGGAAAGCTGCGCTGCTTCACTGCGGCGGGCCAAGGCAGAGCGTGGCGGCTGTGTGCCTTCCTCACACCTCTACTCTTCGCCACGGTGATCGCCCTCTCCAGAACCTGCGACTACAAACACCACTGGCAAGGTCAGAGTCTCAGAATGACACAAGCATCATGTAAAAAACAAAAGCATTTCCATTACATCGGTGGCAGTAGCAGAAGATTTTGGTTTGGAGGGACACAGGAGAGGGGATGCGTGAAAAAGGAAAACCAATTCACTGGTAGGGAAAGCTGGCATATGACAAATTTACAACAACCTGTACAGCGGTTTTAATCTCTCCACTCATCCACGCTTTTGTCTTTACATAATGTATACACATTTGTATATTCAGTTCTGTCCATATAGTATAGACTCTCTTGCAAGCAGAAAAAAGGAAACCAGAGTATTCATCTGTAAAACCTCAACTAAATAGCTCTTATAACAACACATTGTATTATGGCAAGTATTAAAAGGAATGTCAAGGTATATTAGTGGCATTTCCATGTTTACTGTCCGTATTGTGTTCTCATTGTTTTTAGATTTATGGAGCCTCGCTGTCGTTAAGATGTGCGTTTTTTTATAGCCGTTCCAAACACACTAAGATCATGTATGCCCTCGACCTCTCTCTCACAATAGGCAGCCTGTATAAACATTTGCTGCTCATTCAGTCCTCTGCATACAACAACACTGAGCTGTGCGTCCTGTGCTTCTTCTCACAAATGTAACTCCCTCCACCTCCCCAAGTTGGTATCGTTAGCTCTGCTTTCAACAAAACAACCAGATTGCTTTCTCTTTTTTCTTTGGGCCTACGACTCGCTACAAATTTGGTGACTTATTGACACTGTCAGAGGAAACTCAAAAACGATATTCAAATATATTAAACTGCAATTTATCTCCAATACTGCTCGAGTATATCTTTCCAGGGCATCTTCTCCCAGCACCATGGGGTCTCTTCATCTCCTCTTGGGCCATGTGCAGGCAATCTCTCCATCAACAACACAACCACTAAGATTTGCGCAAATGTATTGTCCAGTGATGTTGCCATTATCTAAATGAACTTATAAGCGATGATGGCTACTTTAAGAGCTAGTGCTAGCTTGCTGCATTGGAAAAGAGATGTAAACACTGCAGAGTACTCACGGCTGTCAGCCGTAAATCGAGCCTTCATTTTCCGAGTGATCCTAACTGGTGGCCGACAATATTGTACTAGTATAAGCCAGGCTGATGGAGAACCAGACTAAAGACTGATAATCACATTATTCTATAATATTATATTGTGCAATCAACATTTACTTTATTATTATAGTTTAAGGCAAAATAGTTTTCTATCGCCAATTTAGTGAGCCGCAGATCTAAGATGATCATTACCAATGACCGCTTCTCTGTAAATGTGCATATGACCATAAATGAAAAAGCTTTAAAGCTAACCCTAACCCTTAAGTTTAAAGTTAATAGAGTCGCACAACCTGAAAAGCATCTCTTAAAGTTAGTATTTTTCCAAAAGGTTTGATATAAATTAGATATTAGGTATAGAAAGCCTTAATGTGAAGCTATTATATTATATTAACATGAGTGTGTGTTTTGTCTCCTCTCCACAGACGTGTTGGTGGGCTCCCTGCTGGGCCTCTCCTTCTCCTGGCTGTGCTACAGACAGCACTACCCCCCCCTCCAGGACGCTGACTGCTACAGACCCCTGCGCCACAGAGAGACTGTTCCCACCGCACAGGAGCGCAAGCTGGCCAACTCCACCTACATCCTGCCCCTGTAAACAGCTGTAACTGTTTCTGGTGTCATTCATAACGGGTTACATGGTAATCTTTCTAACTCTGGTTTCCACACCTCGAGGGCTGGGCAGTTTATTCATATTTATCTTTTGGCATTGATCATTGTAACTGTATTGTGGGATTTGTTTTGAATGTTGGGACTTGGTTCTTTTTCTAAACTAAAATGACTAATGACACATTTCTTCTGAATGATTTCTGAAACACTGAATGATTCCTGAACACTTGCTGCACATAACAACTCCAGTTTAGCAACTACAATAACAACTTATTCCCAAACATAAATCAACATCATTAAAGTTATCACGAAGGAGGGCATGGTGGATATCATGATATTGATTGTTTCCCATCAGGCCTAGCCCACACACCCTATGCATTGTGCCTCTAGAAGACTTCACTTTAAAAACTCACAATAGCTGAGCAGGTCCAGGACACAAGCACTGCACGGATCGTTCACTGCCCGTTAACCTCCGAGCCGCTGCGAGGCACTTTCTCCTGATCTAGGGACAGTATTTGGTAATTGTTTTTGTAAACTTGAAACTTTTTCAACAAGCAACATTTAAAAGTCGTATTTTATTTTTTGTTTGTGCAAGGATATTCATTCCTGGCTTTTAGGAATCAATATATAGTGAAGAGAGTTGGCCCTCACCCGACAACACTTTTGATAACCGAATAATCTTTTAAGTATTCATCAACTAATGACGCCAAACACTTGGTGGCTGAATCTCCTTAGCTGTGAGGATTAGCAGCTTTTGTATTATTGCCTATTTAATTCAATACTGTATGACTGTTGGAAAAAACAAGCATTTGAAGCTCTGAAAGATTGTGGTATTTCCTCATTTTGCTCACATTTACCAGACTAAGTCATTAAATACCCAATGAATGTACAAAAAAAGTATAGGTAACATCAAATTAAAATAAATTATAAGCTTTAGCTCAACATAATCCGCTTGATTATTATAAGGGTCTTCGAAGTCTTCTCTGGCCGATGGAGCTGTTTCCCGACCAGAAGCACACTGTTTGCTAAGTCAGTGGAGGGGTGATGAATAGAGAAATAAAGACATCCTCTGAAACGACACACAGGTTACAGTCTTGCCGAAGTTCACAAACACTTGGGCTCGTGTGCCTGAATGATTACATTTTTGGTTATTTAATGCCACTTGAGTCAGTTCCACTCACAAATGAAGGCTGAGCTAATGTTGACAGTTGCACATAATTGAGAAGTGGACCTTGCAATTTAGATTCTGCACAATATAGTCATTTATTTGACCAATAACATCAATCTATCTATAAGTAGAGAAAGTTAAACCGAACTAAATAGTCTTATCATGGCATATGTAATTGCGACTTGTAATTTAATATCTCTAAAAGGCTCAGTAATTTGCCAAAACAGCTGTGCACAAGTTCTTAACAACAAGCATTATAGTGCATTTGTTGGGAACTATTTTCAGCTGAGGATTGATACAGATTTAGTCCAAGTTGGAATACAATCGAGGTCTATGGCACGATAAGTACAAGAACATTTGATGTTTTTTTTTTTTTTGCTTTGTTGACAACTAGAAGGAAAGCAAAACTAAAGTACACTGTATAGTGAAATAGCCATATTTATCTTTTATTAAAAGCACCTTCATATTAAACCAGGTTAATCAAAACCCCTCAGTCAGCTTTATATTGCAACATTGCTTTACTGTTTGTCTTGACTGCTTTAAATCTGTCTGTCTTCCTGCATTATATCGTGATTGTTTAAATTCACAGATTGTTAGATTATTACATGCAAAGGGTTCATATGCCCTCTCCTCAGAATAACACACTGATGTAGCAGCTCTGTTCCCTTCCTCTCAGTTTTTGCAGTGCTTGCTGTACTTGATTATAACATTTTTGCTCTAACTGGACAGCACATCTGCTCATACGGTTAAAGGGATATTTTGGATTGTTTAAAGTGGGGTTGTTCAGTATGTGGTTCTTTTTACAGTCATTGTAATACAGAGGGCAGCACGCGCCCCGAAATAGACAGGAGTACTGGCTTTGGAGCACGGCAATGTACTGCTGTGGACGGGTCAATACGTATGAGTATGTATTTTAGACACTTAAAAGAGAGGCCCACCTAAAAAATATTAATATCATTTTCAGATTGTTTCCTGATTGGGAACTGAAGACGCTAATGCTACCTCGATTGGTTAGTTTGTTTGTGCGGTTACTTTGGTATATGGGAAACAACGCTTTAATTCTTAAGTTACACTATAAAAAACAAACAAGCTGATTTAAACAGATGTAGACAAGAAACTCCTGGGTTCTGCAGAAGTAAAAGGCCTGTTTTTGCAAATAGAGTCTGATGGCGTTGGCAAGAACTCAATTTCAGTTTGTCTGTCAAAAAGCAAAGGCAAAGCATTAAGATTATCCCCCGAAAAAATCACCTAAACTGACACTGATATTAGGTTTTAAGTGGCTAAAATATATGTTGGGGAGTCTACTTTTGTTCATTGCTCTGCTCTCATGCCTTTACTCTTTGTATCCAAATTGCATGCTGATCACCAACTACTGTAGGTAATACACTGACTATGGATAAGTCAACCCCACTTGAAAAAGTCTCTCCCTTTAGAAAGGTCTCTGGCTTTCATCCCTTTCCTCTGCCAGTCTGAAGTGTGAGTGTTCACCAGAGGTGGAGAGAAGTGGTGATGTGGGGTCTGTTGTTGGAGTGGCGGTGAAAGCAGGCATTTCTGATGAGCCTAAATGAGGTCAGACTGTAACCTCTCCAGGTGATGGTGCTATAGCCTCCAGTGCTCCTGCTGGTCAGGCTTTCTATCCTGTTTTTATTGGCACCTAAAGTTTTCTGCTAGTTTTCTTTAACCATGTATGTTATGCTTACTTTTATGTGGTGTTTCTGTTGTATCTATCAATGTATTTGTAAGGTTGGTTTTCAATTGGAAATTCATCAAAATGTAATGTAGATTATGACAACATGAGAAACAACCACACCTCTTTATGTTTCTGTTTTAGTGTGAAAAGCAGCCAAAGGTTTTGCAGGGTCAAAGCCCTTCGTCGCTGTAAATCCAGATTGAAGCATCGGGATCACAGTGGTCTCAGACCAGACTTGGCAGAAAAAAAGTGATGAATTTGTGCCTTTGTTTACTAAATTATTTTGCTACGGGGAATGAAGTATATACTGCATGTATCAGTGTATGCTCTCTGTCATGTTGGGGACACAACTTTGTTTTAAATATGTGTTTGTTATTGTTTAACAGCGTACAGGAGTCAGTTGGGAAGACACTTTATGATGTTTAAATGTGGCATGCTGCCTTTCTTTACCTCAAAAAAACCTTTTAAGTTATTTCCACAAAGTGTTGATGGAATGAAATGTGAAGTATTCTGGTTGGAAAATGTCAAAAATACAAGAGAGTAGCCAAGAGAAAGAAAAACCTCATTTTTTGCAAACATTTTAGATGATAATATCTTTAATTACTTGGTCAATCTAGCAGGTGGTTATGAGATGATGTACAGGACTAAGTCTATTTAATTTTTGGGCATGCAGGAGTTTACTTGAATTTTCAATCTGCACTTAATGTTATTTCATGAGAGTATGAATCATATCTGTGGGCCTATTGCTCTAAGGGATCTTTCAGACAAAATAAATGTTCATTCAACTTTGCTGAATTTTGATGAATTCCTGCATGTTTTACAGTTGAGGAGCAACATTTACCTTCATTACTTACTTCCAGATCGCCACATTTCCATCTGTTTCTACAAATGTACTTACTTTTTGGTTTTTGTTTACTTTATCAGGTTGTTGACTATGTCCTTTAGATCTTCTGTCATGATAAGGGATGATGCTAAAACTTGCTCATCATAATTTGCCTTGGCTTTCAACTCGTACGGCTCGTGCTCATGCTGATACAGTATCCTGATTGTACATGTCGTGATGCTTTTAATGACTCTTTTGGTGACACTAAATAATGTTTTAAATACTCTTGCAACACACCCTGTACTTTGCTTATTTATTTTGACTCAGAAATGTGTGATGATTACAGGAACCTTCATAGTATAGGATTTTGAAAAGTTGGCCGGCATACCGCAACAAAAATAGTTTATTACAAACGTGCTCAGCAAATTATGATGCAGATATGGTACAGCTACAAAATGCAGAATGTTCAATTTTCTGTTGAGTTTTAATGCTGCAACGCTCTGAAGTAACTCTATTTACTGCAATGCATCTTGCTGTTGTTAGTCCTGTTTTGAAGTAAGACTCAATTGTTTTAACATTAATCTGTGGGATAATTTCTGCATAGAGTTGTGTTGCTAATACATATAAAAATGAACAACAAGGTAATGGATGCATTGGTTGGCAATGAACATCTTATTTCTCATTTATAATACAACTATTGCTAGTTCAAAACATGTTTATCAAAGAAAAAAATGATTCTAGTGATAAAATATTTGTCAAAAAATTGCAATAGTGCAAACTAAAATAAGGGATACCATTAATATAAGATAAAGAAAAATTGTATCTGCAAAAAAATTCAATGAAGAGAAAACTTGTGAATGTATAAATGGATATTCATACAGATACATAGGTGTAAATAAAACGTTAGTAGTATGAAGATTGAAGAATAAAGTATCCTAAAATAAAAGTATAATACAGACATCGATATCTGTCACAGATTGATGCCAACAATATTCCTTCAGTGACCCACTGTTTAATGACTTAACCATATAACCTCAGATGGTAAACAAACAAACACATAACACAACTCAAAGTGTTCGGACTTCGGACATCCCAACTTTTGCCAAAAATCAAATACTGTATAAAGAACACAATGGGCAGGCACTATAGTGTGTGTATGTGTGCATGTGTGTGTGTGTGTGTTTATTCTTTGTTTAGGTGGCATTTTTTTCTTCAGTGTGCGTGGCCTCTACGTATGACGTCGGTTCGTTAACTCCCAGTGATTGGCTGGAAGTGACGTGCCGATTTGGCGCCACATTTCCAACAAGGAACAGCACAGAAGAAAGCTCCGTGTCTCTGACAGCGAACCAACAATAACCCGCAGTTCATGTTCATTTAGCGTTATTTTACCCCGTTTTCTTGATCTTAAACCTTCTTAAGTTTTCAAAATGTTCATCACGGACATAAGAAAGGAGTTTTATGAAGTTGTTGCCAATCAGGTAAGTTGTTTAATCGCACTAACTAGCTAAGGTGAACCATGAAGGACTGTTTGCTAACATCAATTAGCGGATAGTTACTTCATTGTCAGTTTAGGCCCCATGTAATTATGTTGTACGACTTAAACATATCGTACATTGCTTTTCTTTCAGAGAGTGGCTCTCCTGGTGGCGTCAGACATCGACGCACTCTGCGCCTGTAAGATAATACAGGTAAGACAATATCATGCTAACTCTTAGCAAACATTAGCTCCTGTTACCTCTGTGCAGACTGGGCACACACTAAAATTATACTCCAATATCGCAATAAAGTTAGGTTTAGGTTGGATTTTGACAGACATTTACTCCTTCATTTACTCAGCAGTATCCTTTTTCTAACGGAGTCTCAGAGCCCTCGCTATAACCAAAGCGTTTCAACATAAATAAATGGCTAAAAACAAAACTACTGTTTTTTTCAATACCATGCGTCCTAACTTGCCTATATTAGTTAACATGTGTTGTCTTAGCTGGCACACCTTTTGGATAACGGAGGACAATAATTGATTTCACATATAATTTGAAGTGAAATATGATTCCAGTTGTATTAACATCCTCCATGGCATGTGACCCAGTAACTCCAAACGCATATCAGATATGATTTCTACACTGAACAAGTAGGACATGCCTCTATTTGTTTTCTATTTTGGCGCTTCTTGTATTTTACAGCAATAGTTTTATATAAATACTGCTGTTTGTTTTGGAAAGGTCTTGATCTGTCCACTAGCTTCCATGTCATGTGACCCATTGACTCCAAATAAGTGCAGATTTCTATTATTACACTGAGCAAGAAGGACACGCCTCTAATATCAAATAGGAGAACATTTTGGTCACATTACATGAAATGTAAACAAATTACATTTTCAATTGAAAACCTGCTGAATTATCTGGAAAAATATTTTTATAAAATACAGGGTGGAATAAAACGTGAGTCCTTTGTGATGTGTCATAACAGGACATCCACAATATTGAGAAAAACTGAAATGTACTAGTAAAAAATGCAGCCACAATTAACCACAGCCTAAAATGTCAGATTTAAAAAAAATGTTGTTTAACCAAAAGTTATAATCTCAATATTATGACAATTGCATTAACTTTATTAAAAGGCAAACTGGTTATCTAAACCAGGGGTTCCCAACCCCCGGTACCGGGCCGCGGAGGTGTTACTGCCGGGCCGCAAAATAGCTGTGAGTTTATCGTAATATTTGCAGAATTATAAATATATAAAAATATTTTATCATAATATTTTTTTCAAAAAGTGTTTAATGTTCGCACCTATACCAGTCATATTATTTCATCCAGTAGCCTAGTTAATCTTTCACCAGATAACCGTTGAAAATGGCTTTTATGATGTTCCGAGGGATTCGGCGGCTCAGCCTGGTCTCAGCCTCTTGTGTGCACGAGAAAGTTACCGGTGCGCCAAGTAGGAAGAGGAGCGCACAGGAGACAACCGTTTCATTGCAGACTGTTATGTTTATGTGGGGAAATGGCAGTGCATACATTATTTGAGATATATTTCAAACTCGGACTTCATTTTAAGGACATGTCGGCCAGGGGTGTAGAGCTATTTGTTTTATTAGCTTTTCTTTTTAATGACTGATTTTAAATGCCATTTTCTTAATGTCTTTCATTTGTTTGTAAAGCACTTTGAATTGCCTTGTGTTGAAAAGTGCTATATAAATAAACTTGCCTTGCCTTTGTTTAAGCACCGGATTGGCAAAACAGGAGAGTAAACCAGTCTGCCTTGATCTATGAATTCATGACTCTCACGGTATCTGCTGCCCGCAGCTGTTTTATAGAAGGAAAACCTCCTTCACTTCATGAAATGGCTGCAGCATCAGGAGGCAGCGGGACGTGTAACTCCGCTTCTGAGAAGTGCAGCACCAGCGCGCCGAGAGCTGTGCCTTTTTACGCACCGCCTTCGCTGTGTTTACCTTCATCAGAACAGCGAGTGACTGCAGGCTGCTATGTGTTAACCACACACACCTCTACACACATCTCTACACACATCGAACTGCCCGATGACTCCCCCTTTTATTAGTTTTATGAAGGAGATGTCTAGTCACCAAGGCGCATGATGTGTGTGTGCAGCTCTGCTCAGCTCAGCTCAGTGTTTGTGTCTGTCCGACACCGGCATTTGTTTTCAAATGACCATGAACAGTAATTTACACACATCTGGCTAACTCCATAGGTAGCCTATATGCGGGTGTTCCCAAAATAAATTAGTTTAATCTTAATCTCGATGTAGTGCTAAATGCTGTCGGACGTGCACCGGAACGAACGTTACTATCATAATATCTTCTGAAAACAAATGCCAGTGACACACACACACACACACACACACACACACACACCCCTCCTTCATAATGCGCCTTCACCTCGTTTTCCCATCACTGGATTATCCGTAAATCATACAAACCAAACCAAAACGTTGATTTACCTGTTTTCCCGTTTTGGTTTAAAAACTGAATAACGTCGTTTTTTTTGTTTTCCGATTTTCCGTTTTTCCGAAAAAACCAAACAACGACACCGGTTCTTTTTTAAACGTTGTTAATATGTTTTGGATGCATATTGTTCTATTATTTGTTCAGGCTGTTACATACAATTAGCCTCTGTTGCTACCTGCTGGTGAGTAAATATTAAAATCAGTTAAAATTGACAACCGGTCCGCGATTTTTTTTTAATGTATCTGCCGGTCCTTGGCACAATAAAGGTTGGGAACCCCTGCTCTAAACTCCATAATGTGAGAAGCTGAATCCTTGTTTATAATCTAGGGTGAGGCTCAAAGCTACTAAACTTGTGTTTATTAGTTTAGAAAACAACACTTAACTCTCCTTTATTGCCTGACACATCATTTAACTAATGTGTAGACATAAACATGTACAAGTGTGTGTGTGTGTGTGTGTGTGTATATATTTTTTTGTAAATATTTGCCACTTCATTTTTTGTCAGTTGTTTCAGCTGTTGTCACAGTCTTTGATACCAGGAAAAGATTAAACTATCATTTCTGAATCTTTTTGTCTCTTCAGGCGCTGTTCCACTGTGACCAGGTTCAGTACACACTTATTCCAGTAACAGCCTGGCAGGACCTTGGCACCGCCTTCCTTGAACACAAAGAGCAGGTATGAACTATTTAGATCTGTTCGTACATGTGAATAAATGACAGAAGGATAAACAAGGAAGAACTGTTGAGGTTTACCAAACTGTCACTCTGAACTAAATGTATTATTTTGTGTGTTGTAGTTCAAGTATTTTGTTCTCATCAACTGTGGGGCAAATGTTGACCTTCTTGAGATGCTTCAGCCCGATGATGACTCCGTCTTCTTCATCTGCGACACTCACCGGCCTGTAGATGTGGTCAATGTCTACAACGACAGCCAGGTGATGGACAATGATCAATTCAGCTTAAAGAAGCAAGCTTGGAAAATATCATTCAATAGTTCATTTTGAATTAGCTGCATCCATTTGTCTTTTATTAGCCTTTGCAGTAGTTAAATACATTCTGCTTAGCTGTGGAAGTTTGTGAGCAATAACACAAACCATCTCAGTGAAAACAGTGCTGCCATGTTTTACACTTCAGTCATTTCCCATTGTATAATCTTCTGTCATCTCATCCACAGATAAAGCTTCTAATCAAACAAGACGACGATCTTGGTGTGCCCTCATATGATGACATCTTTCGAGATGAAGAGGACGAGGAAGGAGCCGACTCTGGAAATGAGAGTGAAGACGGATCAGAGCCGTCTGGGAAACGAAGGAGATTTGACGAGGTACGAATTGGACCAGAATGAGAATCGCTGAAAGACTTTGTTGGTGTGGCTCTAATGATTGTGTTGTTTGTGTTGTTTTAGGGAGCAATTGAGAGGAGAATTGATAGACAGCGAGCGAAGCGGGAGTGGGAAACGAGAAGGTGAAGTGTTTTTAAGGAGGTGTAGGGATGTCATATCTCATCACAATTTCTAAACTGACACTAAGTTTCCACTTATTTCTCAGGAGGGAAATCTTATTTGACTATGAGCAGTATGAATATCACGGGACATCGGTGAGTAGAGGGTTTACAAATGTTCTGTCATTCTTTTCTCTTTTAAACTTTCACAAAACTGTTTTAATCTATACACATCTGAGAGTTCCTTACGCATGGCTGTATGTTGTCTTTCATTTCAGATAACATTGTCCTGTATACAAACGTTTAATCATGCTTTATCATGTGTCTTTTGTCAGGCTGCAGTGATGTTTTTTGAGCTGGCCTGGGTGTTGACTAAAGACACCAAGGACATGCTTTGGTAATTATTGTAATTAAAATGTCACTTTTTTTTATAACTACAAACATTGTGGAAAAGCACAGTGCAGACTTTAAGATGTAATCTGTTTTTGTTTTTCTTGACAGGTGGGCCATCATTGGACTGACTGACCAGTGGGTTCATGATAAAATCACACAGTAAGAATATCTTCAGTAGCACAAATAGATTCCCTTAAATCTTTACTACATTCATTACAGGATCTATTTACTTTAAAGTTTTCCCAATATGAACTATTCTTATTTGCCTGGTTTCTTTTCAGTATGAAGTATGTAACAGACATTGCAACAATGCAGCGACATGTTTCCCGGCATAACCATCGAAACGAAGACGAGGAGAACTCTCTCTCCATCGACTGTATGAGGATCTCCTTTGAATACGAGTATCCTTAACTCATGACAGGTTTACATTGTTGTTGTTTTTCCCCCCGTACATTCAAGTGTCATAGTGGCTGGAGGTTCAGCTTCCTTAACCCTGTTCTTTAGCCTCCGTCTAACCCTCTACCAGCACTGGTCCTTGTATGAGAGCATCTATAATTCCTGTTACACGACGTGCCACTTTAAGCTCTGGACGTTAAACGGTCAAAAGAAGCTCCAGGAGTTCCTCGCTGACATGGGGTGAAGTGCACAGAAATCAATGAGGCTTCTGCCAACATGATGTCATTACATGTTCAATGTTTTACAGAGCTGCCGTACTTGTTTTAACAGCTGATATCTGCCAATGTTTTTTTGAACAGGCTACCTCTGAAGCAAGTGAGGCAGAAATTCAACTCCATGGACATGACGATCAAAGAAAACCTACGGGACGTCATTGAGGAGTCTTCCAATAAATACGGGTATGAATCCAGAAATCACCTGGAGACACTCGGATGCATTTATTTGCAGACTGACTGAAACGATTGATCTCTCCCCATCAGTATGAAGGACATCCGCATCCAGACATTTGGCGTTCACTTCGGCTTTAAGAACCGCTTCCTGGCCGTAGACATGGTGCATGCCACCGCTGCCCTGCTGGAGAGCACCGAGAAGGATGAGAGCAACAGCGACAACTTCATCAAGGCCCTGGACTCTCTTTCAAGGTGTGTGGCAGTGTGGGCCCGTTGATTCAACCAAACGGTTTAGCTGAGAAATGAATGACTTGTGAACTGAAACTTTATTGGATTGTCTCTTGTCACAACATCAGTTTGTCAGGGTTGATAACACATTTTTAATGGCACTATCTTGACTTAAAACAGGAGCTCCCCAGGGCAATTCGTAGCGCTGACTTTACGCATAGTCATGTGTCTTCTCCTTTCCAAACGTCCTCGGATGATACTGCCCTAGATGGTCTACCTAAACACCATCACTGAAGATCATAAACTCAATGGGATGGTCAGAAAGGCAGGCTCAGCGTTACTCCCCGATTGACTTGAGGTCACTATAAAACAGAACAAGGACCAGATTAAAAAATGTGATTTATTTCTTGTTGTGTACTTTGAATGTAATATGTCATTCTGTCTGTGAGTTGATATGGTGACCAATGACGTCATGATGATGTATGAGTAGAGCTTTTTCATTTAAAGAAGAAATGACTTTAGCTGTAAAATGTCTGTAATGATTAGATTAAAAACACCCAAATGAACTTTAGTCCCCTGTTGTCTTTTTCTCTCAGGAGTAACCTTGAGCGTCTACACTCAGGCATTGACCTGGCAAAGAAGAAGCTGATGGCGATCCAGCAGACTGTGGCCAGCTGCATCTGCACCAACCTGATCCTGTCGCAGGGACCCTTCCTCTACTGCTACCTCATGGAGGTACGAGTGTCTGTGACCTACGCGTGGCTGTGTGTGACCTACGTCTGTGTGTGACCTACGCGTGTGTGTGGCTGTGTGTGACCTACGTGTGTGTGTGACCTACGTGTGTGTGTGGCTGTGTGTGACCTACGTGTGGCTGTGTGTGACCTACGTCTGTGTGTGACCTACGCGTGTGTGTGGCTCTGTGTGACCTACGCGTGTGTGTGACCTACGTGTGTGTGTGGCTGTGTGTGACCTACGTGTGTGTGTGGCTGTGTGTGACCTACGTGTGTGTGTGTGGCTGTGTCCCAACAGGAGCTCCTGCTCAGCTCAACACTCCCCGCTCTCTCTTTTGTGCAGGGAACGCCTGATGTGAAGCTCTTCTCTCGGCCCATGGCCTTGACTCTGCTCTGCAAATACCTCCTGAAGGCTTTTGTCAGCTCTGTAAGTATCTAATTGCCATTGAACTGGATTCAGTCTGTGAGAGAAGAAGCTTTTAACGGCCCTGAAAACACGCTGTTGTCATCGGGGTCCCTCTTTCATTGCTGGTGTTTTTTCGTTTTTTTCATTAGACGAGGAATAAGCGCTGTAAACTTCTTCCGCTCATCATGGCTGCTCCCAAGGACTTGGAGAAGGGAACCGTCATTGTTTTGGGGATCCCACCCGAGTCTGAAACATCGGACAAGAAGAAGTAAGCCCTCTTTTTGAACATGTATCATATAACCAAAACATTAGGAGTAGAGCTAAGAATATAAATTGATAGAAAGACAACTTTCACCAATACATCATTTCAAAGTCCAATACTTTTTATAGGGCGACTTTTGATCATTATTTTCCAAGTCATTTGGTCTATAAAATGTTTTTGAAAAATGTGCATTCCAGCAACATTTATTTTTCTCATTTAATCTGCAATAAAGTTGCTATTGTAACTTAAATCACCCTTATTATTCAAAAACGATTCCATGCTTTTTTCTTTTCGATTATTTCCTTTCGAAGTGATGAATGTTTACATTTTTCAATCTACAATGATAACAAAAGTCGGCAGCAGAGAACTGTTGTTTTGTGCCTGAGAAATTAATGAAACAAATAACTGCTTATCAAAATAGTGATTTAAATGTTCTGTCAATCAAATACATTCATATGTGTTGTATGCTGCATACAACACAAATACTGATATCCACATCTCTTATCTTTGTTCTCTGTAATCTAAAAGTTTCTTTGGTCGAGCCTTTGAGAAAGCTGCAGAGAGCACCAGCTCCAGAACTCTACACGACAACTTTGACACTTCAAGTGAGTTTTATCTCTCTTTCTTTTTTTGTGTTTGAGTTCTCATATTTAAATGTATTGGATGGATCTGCCAGTCCCTCCATCCGACACCAGGGGGCAGCTTTGTCTTTATTTCTAGCAGAGCTTCTACGGCATCATTTGGTCATTAGTTCAGTTTCCTATCTGCAATGTAACACCTCCCTCAGTCATGATTGCCTTGCATTTGTAGAATATTTCTGCACCTTCCTGTCCCACACTGCTGTTTATCTACTGACAGATGTTTGGCTTTAAATAACGTGTGTCTGTGTTCTGTTTCTGTGCAGTAATTGAGCTGAAGACGGAGGACCGGAGCAAGTTTCTGGATGCTCTCATCACCCTCCTGTCCTGAGAGGAGACGTGAGCCTGAGTCTGGTTTTGCTGCTGTTCACACTTTTAATTCAGGTGTCATCAGTATAAGAACTTTATTCAAGATTTCAATGTTTTTAATAATTGTGTGTGTATATTGTACAGTCTGTGTAAATGTGTGGAAGTCTTATTTTCGCTGTCTTAATATCAGTCTTTTATTCCTGTTTGTATGCGAGTGGATTATCCCCTTTTTACTTTTTAAACATGTTTTAATAAATAATAGTAAGTTGCTTAACATTCTTCGTTTGTTACAGTTATTGGTTACTAGGGGTTTGTGAAACGAGACCTGTCAACTGATTGACTCTTTAATCTTGTATACGTACGACTTTAGGATACATTTTAAAATTCATATTATAAGCAAGTACTTTTATCTAGCTATAAAAATCCAGGTTTTATTGTTATTTAGTGTTTTTTCGGCTTAGGAAGGACCTGACTCACATTAACACACGGGCCTATCAGGAGAGCTGATGGGCCTTTCGGTGCGTCCCGTTCTTATCAGAGCTGCTACTTTGATATTTCAGCCGGTTAACTCTGTTACAAACTGTTCAAATAATAAAAACTAATGCTAAACCTGTATATTACAAACTAACAGCCGTTTGCTGCCCCCATAAAAGGTGTTGTGGTGCTTAGCAATTAAACCACTTAATAATTTCCTCTCTTTCAACTTGCTTCATTTTCAAATCAGCCTGACAGACTCAAGTAGTCCACAAGGAAAAACAAACTATGGAATAACGTTTATTTTCCATTGTTTTTTTTATGGTCCCACAGACCCCATTTAGGAACTGCCATAGTTTGTCAAGAGTTATACTTTAGCTTTTGTCATAAACCAGAGTTCTGGCAGTCAGCTGTTGGCGGTCACAGCCAGCGTTGGCAGAGAGATCCAAACTGATTAGTCACTTCATCTTGATCCAGTCTTTTGTTTTTCAGACGCACTACTTGGATATTTGTAAGATTTCTAGTGAAAACATTGTCGGTTTAATGAACTTAACTTGTTTTCCTGAGCTGAGTCGGCTCATTTGGGGCAAAGGTCAGGGCTGCGACGCCGGCCCAGTCTGCAGAAAGTAGGCGGGGTCTCCTGGTAGTGATCTGACGCTGCCCCAGAGAGACTGGAGAGGTGGAGCCTGGGCTGCTCCCTGCGGGGTGATTAAGATCACTATCGCTGCTGCACCAGGATGTGATCGTGACCTCCAGAGTGGAGGGTGTTGGGTGGTTTCACAGGAGGGTCCGGACTGAGTGGCAACAGTGGGACTGAGACGTGCTGAGATCTGCATCCAGGGGATGTTAATGCTAAACGGTCAGTGGAGGTTGTGTGCACCATCACCTAACTGTATCTCTTCCTGCTTCCACTGGGTCAACCGTTTGAGAACTATTTAATATGGCGATACAAAGCCCCAAACTGTTTGTGGGAAAGGAAGACACATTTATATCATTAACAGGGCGGAGAGACTGGTTATTTTTAGAGAGACAATTATCTTAAGTTACTGATAGATGTGTATTTGGCAGCCTCTCTGTCTGTCCTTTTTAACTCCTATTTTATCTCTTGTTTCTTGTGGTGTGTTTTCCAAATGAAAAATATATACATTTACAAATCTAATTAAATGACAACAGACTGCAATCATCTTGCCAATGAACGCCTGCAGCAGCTACCACTGTCTCTGAGGTCAAGAATACACTTTAACCTCATGTTTAAGCTGGTTTTTAGTTTAGTTTCCCTCTGAGCCCCCACATATGTTTTTTCAGCTACTCTGGAGGACAGGATCCAGCCTTGTGGAAAACCTGACACTTACCTGGCGGAGGAATAAAGACGGTGTTACTGTTGATATCCAGTGAAGACATCCACCTGTTCAGCCCATCATTTGCCTTTCTCCCCTCCACTCTGCTTTGTTCTCCACCCCCCCTCTTGCACCTCTGGTGCAGTGGGGCCACTGCCCTTTCTGCCGCTCTGCATCTGAGGAATGTGGCGTGCAACACACACACACACACACACACACACACACACACACACAGCCGATGTGAAGATGTGCACCAGCCTTTTTGAAGGCCTCGGCTCACATGCGGGGGGGGGGTGCCGATACAATATGTGCTGACATTATTTCTCATATAAACCACATACACTTTCAAGGCTTTAATTGGATATTGTGCGTACACCCAGAAGCTATATGCTACATGCCATACATATCTAAAAGGCATTATACCTTTTTATTTTGGATTTACCTTTTGTGGTCCCCATTGTGCACCTTCATTACACTTTGATTTCCTAATCTGTTCTGCAACTGCTGAAAACCGATTTTCCTCAAAAATAAATGGTGTTGGATAATAGAAAACCTGTTGCATATAGTTAGGGGGTCAAAAGAGTTAAAGAGCAATTTAATATTCAAACATGATATCTTTTTGTCTCTCTGGTTAAATTGCAACTTATATTTCAATATCATGCTTTGTTACAAACGGCCAGGTGCAAGAAAAGATCATCCTATATTTGTTTCACAAGGGAGACATTTTCATTTTTACAGCAGACAGTGTAATAATAGGGAGTAAAGTTCAAGATATAATAGGTAAACAATATATATATTTAAAGTAGACGGAATAAAAAGTGACATTTAAATAATTTCACCAATGCTGATGTCAGTATCCTGCGTGGGCGGGGACATTATCTCCATCAGGGATGATAGCTGAGCCCTCACCCCCCTGTCTCCCACCGCCTCCTCTGGTTTGAGGGGGGTCCCAGGACAGATCTTCTTCACCGGTCTGTTGAGTCTCCTCCTGTCAGCAGGGGAGATGCTGCTGCTCCAGAAGACCCCTCCTTACAACATGTATTGTCAACAAGATCAGAACAATATCTTTACAGTCTCACAACTGGCAGTCGGAGGCCACACTTAGTCATGTTTCAGCAGCTACAAGCAAATGAGCCCTTTAACACAACAAAACAACTTCATAAGCATTGCATTTACAACCTGCATGCAACTTTTACTTGATAACATTGTTGATAAGGAGATCCTTCTGTAATTGACCCAGTTCAAAATGTTGGTTAGCCGCTACAGTTTGGTGGAGAAAGGCGACTCGACTGATACTGGATGTTTTGAGTTACATCAATCTTGCTAAACAGCAGCTACTACTTTTTTTTAACCTAATTTCATGACATAAACAAACATATTGTGTTCAGACATGTTTTAAAAGAAATACAGATGTGATGATTAATCATTTGTTTCTGCTCATTCAATAATATCAGCCTCTACAGATTTAGCTAGATGTATCAAAGGCTTTTTTTTACCATTTACTCTGAAATCTACATAGATATTTGTTTATTACAGCCCGTAGGAAGTTTATCTTTAATTATACTGGTGACAAAGAAACAATGTCCTCATTTTGAACTCAACAGCATTCTGACGACTCCACAATCAGTTAACAAGTCGAGTAGAACTGCTGACAGAGCATTTTGTAATATTTCCAGTGAAGAATGAATACATGTTGCTCCATTTCCCTTTTTCCGTAAAATGTCTCTTGCAGAGTTACACACACACACACACACACACACACACACGCTCATTACCGATAATCATTACACCAGAAACAAACAAACAAACATTTCGATTAAATCCACTGCATCACAAACAATATACGTCAGACCTGCTGCAGCTTTATGTCAGCCTGTCAGCCCACAGATGCCCCTAATGATCCCTAACCCCGTGACCCTTTGACCCCTCGAGCCCTCTCACAGTCGGGGTGTTATTCCCCAAATCGCTCTCCTCTCTTCCATTGTTTTAAAGTTCTTTCAGGCAAAAGGGATTAGTTGTGCCTGGAAAAAAGTTTATATGCATTTCATACTTACTGATGTTGCTGAATTGGCTTAATTCAGACATAATGCAAATCCACTGAAGCTAGCTGTGGTTGCCATTTATTGCATAATATTTAAGTAATGTATATATTTTTTTTTTCACTGCTCAGACCTCAGGATCACCAAAGACAGAAAAGGTCATAGGACAGTAAAAAAAGAGTGTGCTTTTCCAACCTCATTCAATACAAGCTAAAGTTGGCATGCCATCAAGGACAATTGAAGTAGGCCAGGCTGAAAACACAACAGCTTTTTCCTGTTGGGGGGAGACTCCCTTTATTAGATGGCATACACTACACCTTCATCCCTTAAATACTGAAGGTTCTGTACACAGAGACAAAGGGAAAAAAACAAACGTAAGAGGTTTTTTTTATATTTACCTTTTTTCCACATATCAACTGTTTACTTTTCGAACAGTCTCGAGAATAACAAGCAAGAGTTTTCCTGCAAGATGCAATTAGTGCGGGAACAAAACACCTCGTAATCCTGTTTGTGTGTCTGTTTGTTTACTTGGCCACTGATTGCAGTATCCTATGTTAATATGGGACTCCAGAAGACGTGAAGCTGAAAGCAACACCACCTGTGCCCCTGTGAGTGCAAACATGGTGTTTAAACCCTGCTGGGGTTGTCTGCAGCCCTCAATGTTTTTTTTAATTCTGACCGACATACATTTCACTAACCATGCCAAATCAGAAATGTCTCCTGATCCCACCCAGACATTCCTCACACTGCCAGGCCTCCTCTTCATCTCAGCAGAGGGCTGTCATTCACCTCTTTGTGTGTGTGTGTGTGTGTGTGTGTGTGTGTGGGTGTGGGTGTGTTGGAGTGTGGGTGTTAGCCTTTAGCGATGTGCTGTAGCTATAGCAACACAGAACTGAAATGTGACACGTCCATAGTTATTTTATTTTTCCATTTTTGTTTTACTGGATTATCTTTCCAACCCTTCTTGTAAAGGATACAGATTAAACAGGGGCACATCTTGCCCTATAGGCTGAGTGTGATGATATACTTTATGGAAACATGATCTCACTCTGTGAGGCATGTAAGGAGTTGAGACTCCCTGTTTCTCTCATATTTTGAGATTAAACCTTCACTATGCACTCTATTAATCACTCTTTTGGGATAACATGTAGCTGTCAAACTGTTATTGGCTTGTCTCAAATTGCACATAAATGTGTAAGTTTTGGGAAAGTTGATTTAATATTTGGCAGCACCTTTTTATAAATATTATTGTTATGTTAAGCCGTTCAAGTTTGATCCTACTAAAGTGTTTAATGTGTGGCCTTGGAATAAAGGTGAAATCCCCCTTCTTTATCCTGAAATAACATGAGGCCATTAGGGACAGCCAAAATTAGTTGTGAGCAAAACATTGACTTATTATCACCCTTTAAGTTGATATGACAAACGTGTTGCTTATTTACACATCCAGCCGTTACAGAGCGACACAAACAATGATTTTGAACCCTTTCTTGAATTGTTTATCCACCTGTTCAATTTTAGTGCATCATTCACTATCTTTGTTCTTTTTCACATACAACATCCTGCTGCGTCCAAGAAAAGCGCTATGTTAAAGTTCATCAATGCTTTATTTTTGTTGAGTAAAATGATCATGTCTAGTTGCTATTTTGTCTATGGACACATAGTTTATCATTTCTAATACCTTTCCTGATTCCCAGCTTGAAAGTAAAGATGATTTTATTCCTCATATCCTTACCAAATCTAAATGTCTGAAACTTTGTTTCTTATGAAATGGTTAAACACACATGAGTAATAAGGTGACATGTTTCATGTTGTTGCGGTCCTATTCAAAACCATGAAACTGGCCATGAGCTAAGAAAAAACACTTGTTTTCAGTTTGTGTCAAAATAACTAAACCATTAAAGTATCTCTTAATTTTATATTAAAAATGTAAATCACCAAATTGAAAGTTAGCTATTGGAAGTAATGTACAAACTGTGTGTGTGAGAGTGTGCTTCAACCACCAAACTCTACACACACACTCTACCCCTCCTTCTCTCCCACACCCTCCATGTTCTTTCCTGTTTCCTGTCCTGCTGTCCGTTGCACAGGAAGCCTGGTCCTGCTACTGAGCTGCAACAAAACGTGTGAGTCATCGAGCCGTAAACCTTGCGGACATGCAGGAGAAAAAACGTTGTTTTGTTCTCCACCTCTTGCCTCTAACATTGTTTATAAAACAAACGGCTCTTAGGGTCTTTAACTCTACACAAAGCCATTTGTCGGGCATGTTGGACCGCCTGCTGACTCCTGGCTCTGACTATCAGTGAGTAAGCTCTGTCCAGCCTGACTGTGTGCACCTGCTGGCTCTGATCTCTGACTCAGTCTTTTATCACTTTAATCATGTTTCCCTTAAGTAATGACTCACTATATTATGAGTTGCTTTAAAGGTATAATGTATACTTTTACTGCAATATAATATCTAAAAAACCCTAGACCTATTTCATATATTTGATTTGTGCAATTTCTTTTTTTAATTAATTTAATTATCTGTTGTATTTTGTTCCCTGTAATTGCAGCAAATCCGATTTGCAGATGTGTCAACGTTGTCTGCGAGAAGCTGAAACACATACAGACACATTTTTCGATAAATATTTTGGTTTTGGACATTTTAACTGGATGAGGGGTTTTACCCCTTGGACATCTGGATATTAAGTTATCAGTGAAGCATGCTAAGAAAAGGTTAGCGGCAGCCAAACAGCATCAGAGATACACAGATTTTTAACGTGACACTTCTTTATGGTCTTTTTTTCACTGGTTTGATTCACCAGATCCTTTCTTTTTAAGAGGATACCTCACATCTGATTTTTGGGCTCAGAGTTAAGGGGTTGTGACTGCCTATCAAATGCGACGGATTCTGCTTCCATGAGATCATGCCTGGTAGGTCGAGGGAAGTGACTTCCGACTCGATTGACCTGAGGCCAGATTCAGAGTTCAAAGTTCATGTCATGAGAACAATAATCGTCAGCATAACCCAACCTCCTAAAAAAGAGCACAACGTGCACTGGCTGCAGCACAAATCTGAAACCAGCAAGCAGCCTGACCACTTTCTGACATGACCTTAGCCATGTCGCTGGTCTCAGGGAGGTCAAGTTTAGAGGTCAAAATGTTTCTCTGTTGTGTAATCATGCAGTCATAGTCATCTATTCCTATGAGACGTGTCTGAGATATATATTTAGTCCTCAATTCTTTATATTCACATTTTAATTCTCGTTCGTCAGAGCTAGTGTTTGTTTTCTTCCTTTATAGCGCTTTTAACATTTGCTCCTTAAAAGAAATACAATGAAACAATGTGTTTCTGCTCTCACAGCTCTTTTTGCAGTGACCATTAGAGGCTTTAAGTAAATCCCCCCTTCATCTTCTAGACTGCTGTGCATATTGTGTGTGTGTGTGTGTGTGTCCATGCTTTCAGGAATGTCTGCTGGCCGGCCTTTTATTAGGCTCATCCATACCACCACATTATAGGCTCCCGTAACCAGGCAACTGCAGGTTCTGGTTGGTTACCATAGCGAGCTCCCATTGAGTGACGTCGCTGGCCCTATTTGCCCCTCTGCTCATTGGAATGAGGGCCTTGGGTGCACCCCCAACTCTCTCTCTCTACACACACACACACACACACACACACACACACACACACACACACACACACACACACACACACACACACACACACACACACACACACACACACACACACACACACACACACACACACACACACACACACACACACACACACACACACACACTTAACCCCTTACTCACACACACACACACACACACACACACACACACACACACACACACACATACACACACACACACACACATACACACACACACACACACACACACACACACACACACACACACACCCTGCGCCTTGTCACCCTCTGTGTGGTGGCTAGGGGAGTGGAACTAACAATCCCACAAAAACATCTGAGTGAAGCAGACCAGACTGGAGTGTCTTTGTGTTGAAAAACCCATACAGACCCAAAAATAGGAACACCTACTGTAGCACATCACACACATCATAGTATTTATAAAAACAATCTAACAAGTTGAAAAAAAACATAATCTCTCAGCACTGAAGCCCTGTGCATAAAAAAAACATGTTTTTCTTATAACAAAGGAGACTAATAAATAAGCAATTACTCAAATTTGCAAAGCGGGAAAACCAGCGTTTTTAATATTTGTAAATCAAAATGATTTAAACGGTTATTCAAATATTTGCCAATCATATTTTGTTGATCAACTTGAAGATGGAGTTTTCTCATTTTAGTTTCACAACCATAACAAGCTCGAGTTTGTTTCGTCAAACCATTATATAGAAGAAACATTCATGTTTAGGCCAAAACACAAGGCCTAAAAATGCTGAGGAAAGATTCATAAAAGCTATACTGAGTTTATGTGTCAGCAGATATATTACCACGACAACTGAGCAGACTGACCGCATTTTATGGTTGAAAGGTCTGGAAAATATTTGTTTTCAATTATTATGTTAAATTTGCATAAGGATGTCACTAAGAGTGGAATACAAATGATTAATTGTATTACAAGTTGTATTTCAAGTTTAAAGTATCACAAGTCACCCTCTCCCCTGACAGTGTTCAGACTTTGTGCATGGCCATATTTTCAACTCTTTACAGGACATATGACCTTCTAAGAATCTTAAGTGACCAGCAAAATAAGTATGGATAAGCTTTTGTAATCCAGTCACGTTCTTAAATCAGAGGACTGTTACTCACAGGCTTGTGTTGTTCTGTTATTCAGTCCTGTAGCTTAAGTATTTTGCCTTTATGTGAATAGTGGAAATCATCCCCATATATTAATACATATTGTGTCCAGAAGCAGCTGTGGATAAACTGATTGCTTAAATGTGATGGTGTGTGATCTTTTGTGTTGAAGCTATCCCAGCACCCAGATGGAGGGAGTTGGGGCTGTGCCAATGAATGAATGGAGTGACTTGCGGGAAGACGAATCCAGCAACTTCTCCATGGCTCTAATTTTGAACGCTCTTCATTGACTGCGCACGAGGAGGGGTGGGGGTTGTGCAGTATTGTGAGTTGAACAGCAGAGCCCCACTCTGGCTGAATGGGCATTGTCATCTGGATTTCTATGGCTAACCAAAATACTTTCTCCCGCCGTGGGGGTGTATGGATTCACGGTGGGAACGGCATGCATTACGCACAGCCGTGGAGCTCTCCTGCTCTACTCTGCACGCCATCACAACCCACTTGTCAGAATTTTTGTTTAAGAAAACACTTTAACTAAAGATTTCAGACAATATATTCAGTTTAATCTTAATAAAATGACACAATATTGCATCTTCATATACAATGATCATTACATCAGACGTCAACAAACCAACAGAAAAAACAGTTTATTCCTAGAATTTCTGAAAACAAAATTATTCCTGCAGTGACAAAGATGCAAAAACGTTGCAGGTTTTCAGTGCAGCCAAATAACGGACTGTAACATGTCATGTTTAACTCTACAGATCCCAGGCTGTCTGGAATATAAAGTCCAAAATTAGACTGTAGACTTAGGAACCGTCATAAACTTCTGAACAATACAAAACATCTGAGATGTATTAGGGCTTTACTATGTGTACACCTTTCTTCTTCGAACTTTATTGCTATTAGACATTGTTTTGAGTCCTCAACATGTCGGCGTAATTCAACTAAAGGAAATGGGTCTCTGACTGTGGGAGTGCAATCATTCTCAGTTACTGTACAAGTTTGTGCTGACAATGCACATAAAGGCAAAACAACAGTGTAAATATTCGATGGCAAAAGCTCCTCTAAAAAGAAAAAACTTTGCAGTTACAACGATAAACAACTGAAAACACTAATCATTTCGAAGACTTACAAAAGCAGGTACCTAACAAATATACTCCTTTTTGTCGTGAGCTACCTCTTGTAGTTGATAGTCTTTTTTGATCTTCTGTATAGATACAAAATAGGATTTATGAATATGTGGTCCGAGCGTATTGAAAGGCCAGTGTAAAAACAGCAGGTGTGCTTCCTTTGATTTTCAGAGTTCAGATTTCAAAAAATAAAAACTGCAGGTGAAAAGGTCCGTCAAAAAAAAGTTTTTCACAAGCTGCAGGTCACTTTCACGCACCGCCAGATATGAGTCAACCACTACACGTAATTCCTCTTATCATAGTCCCCCCCGTTCGGCGTGGCTCTCTTCGTGGTCGGTGCGTACTTTACCGAGTATCCGGAGTTGCTGCTGGAGGGGCAGGAGCAGCACAGCAGCGACCCCCCGATCAGCAGCATCGCTGAGGCAGCCCATCCGATGTAGAGCGCCGCGCCGATCTCCCTCTTCTTGGATGATGGCACCTGTGGGTTGTAAAAGTCTGATATGATGCTGTTGGCCATCCAGCAGAGAGGCACGAGCACAAATAGACCACTGACGATGAAGGTGACCCCTCCGGCGTTCACAACCCGGGCTTTCACGTACTCCCCCTGGATACAGTTGGTGCACTGCGCCCCCGCAATCACAACCATGAGCCCCAGCACGCCCATCACCGAGGAGATGACCGTGAGCGCTCTGGCCGCCTGCAGGTCGTGGGTAAGGGCGAGGAGGGAGTCGTGCATCTTGCACTGCATCTGGCCCGTACTCTGCACCACGCAGGTCATCCACAAGCCATCCCAGATTGTCTGAGCCACCACGATGTTGGCTTCGATGAAAGCCGTCACCTTCCACATGGGCAGCCCGCACGTAACCATCACCAGAAACGAGCCAAGTACGCACAGCGCTAGTCCCAGGATCTCCAGTCCAGCCGACACCATTTTTGCTCTTTACGTTTAGTCAATTATATCTGAAACTTTTCAAACTCTCACCTGCTATATCTTCTACAGAGCACAGTGTTTTTTTGCTCTTCTCTTCTCGTCTGGATTTACAAGAGCCTCAAACGTTAGTTGCGCATCACTCACCACATTTACTTGGAGATGTAAGAGACAGCAGCTTCGAGGCTCTTTGTTAGTGAGGGGATGTGAAAACAACTGGAATCACACAGTAGCACCGGACCTCGGATATCTGCGGGGTGGGGGTGCATGGACTTGAAGAGAAACTTTGCTCCAATCAGCTGTCGCCGCATCCCGAAGGGACCAATGAAAACGTAGGGAAGTTGTGAGGCTGAATAAAGAGGTCCAGAGCGCATTGTGCGTTTGAACAGTTATTTACAATGAATACAGGGGCAGTAGAGGGGGTGAGGACGCACGAGGGGTGTTGTAAGAGTATGGTGCAGCTGAAGCAGTGGGTGGGTGAATCATGGCACTTGTTATTGATTTTTCAGACAAGGAGGCTAATGCAGTTGTCTGCGGTATATTGCGACATGCATGATGGTGTTAATTGGCTGTCTTAGAATGCCAGAAAAGAAACAAGAAAAGAAAATCTCATATCTATTCTAAATGTATCAATTTTGATTTAAAGCAGTTTTTGATTATTTAGTTTTCTTGGTCCCTGCAGAAACATGTACACAAGCATTTGTTATAAGGTAAGGTGGAGGACATGCATGCACCACCCACCATAGAATAGTTTGCGAAATGTAGGCTAATGACTTTAATCCATGTAAACGCCTTATTATTCAAGTTTTATTTTATTATCAATTAATATATATTGTTGATATTTACCCTTATTTTAGATTTTGGAACCTTATAACGAACATTTCAAAAGTTCCTCATGCTTCTTTTTTGTATAGGTAGGCTACTGTCTGTAAACTAAAGAGAGACTTTCAAATAAATTAACTTTAAAGGAGATATAGCCTATTATCACCTGAAAGTAGAATAACGTGGCATTCAATGGAAATATTATAATACAAGGATAGCATTTTTTTTTAGCCTATAAATATTTACATTTTTAGGAATGGTACCTGTTTTCCACTATTATATAGCAGGTTATATAGGATGTCCAGTGGTTAATCAAATTGTAAATGGACTGTTTTATATCAAACAGTATAGGCCTACATTTAACATTTCACACGAACGCATGAGTCGACAGGGAAAACAACCCTTCACTGTTCGAATTGCTAAGAAACTGTATCACTCAGGCAGCCATGTTGGATCCACAAAGGGGTGGTGTTTGCTGCTCAGCCGTCCTGCAGGTTGAGCCGTAATGGCGTCAGTGGCGCAGCAGAGAGGCGTTGGAATGAAACGCTTGAGGGAGGAGGGTGGGCTCGCGGGGACGGTTTCCGGGTTTCCCTTCCTGGGCTGGGGCAGCAGCAAGAGGCAAAACGGCTCCTGTCGATTAACAATCATTCAAAGTTACGTTCAGGTAAGGCACTGCTCAGAGGTTTGTTTGTATTTGTGTTTGCTTTGTTGAACCCGTTTTAATGAGTCGGAGCAGGAGGAGAGGAAACACAGTAGTCAGTTGGCAACATGACACCATCGCGGTAACAACTGTTGCTAAAGTTTGACATGTAACGTGAACGAAGTTTCAGTGCTGTGTTACGCTCAAACTCGGTTTATCCAATTCGATTTCACAGAGCACTATTACAGTTTATTGATTTACGGTTTTAATCTGCATACGTACACATTATAATGTCATTGTCCCAGTTGATGTTTAGTGAACTCAGTCAGTGTTTGTTAGGCTGGGTGTGGTGGACATCCCAAACACAGGGCCTCACACACGTTTCGAACTCAGTGACTGAAGCATTGATTCATAAACTCCTCAATTATTTGACAAAATGTGCAAGTAAGTATTTCCTCCCGCTTCAATATTTCATAACAATGACGGTAGCAAAATAATTTTTTAAAAAACACTTCGTGCTTTTGACGTAGTTTATTTCCCCATTGAACTCCAGAGAAACCCTCTGCAAATCAATCGGCCTAAATGCTTTAAATCAACAGCACATTCAATCTACATTCACGTGCCCTTTGAAGCATTGACTTCCACACATTTCCTGTACATCTCTTCTTGTGTGACATTCCTGAACTCTAAAATCTCTTTCTAACATCTGATGAATCAGTGACCTTTGATTGTAAAGGGCAATATGTGCAAAACAAATGTTGTGTTTAGACAACTTCACAATAACAGTGGGAAACAATAACACATGTGTCTGTCTAAGAAATGGCGGAGGGCCACTATTGAAGAGTTATCGTCCATCTTTGCTTGTGTTTATGACTCAGTGAAAACATGCATATTTCACATCCTTTTTTGCCGAGTGGTGAATGCTATGGGCTCGATGGCCGACTGTGTTCGCTGTAATCTCAGGCTGGCAGCTATCCTCTTCTCTAGAAACAACTAGCTTTTTATCCAGCTGGACACAGACCAGTTTGCCATCAGAAGGGCAACATCTCTTAGTACTGAAAGATGTCTCAGGCCTCTGATCCAGCACCTTAACTGCTCTCTGACATTTCCCCATCCCACAACCTTATCTCGCTCACACTGGCCTGCACAGGAGTACTAGGGGAGACATGTGTCTGACACTATATACTACAAGGGGATGTTTCCTCCTGTTTCACACTGTGATGTGAATGGACAAACAAAACGTGTTTCACATTGACAGACCCTAGTGGACTTGAACTATTGACTCAGATTGCATTGTTTGAATAATGGTGTTCCACAGCCGGACATTTATGTTCACTTCAAAACACCAGGAGAAGAAACGCATATTCAAAATAACTTTGAGTCCCACAAGTAGCAGATTTATTGTGCTAACATAATATATATTGACATTTGATATACCTTCACCCACTCTGATGTAGTCATGGAAATATGTTGGCTCTCACTAAATAGGCATAATGAAGCCGTGATAATGTCGGTTTAGGGCTACAACTTACTTTTATCGTCATAATTGAATAATTTGTCATTACAAACAATGATGATATTATTGTTTATCTGTGGAAACTAAACTTAGAAATGGTTTATAGATATAATAAGTGTCTAAAGGAATTTCTGCTTCTGTGGAAAACATCAAATGAAACAAATCCAGCTATATTATTATATCAATGCAAAGAATCTGTAAATCCAAAATTACTGCAGTGGTCGGTGGTCCTGATCATTTAGTTCATTCATTTTCAACATTGTCCAATGTGTTGAACAGATATATATCTACTTTAATAAAAACAGTATGGATAAATCTCTTGCTGGAGAGAACTTTATTCTGACTCGCAAAATTATCTTATTGACCAACCTTAATATTCTTCTACAGATTAATCGTTTTGTATTTAAGATTAACGCAGTATTTTTTTTAAGAGGTGTCCATAAAAACACAGCCATGGTTTAAATTCTTTGTTTTATGTGACCAAGAGCCCTGAAACAAAATATATTAAAGATAGTTCTTATCATTAAGAAACTGGAACTAGATAATGTTTTGGCATTTCTGCTTAAAAAAACGACTTACTGTATACATACATATATTTAACTGTTCGGTCATTTGAGAGTTTCTTACTTCAAAATACATATATACAAAAATGCATTTTATATAACATTAAAGGCATTTGTGTTGTAATTCAAAACATGTCGTTCAATTTAGCTTTTATTTTTTCATTTGCAATATTCTCCCATTCAAATGCCTATTTACAAAACATAATTATACCATTCCCCTGCCAGAAACGGGCTTAGAGATTAAAAAAGTATATGACCTGCAGCTTTGCCCACACTACATTGTTAGTTTAACAATGAATTAAGAGTTTACTTTCACCTCAACCTCATCGTTCTGAACGGCAGCCAACAGTGTGAGTAGCTTTGTGTTGGTATAACATTTTGTTTCTGTATGACTCCCACTTGTTTTGAGTTATTTCCTCTCCTGTCCCCATCATCATAAACGCTCCATCCTGTGCTTTATTCTCTGTTTGTGTTATGGTCAGGCCTGCTGGTTTCCTCATGGACAAAAGAGTTTATTGTAGCTTTAACCTCATTGGGCTCATTTTATAAAGTTTTTCTAATATCCCAGCTTAAAAAAGAGTATCATTATTTTTCTTGCTCACAACCATTACCTTTGACCCCATACTTAATTACAGCCAAGCCCCCCTGTTTATGTGTTGCTGTATGTGTCTTCTTTACATGTGTCAACATAACCTTATTATGCTGAGAAGCTCTCAGTTCCCCGTTTCTTTGATCAGGTGCCAGTAAATTAACATTTTTGTTGTTGTGCCACCGAGTCAACTTAATCTCCATGGTATGAAATTATTGTTTCAATGTTCCATGGAAAGTGTGTGTAAGCACCCTTGACACAGCCTGTCAAGAAGGGGAATAGTTCCACCAGCACTGCGTCCCCTTCATGGCTTCACTTAAACCAATAAGTCAACTGTAAATGCATCACGTGCCGAGAACTTTGGCTGTATTAAGGTGGCATTTTTCCCTTTTGGCCCCAAACTGTTTAATCTCCCCCACGTCTGGCCCGTTGATTAGCTGTGTGTATGTGTGTGTAAGCAGCTCAGCTGCCCGGCCGATTAAATGGCCATTATTAAGAGCGTATTATTGAAATGTGCCTCCTGCCTGTCTGTCCTGTAGTGTTGTCTTTGTGATATTACAACTGCGATATTGGAAAGGTTTAATTAATCTGCCTCCCGGAATAATGCTGGTTCCCACAGAGCTTGTAGAGGAATAACACTTGGAGTGTGTATGATACACATGAATTCACCTGTGTGGGCTCGATACATTAAAGTAGAGGTTCCTTAATAATGAAAGCCAATTAATCATCCACACATTGTGTTTTTAGAGCTGAACTAAACGATTAAGCCAAACTATATCTTGTGGCTCTTGGGATGGTCAATTATCACTCTGCTCCAAACTCATCTTGTTATTTAGTGACACTGTGAGATGGACATTTCACTTTTTGGTTGGTTGATTGACATTTATGTTTTCTTAGATAAATGTCTACAACCTTTCAATAGTCTGCCATGACAATTGGTAAACGTGTTGATATTCCCCACAGAATGCATTTTGGTAACCTGGGTGAAAATGGTCGTGAAACATGGTAAACAATGAATCATAAATCTTAAAGAAAATATAACGAAATCTATCGATCATACTTTTTTGGAGACCATGTTTACATATTCCGATGTCTTGTGTGCTTTTACCCCCCCCTTCATTTGTTCAAAGGCCTTATAGCCTGTCTGTCTAACTGGATTCACCTTCAGACCTTTACAGTGCTACCCTGGCAAACCTTAACCCTATGTTATTGGTCTCTCGCCTTGCTGTCCTAACATGTGGTCGGACCTGATTCTGGTCAGGGGTGAGGCACGTGTTCTCCCTCCTCCCCAAGCTGAGCTGCCCTGTATTGGAAAGGCTTCAGGAACCAGAAGGATAAACAGCCATTGTTCTCCCTGGGGCTCGGTGAAACCACCCTGTCAGTATGAGAGATCTCTGCCCAATTTCATGTAGATACAGAGGGCCCCCCGACTACCATCTAATACATTTACCAGTGTGAGATGGTCCCCCAAATGTCCAAAACTGTGTGTTTGTTGCATTCCAATGGAAAAAGGTCAATCCAGATTCCCATGCCACCTCTTTTCCTCATTACAAAACCAGAGTGCATCTCCGTTTGGCAGCGCACGGCAGCCTGCCTCTTTCTAATGCTTATCACACTCCACCTGTCAAGAGCCAGTGTGCTGGTGATAAAATGGAGCCTGTTCTTCCTGCTCACTCATTATGGAGCTAATTTATCATGTTGGCTTGTTGCTCTGTCGTCTGCTCTGGGTCATAGAGTGGGGCATGAGCATAGGGTACATACATACAACAGTTAAATAGCAGTCCGGGAACACACTTGTTGCCCTAAGCTCTTAATCTGTCCTCCTTCCGTGAGATAGTGCTAAAGAACAGTGCAGTCGGCAGCCCCATCGTGGACTCAATGTACAGAGTTGGTACAACATAAATACTGTGACGTGGGGTTTGCTTTCGTGATGGTACTTCAAAAGTTGTAGGACAAACTGTGATTTTCTCGACTTGAAAAAACGTTGAAATATATAAAACGTAATAGCCCATTTAAACAGGTTAAAAGCAAGATTTTTCTCTTGCCGTTAACTACATTCATATTTCTTCCAGAAAAAAAGTTCCCTTTGTGGTCCACTGAAAGGGGAGGGACTTCAGCTCTCTTAATGGATGTCTTGAGGCATTTGTTAGCTTTATTACATCAAAACTTAACATTGCCAAATAAATGTGTCTACCTTGAATTGGAAAACGGTCAATAATATTTGAAAATCAAAAAGAAATGGGTGTAAAATGAACGAAGGAAGAAGAGCTAATCGTACCTTGTGTGTTTTGTAGAGCAGCAATGGCTGGTTTCACAAAAGATTTGCAACCATGTCATGACTTTGAGTGCTTATAGTGTTTTTTTCCTCTAAAGCTCTGATTAATTATACTTTAGATTAAACATCACTTCTTGATCTTGAATGAATTCTTGAGAAAGATTCTAATCAAATGCCAGGTATAAGGATTATTTTTTGTGATTGAGTGGGAAGGTACAAGGAACTGTTTTTAAGTTTATTCATCTGATTTCAATCACTCAACCATATCTCTTTATTTCACCAGCAGGCTTGTTGATCCAGTAAACAGCAGAGATGTCTCAGTCTGGAGAGAAAGGGAAGGTGAGTATCAGCCTGAAAATTCCCCACGGTTTTAAAACTAAACTATGACCAATCTACAGAGTGTTCAAGAGGGGTTTCTAATAAGGCAGAGGTGATTAAGACTCATGGAACTTGTAATCTCATGCACACACACTCACACAGGCATCCAGAGAGGAAATCCTGTATACACGTGTAAGTGTTTCACAGCTCGTCTTTATTGCCCGCAGGAATTTCTTAATGTGTATTTCCATCAATCTTACTCATATACACTCACTTACACCTTTCCTCACTTTAAAATACAATTTATAAAAATATCTGGGAGTGAGAGGAACAAGTAGTAAGACATAGAAATGACTAAACACTAATATTAAATACATATTGTGTAATTTATTCTGAGTTCTTAATATCACCAGTTCAATACTTCTGTATTAACTGCAGTGTTGATGATTTGTTTGTCGTTTCTTCTCCACAGTTCCCCGATGCAACAGGTTATGTTGGGTTTGCTAACCTCCCTAACCAAGTGCACCGGAAATCAGTGAAAAAAGGGTTTGAATTCACCCTAATGGTTGTAGGTGAGTGATCCCTTTTTTCATTTAATGTAGACTATATGACCTCTTTAGAGAATAGAGCTTAATTTTCCATTCTCTTTGTACTTCCAGGAGAGTCTGGCTTGGGGAAATCAACGCTTATAAACAGCCTGTTCCTCACTGATCTGTACCCCGAACGCTGCATCCCTGGTGCCGCAGGTAAACTCCCCACTACATACACATGCATACATATACACCAATATGCACACTGTAATATTAGAGAAATGTCTGCTGCAAAGTCTCCAGCAGCGCATTATTTCAAGAGGAATGTTGGGAATGCCTTAGTCTCAGAATACGACCCTGCCCTTCTTATGACTTGACTTGAGGTTAGGACTTGTTCTGGCTTGAAAACAATTACAGAGGCCCTCCCTGATCTTTTAGACGTCAAAACCTATGATTTCATTATTTAAGGTACTTTCCAGCTTCTTTAAGCCTGAGGTTGTGGCAGCTCAGCGGCTTGTGTTAGCACATAGCTCAGGCAGGCATTTTGGATGTCAATTTACCACTTGGGCACTGAGGTGTTTTCTCTGCTATGCCCCCATCGATTATTCTTTAATTCTACTTCACAGAGAAGATCGAGAGGACGGTGCAGATTGAGGCATCAACCGTGGAGATCGAGGAGAGAGGAGTGAAGCTTCGCCTCACAGTGGTTGACACCCCTGGATACGGCGATGCCATCAACAGCCAGGACTGGTGTGTTTATGTGCCGAGGAGGACTTGGGAGTGATTAAGACTCGTGAAATGTTTCCTGTCCAGCCTGCTCTCTCATCCTTCCCTCCTGTTCTTAACTACTTCCGTTCTCGAGTTTCACTTCAAACTCCCTATGTACTACCTCTCCTCCCTCTGCATTCCCTGTGTGTGTGTGTGTGTGTTTGCCCGTATGCCATTCTCCAGTGCCAGTTGCGTCAATGTAGCCTCTTTCCAAGAACCATTTCCTGTTTATTGTCCTGTACTTTTCTCAAGGCTACCCAAAAGAAAAATAGAAATAACAGAAAAAACATCCCCTTTGCACTCTGTAGTCAGAAAGTAGGAGAAATTCAGGGTTTTACTTTTGTAATTAAGGTCTTATATTACGGCAATCAAAGCAATTTGTGGCACAGATATCTTCCTTGATAGCCTTCAAAATGACGTGTATGATTTCCTTTTCTCTATTGTCATTCTCAGTGTTGATGTTAAAATTGTGTTTACATGGACATTTGGTGCAATTAAGGAGGTTTGCGTCTATTTTTCTACTTGTTTGTCTCTAATTGCAGCTTCAAGACCATCATCCAGTACATTGACAATCAGTTTGAGCGATACCTCCACGATGAGAGCGGGCTGAACCGAAGACACATTGTGGACAACAGGGTGCACTGCTGCTTCTACTTCATATCTCCATTTGGACACGGGTAAACAAACATACTCTCTGAGGGATATTATACCTACCCATCTGTGGTTTAATCGGGTCTATTCTGTACATTCAGAAAGACGAGAACTCTCCTAAAACAACTACAAGGCAAAACATCAGCATGTTGAATGATTGAAAATATAGCACTCTTGCTAACTAGTGTAGTTACACAATAACTATATTGTAGCTAGCAGTGGCTAGCCTAAACTTCCAACATTGAGAAACAATTATAACCGTTTTGTTCCTATCATTTTTACAATAGGCTATTTTCTCTTAACTGCAATTTCTGACCAAATGTACTTATTAAACTTAGCAGTGACTTTGGCTTTGTTTCCCATTCATTTAACACGACATAATTCAGTGTTATCACCTCACCTCAACATAATCTCCTTCTATGTCTGCTGTCCTCTGTTTTCCACGGTGTCCTTATTGTTCTTTGTCTGCATTGTGATATTTTTCTTCTTTAGTCTGAAGCCTCTGGATGTGGAGTTCATGAAGGCTATCCACAGCAAAGTAAACATTGTTCCAGTCATCGCCAAGGCTGACACACTGACACTGAGGGAGAGGGATCGCCTGAAGAGAAGGGTGAGTCTGATATGCACACACACCTGCACACAAACAATTTGGATCCAAATGGCTGTCCACTGTTTTCTAGGTGTAAGCATCTTTGCATTCAGAATTGATTCTTGGCACAAGGCGAAATCTGGAACGCCCAATTACTTGAATGTTTGAGACTTTTGAGGTGCCTTATGTGTTTGTTTTTGTCCCATCTGCAGTTATGTGGTTTAGTCATTAAACAGTGGATCACTGAATGATGCAGATGTACTTGAAATATCAAAATCACTTATTCATCCTTTTTGGCAGTGTGCTATGACACATCTTTGTTCATGTGAACAAACCCACGTCTACTTCCCTGTTTAATTACAGAGATTTATGTCTTCCACTTTGTGATACTGCAAAGTAGAGGGAGGGCTAACATAAGAGAGGAAACATTAGGAGGGACCTACATAGGAAAAGTGAGTTGTCTTTAATAGAGGCAGCACATCTCATCCAGACTCAACCCATCCCAGATACTTCCTGTTGGAAGTGACACAAGTGTCTACACACTCCTCAGCTTCCTAATGTCCAGCAGGGAAAGACACAATAGTGCAAAACAAGACACATGCACCTCACTGCAACCACTACTCTTCTCAACGCACAACTTTGAAAATTAGTTGAACACTAGATATGTGGTCTGGCTGAGTGTCTGCAGGCTGACTAGAGTCCAGCCCTCTGCCCTTTAGCAGGAGTCTTTGTTAGATGCTCCCACTGCCCCATTGTTTGGATCTGCTGATGCAGCATCTTGAGGAGACAGGATCAACCTTTCAGGACACACGTAGTGTTACTGAATTTCCTAAAACAAGATTGATGTGCTTCATTAGTGCAATCAAATACAGGAACTCTATCTATTCTGTTTATGCGCACGTATGCAAGTTGCTCCGACATCAAAGGGTCAATCTCTAAACTGCTTTGGCCTGAAGGGACCTGCCAGTTGAATTGTACTCTGTACAGTTGTTTTGTGATTTGACCTTCCTCAAACCTTCTGAGTGTTCCTCTGGCAAGATGAACAAAACCGTGTTTCCTGCAACCACTGACCTCCAATCTGCAGAAAACCCCCATGCTTGTTAACTCTACCTCAGCTGGCAGCGTGCAGTGGGTCAGCTGTCTTGATTATAGACATACCTTGATTTTGTTTATGTTTTTCAATCAAATCACTGATGCTGTAAAAACGTGGCCAATATCAGTGAATAGTAAACTCTAAAAGTGGGGCAGCTGAAATACTGTAACATTATCTCTCTGATCTGCCTTCTTTACTGTCCATAGCACTATCTGTTTAAAAGAGTTTGTTCACATGCTCCGCTAAGTGTTCCCCTAACAAACATTTCTACTGCACACTTAGGAGCTGCCCAGTTTAACAAAATGATCAAACTCACTTAAATAGGTCCACACACAAACACCCGCACACATCTATTTGTTTTCTATTCTAAGCAGTGAAAAAACATGTTTATTTCCAGATATACTGTAATGCAAAATAGTTTATATTTGTTTTAACTCTGTCTGATGATAGTGAATTCCTGGACAAGCGATTATTGCCAGGAAATGCAGAGGGTTAATTGAGCTATCTGCTTCACATTTAGAAACCACACCATGTGTCCCTTAGGAGGGCATATTATCTCCTGTTGGGGCACATTTTGGGGAATTTCTGACATAGACTTTCATCGGCTAGTTCACAACGTCACTTAAGTCTGGCCTTTGTCATCATTTTGATTGTCAGAGCCTTAGTGGCACAAATTACACACAGTGCTATTCATATTTTAATAATTCGAGTTCCTATAAAAAAACATGGGTTGACATCTGATTATTTAGACAATGTTAACTATTGAAAAATGTGCTCTTAGATTTCCGGCCCTTACTGATTTATCGCAGTAGTCTGATTTCTTGTGTGCATGTAAGAGCAGTCATTGTAAATAGTAAGTGTCATAGTAATGCTCATTAATCTCTTTAAGTGTCTCTCGAAACAACAAATGTATCATGCTCGACTATTTGTTGGTTCGATCAGATTAGTTGAAGTGGCTCTTAGGTATACGTGCCTGAGTCCGCCCATACAGTCCGGTACAGTCGAGCCTTCCTTTGAGGTCAGAGCTGCAGCCGCCAAGAAGCTGCCACTGAGTGCTGGAGGATGATTGATAACCCCCAGCCTTTCTCCCACAGTAGTTATTAGTGTTTTTTTTTTTTTGCACGGTACTTTCTCACCATTTCGAGCCATTTGTCTTAGTAAATTGGACCCCCACCCACCCCCCAGGTCTCTTAAGTATTGTCCAGTCTTTCTACTTTTTATGAGGGGGAAACGGCTTGTACAGAACAATATGAGTTTCCTGCAATGTGTCGAAACTGTTCCACTGACAAGACACAACTTGCTGCCCTGCGCAGCTCCGGCTCACGGACAAAGTTAACAAACCTCCCATCATTAAGCTTTCATCCCCTTTAGTTCTGCTCGCCTCTAGCCCGGTCCTTCCTCTCCTGGCAGTGCCTCACTCACCTCTTTCTTCCTCTGCGTCTTTGTGTCCTCTTTTTTTTTAATTTGCTCTAATGCCAATTTCCTCCGCTGGGGTGATGTGGACTCTAGCTCATAAGTTGCCCTGAGGAGGGTATATTGAGGGACTGATCCTCTCAGTCTGGAACCTTACAGTCATATCCTGTGCAGGGCTTTAGCCTCAAACTGCATCACTGGGTGTTTTCTGTTTGAACCCAGAGGACCAAACACAGCTGGTTTGAACTGGAATCCTGATGAAAGCAAAAAAACGCAAAAATGCCTCCTTTTGTCTGAACAGGAGAGTGCTTTTGTGTCGTGTTTTCCTGCATATGATGTGATTAGTCAATTGAAAATGATTCTGTACTCTCATTTCATTCCTTTTTTGTGTCAAGATTTCTCAGTTTCAGCTTCTCAAATATGAAGATTTGCTGCTATTGTTGACTTTTGTGTTTGTTGAGTGAACAACTTGACACAGTCAGACAGGACAAAACGTTGTACTCTAGGAAATTAGGATGGAATGATAAACGGAGAATATAATAATGCAACTATCAGCAATAATGTACAGAATATATTGTGAAAACCCTTTCTTATTAGATAAGCTGTAGGAAAGTTGTGTTGAACTTCTTTAGTAATGAGGAAAGGTTAGCAGAAGTATTTTAGCCACCAATGTTGACATCAATTTATGTGATATCTCAGAGGTCAGCAGTGTCTGGAGAACCCTGTTGCTCCTCTTCTTCTTGCACCAGGCTGCAGACAATAGATCAGCCTCTTTTCCTCCCTCCACTCCCCTCTCTCTTCCTCCCTTATGTCTGCCCTGGTCACCCTTCTCCTTACCTCTCACAGCCTGTTGTCCCTCCCTGTTTATCTCTGCTCTCATGTGTGCCATGCAGATCCCTCCCTCATGTTTGCCTCGTCAGCTGCTATATTTCATCCCCAGCCAAGGCTCTATCACAGTTTCCCCCTCATTGTCTGACTCTCTGTCTTCTCTCACTGCCCTCCACCATACTCCTGCTGTGTGAACCAGCTCTACGCCCCCGCTGGGACACATTCATCAGTTTAGACTCCTCGTACCGGCCTGTATTGTCACCAGGTTTCCTTAAAAAGCAATAACAGAAAGTGAACATTGAGTTGAGCTAGAGAAAAATAATTATGATGCATTTTAAGTGTGTGGTGTGTGTGTGTGTGGTGGTGTGTAGTGTGTGTGTGTGTGTGTGTGTGTGTGTGTGTGTGTGTGTGTGTGTGTGTGTGTGTGTGTGTGTGTGGTGTGTGTGTGTGTGTGTGTGTGTGTGTGTGTGTGTGTGTGTGTGTGTGTGTGTGTGTGTGTGTGTGTGTGTGTGTGTGTGTGTGTGTGGTGTGTGGTGTGTGTGGTGTGTGTGTGTGTGTGTGTGTGTGTGTGTGTGTGTGTGTGTGTGTGTGTGTGTGTGTGTGTGTGTGTGTGTGTGTGTGTGTGTGTACCCCCCTGTAAATCTGGAATAACTTTGTGAAGGGACCTTTCTAAACATTTACAAAACCCTGCTGTCAATAGAAGCGCGCCCATGCCCTTTTCCTGCCAGTGTTTCAAACACGCGGATATATTTATTTTCCTGCCCCCCAGCAGTCATTGTGCCAGGGCATGCTCCAAGTCTCAGCGGATTTTAAAACAATAAATATGAGTTTTTCCTCAGCTCTATTACACACAATCATCTGTTCTCAAGTGAAGAAAGTACAAGCTGGCCACAGTGGGAAAACAGCAGGTTTCCTTGTTAGCGGGCCAACCTGAAAAGATGGCTTCCGGACTGTGCCGTGCTGCTAATGAGTCACTTTTTGCTCTTGAGTTGGCCATTGAGACCCTTTTGATTACCAGACCGAGTCACTAAAGCCTGATGTGTGGTTGAAATCCTAAACTCACAGTGTCCCCTTGTAAATCTCACTAAGATACAAGATTACATGAATAGCTCAATTGTTCCTCCCCATGCTCCTTGATCAGAGGGAGAGGTGGGTGGTCTTAACTGTACTAATACTTAGCCCAGACAATAGGTATGTGTGTGTGTGTGTTCATGCAAGTGTGTTGTTCACCATAACTCGTATGATGCCTGAGCGTTGCCATGGTTTTGCTTACTTCCTCTGTACTTTCCGTCAGTGCCTCCAGTCTCTGGCTGTTCCAGTCTGGACCCTGAGTCTCAGACTGACTGAATAATATATCTGGATTGTGTTTCTGTGCATGAAGGCAAGAGACTTTAATCCTGCTAACAGGAAAGTATTGTTTTCCCGTATGCTGCTGCGTGTGTGAGTCTTTATTGTATGAGAACTTTTAGAAGGATTTGCCATGTAGATGTTTTGTAGAACATCCTCTATCTGCGGTGATCCACCGGCCTCCTGGAGCTACAAAGCTCCGGACATGTAGCATGTAAACTGTTCTCATACCCCCAACGGCAGATTATACCAGTTCACAAAGTGAGGCAACTGTTATATTTATGTGAAAGTGTGTTTGTGTATGTGTCTGGGAGGCTGGTATGAGGTCTAAATCCCTCGGACCCCCTCTGATCAGGTATTGTTGGGCTCTCTCACCCCCTCAGACTCCCTGCAGGCAGGAGAGAGCCGGTTACTTGAAAGGCGTTTCCTGGCAAGAGAGAAGCATTTGTTCTGGTGTCTTAAAGTTAGCAAGTTTGGAAACTAAAGAATAGACGTAGGAATCAGCTTTTTCTTTTCATGTTGCAAACCTCTTTTACTTGTCTTTTAATCTTGTAATTGGGGTATGTAATATGTTTTGTTAACAATATTAATTACAGTGACACACAGCTCAGATCTCTTCACTCAGGGTAAATATTTATAGTTCTTTATAGATTCTCTTAAAAACCATGTAGAATAGAATTGGGAGGGATGAACCCTCTTTAATGGTCACACATGCAGAGCACACACCATACAGTGACATGTGTTCTCTGCGTTTAACCCATGCTAGTACCAGGAGTCTAGTACTAGGAGCAGTGAAGCTCTGTATGAGAAACCGTCTGAATTGTTTTTTAAAGAGTCTTATTGGAGCAACCTCAATACTTGAAGACTTTCTACCAGTCTAGACTGAGATCTATGACTGGAGATGTTGGTACTTGCCACAGTGTTATCATTCTTTATCAAAAGGTGTTCTTGCCCTTTATGTGAGAAGAGTTTGTATTGCGAACAAGGACAAAATGGACAAAACACTTTTACAGCATAAATGTCTCACTGGAGCGATGTTGAATACTGAGGATGATGACATTTCTTACTTCATTGTTTAACCGTTCAGAGATTTCTGTGTCTATGAAATGGATTTAAAATGTGCAAAGTAATCAGTAAATGTATTAAGTGATAAGTAGACGCATAGTTGGTTCAACAGGAGTCTAATAAGGAATAGAGGCACCCAGCAGAACGGATTTCACGCTCACCATGGCCAGGATTTTCCTTTAATAAACTCTCCAGTCTTGGAAAAAGAGGGCCCCTTCCCTTAAGGGGTTTTGTCTGTATGAAACCAGGTTTAAAAGCGACTGAAAGCTGATCAGATCTACTATTTCTAATGGCAATGATGCCCAGTTTCATTCCCATGGACACTCTGCAGAAGCTGGCAGTCAGCTGTGAGGTTACATAACCGTTACGTCAACGTGCTGCTGCTCTAGTCCTGATCCTTGCTCTTCCCAATCAGGGTTGATTAGTGTGGTGATGCAGTTTCATTGTTTTGTTTTGTGTGTGTCCTGAGAATGCTCTGGTACATGTTTCTACTTCCAAGTATTGTTCCCTGTTTAAGTTTAATGGATACAACACCATGCCAGGCCAGAGGAGGCTCAGCTCTGACGACCTCAACAGTCACACTGCAACTGTATTATTGGGAGTGTGTTTTTGTGCATGTGGTTTGTCAGCGCTGCAGGTCTCACCACAATCCTCTCTTTTGTCTCTTTGCTCTTTTTCTTAAGCATTCATTTGTTTTGTGCCATTGTTGTTTTGTCCAGAATCCATGGGTCATTGCTTAGAAGCTGTTGAGTCATACATATTTTGGTGGGTTTGCTTGTGAGAATGAACTAATCTTGAAGACATTATTTCCACGACAGGTAGATGTGATGAAACGGTTTATCCCATAATGATGGGTTTGCACCCCGTTTCATTATGATTGGTGGTTTTGGTTAAACTTGCTGTGCATTTGATGAAAAACTGCTTAGCCACGTCTCTCACGACTTCACCCTGTGTAATTATATCTATGTATAGACCTGCGGGTACACTATATTTGGGCTACACGTCACCACTGCAG
The DNA here is from genome assembly GCF_902827175.1 of Gymnodraco acuticeps. NCBI lineage: Eukaryota > Metazoa > Chordata > Actinopteri > Perciformes > Bathydraconidae > Gymnodraco > Gymnodraco acuticeps. The sequence continues at coordinate 3,575,029 of NW_022989843.1, forward strand.
TATATTTAATACTGGTATTCCTAGAATTGAACAAGCTTAACTAACTTCTAATCTATTTTCTAGCTGTACAACATCAGGTTCCACTGCTCTGACGTATCATAACTGCCCCAAATGTCGAAATAATTTCCAAAAACAATTTACATTTAGAAATGTGAGCCAGAAACATGAGGCGATAAATCTTAGGCTTCCTTTTCTAATTAAGACTGAGGCAGAGTCTTGTGTGGCATTGTTTGTCCACCGCCCTACAGCATTGAGGGGGCCTGCACGGCCAACCATAACAGCAGAGGGCGGGGGTGGGGGGGTGTATTATAACTGGACAGGATGGTCATAAAATCTAAATGGCTCCCACTGCCAACATCTCTGTGCCAACAAAATTACACAATTCTGAGGGGTAGGTAGGTGGAACATTAGGGATTACTGCCTACATTGTGCGCAGTAAATCAACAGGAGACAACAGGGATTTGGAACAGGCTGAGATGATGCCTGAGAGGTTTGATTATAGGTGTCAGGCTGTACTAAGCACATGTTAGGAACAGAATAAGTCCAGGTAAACAGCCATTTTAAAGCTTTTGGTTTACCAAAGTCTGGAAACAGATGATGGCAGACAATAGACTCCTGTTTGGGTGATGACCATATTACAGTGTGGTTTGCATTCATTCAATGGTACATGGCCTTTGCTTTTATCCCTCTTTTATTACCTTTTTGAGTTTCTCTCTACCTTATCTACTTGTTTGTTTCATTTTTTCCTGCCATTGTGTCCCGCGTGTTTATTTTCCCACTGAATTCAGAGTTTCCCAAAATTCTTCGTGCTCTGCCCCACCAGAGCGATGTTTATTCAGCCTCCCTGTTCGACAGATCCGTAAATGGTTTGAGTGACTGAGGGAAGAAAGAGACTCTGGTCCTGAGTCACGCTTTCTTATGACTCCTGCAAAGTCTGTTTGTTTTCAGATCTGCCCCACAACAATACCCGAGACCCCCGCACACACACTATCTCGCACACACTGCGCACAGAGCTCACTGAGAAAACAAGCGGCAGCCATAACAAGGGCTCAAACAGGACCTGTAGGAAAACCTGCGCTCACTTCCCAGGCTCCTGGCTCACGGACCACTGTCCTTTTATACATTACAGAACATGAAAGTCCCCAAAAAGTCAGGAAAACACATTTGACATTTTTTGGCTCCATTACATAAGACCACATTGTGGATTTAAAAAACCTGCTCTCGAGAAAACAAAAGAAAAATGCAGCTTTGATGTTTAGAATAATAAATACTGACATCTGTCCCAGAGGTAGCGGGGAAGAAAGCTCCTTTGTCTTAACTTGTTTCTTCACCGGTCAGCCTCTAAATAAAGGAGGGTGAGAACTTAGTTTCTGACCCTTGAACACGCAGACCTGGTATTATTTTTTGCCTGTCTAACCGTTCTGTCTCAAGCCTCTTTTTCTCCATGGGGGGCTTTAATTAAATGCGTTGCTGCAACAACTGCTCCTCACTCATACCCTCCTATTAGTCTATACAGCTCTCTTACTTTCTGTTTGTGGTCTACAGTGGCAGCTGTTATTTAGTCCACATGACTCAGTTTACAGTGAATACACACATTATATATGGATTTAGATGTATTACGGACACCTGTGCCATGCTGGAATTGGCTGTAGCTTTCAGTGACTTTAAGTAGTCTATTAATATGTATGATAAAACTCTTAAGTACATACACTAACAGTACAAGTATAAGAACAGGTATATTATGGATGAGTATCTGAAAAAAGAAATACTATATATATATATTATGAGCATATACTGCATAAGAATCAAGCATGCAAATGAAATTCAATGGTAACAAAAAAGTTTATTGAAAGATATTTTAAACAAGAAAAGTCTAATTTGATTGTTTCTTAAATGGCTCCCTAGATCCTTGGTTTCTGGACTACAAATTGAGAATAGAAGAGTGAAGTTGCCCCTCTTGTAGTGCCTGCAATGACAGGAGCACGTCATCGGGTCACGATGAAGTCACAACATGCCCACTCACCCGATGTTTCTCTTTTTTCTACCGCTCAGATCCTGGATGAGATTGCAGAGCACGGGATCAGAATCTATCAGCTACCTGATGCCGACTCTGACGAGGATGAAGAGTTTAAAGAGCAGACCAGAGTCCTGAAGGTGAGAAAGGGATACACAGCTGTTGGCTGATACACAACCACAGACACTTTTCTCTGCTAATGTATTGATGGATACCATTCTCCTCCTCATAAACCTCACTTCCCTTCACTAACTCTGACACCTTTTATTTTCCATATCTCTTCATCTGATTCTCTCTGGGCGCCTCGAACCGTTATCTTCTCCACCCAGGCGAGCATTCCCTTTGCTGTGATTGGCTCCAACCAGCTGATTGAGGTGAAGGGGAAGAAGATCCGCGGTCGTCTCTACCCCTGGGGAGTTGTTGAAGTGGAGAACCCCGATCACAATGACTTCCTCAAACTGCGCACCATGCTTGTGTGAGTCTCCCTGGCAATAAAACGTGTTAAGTAATAGGATTTTCGGAAGGAAAGTCTTTTTAAAACCTCGACAAAACTTCATCCGCATTAAGCGGTTTGTAAATGGCACTGAAGAAAATCGAACAGGGGAGCTCTACTGCCTCCCAGTGTATGAAGAAATGATTGCATGTTTGTGTGTTTGTTGCAGCACCCACATGCAAGACCTGCAGGAGGTCACTCAGGATCTGCATTATGAGAACTTCCGCTCAGAGAGGCTGAAGACATCGGGAAAGTGAGTAGCTGATTCATTTCATGTAAACTGCACATGAGCTGCTCTATTAGTTCAGAGTTTTAGCTAACATGTTTGGTTTCTCTGCAGGGCTGCGGATGAGGATGAGGTGGACAAAGACCAGATCCTGCTACAGAAAGAGGCCGAGGTAAGAACACACACAGCTTCTCAGGTCACTTTGTGCTTAACAATTGCTTTGCTTGATCTAAAAACAAGTGGATGGCTGTCCGTTCACATATTGCAAACTCCTAAAACTGATCACAGGACACATTTTTCTAAGGATTATAATACATAATCACATGAATGTATGTATGTTAAATAGGGAGCTGTTAGTTAGTATTAAGTTGTGTTTGTCACCTGAACTAACCCTTTTTGAAAACTTGGTAATATTGCTGCATTCACTGCTAAATGACTGTTACTAATGGAAGGTGATCCTAGCACCAGTATTTATTTGGCTTCAACTTGCAAATCCACCATAAAATATCCTTGTTAATTAACCGTATGCCGCTGTCAGTGTACATAGGAGTTTAGTATGAAGAATCATCCTTTAAAAACACAGGACCTGGTTACCTGGTGCCGTATGTAGTGAAGTGTAAATATAGACTCACTCCGACTGTAGGAAATCTGCCTTGTCATCTTTTCCATTTCGTCATTATACGTTTATGTCCAGGGGTGCATATAACTGGTGTGCAGGTACGCATGCGCGACAACAATCTGAAATGCGTACCGTCACGTACTTGTGAAGCTTTTCCAGAAGGCGGTTAGATCACCGGACAACAGAGTTGGTCTCCGTGTGCACAGACAGGGCTGCTGTTAACGTCGGTCTGTACAACGGAATTGTGCCAAAACTACGCCAACCGGCTGCGGAGGGAGACTCCCCCCCCCCTTCACTGGAGAACTGCGCTAAAACAGCTGATCACAACGTTCACACTCTGTGGTCACGAAGTACTCCACTAGCCCCCCCCCCGGTCGACTTTCCTGAAGTAGCCTACTCCACTAGTTGCGTTGGTGTGAATGAGGTAACAGAGGGCTTCATCAAATCACTTTGAGTGGAGCCAGAAGTTGGAGTACCAAACACTGACTCCAGGTACTCATCTGAGTACCTCACTGAGAAAGTTATATGCACCCATGTTTACGTCCCTAGTTTTACTGGCTTTAATTTATTTTGCAACTCGTATGTTCGAAAGAGAAAAAAGTCCTACTTACTTCCACTTCACTATCTCCCATATGTTTTGTTTACATTGTTGTGCCATGGAGCCTGCATGCCACCAGACAATAACCTGTTCCCTGATTGTTCCTGATTGGCCTGTTTGTGTTGCTGCTGCTGCTGCTGCTGCTCCATAGTGAGCGGGTGGGGTCCAATCAGATCTGTTTGTAAACAATGTGCCCAGGCAGGATATGCCATCACTTCCTGTCGGGATGTCCTGGCCTGTTTAAATGGTGGGAATGACCTCAGTTATGTGAAGAGTCGGAAACACGCATCTACAGAGACAGTGGTCCATTTGTTGATGTGTTTTCAGGGTTTGAAGGGAGGAGAGATTACATTAACTGATGTTACTGTGCTTCTATATAAAGGATGGAGCTATTTAATTTGGATTTATTATATAAAAAGAAGTAGTAGACAAGTGTTACGCTTTCATTTAATTAATTGAAATAAATGGTGTGTGGTATTGCATTACATTACATGTCATTTGTTAGACGCTTTTATCCAAAGCGACTTACATACATTCAGTACTGTAGACAATCCCCACAGGAGCCATTTGGGGTGAAGTGTCTTGCCCAGAGACTTGCCTGTGCATGTAAGCTGTCAAATGTGTCTCCCTGTGTACATTTGAATTGGAATCATATCAAAAAAAATGCTACGAGTGAAGTTTATTATGAAAAATACCAAGTTTCCCAGTTTTTAATATTTTAGTAGTTTTGTTAAAAATAGAAAGAAAACCCACTAATTATTAAGAAATTAAAAGAGCCTTTAATTAAGCTTGACCCTTGATTACTTTGAATACCTATTACATGAGTAATCTTATATTATTTACATTAAAGCTGTAGTTTTTACAAGTAAAATAAATAAACCTCTGAAGATGATTAGGCGGTTCTGTTCTCTACCACAAGATGGCGCTATACATCAGTGAGTGTTTTTATTTAACCCCATGCATCATGATCGTTTTAAAAGCTTTACATCAGTTACAGTGTTCTATTTAGAACAATCACTTATTTATGAGCCAATTGCTTTTATTTATTTGCTTTTACTCTGTAACTCGGGATTGGACATTTGTTTTCCAACGATTATTTATTTATTGTTTGACATTGATTTTATGCTTCATTCATTTTTAAACACGTATTAATTACCTATCACGTCCACTTTCTGATATAAATATAGATTTGCCTCTTGATTTAATTTAGATTTCAGGTTACTCTGTATTTTGAAAATCTCAACTATAACACTTTGTCCATGTGATATTAATTTTCCTTTTGTCTTTAATTGCCAAGTGTTGTTGTTTTTGCACCAGTCAGCAAGCATATGTTTCTATGTTTGTCTTTGTATAGATTGCACTTCCTTTGTTTGTTTGTTCAGTTATTGTGGTTTGCCTTCAGACGTGGCTGGACGACATGTACTAAAACTCAGAATCATACTGGTCCTTTAAAAACACAGACATCTGACTGGTTAAATCTTGAAGAGCAAATTCATATTCACCCTAACTGTTGAAATTGTAAAGCACTTTAATGAACTATTCTACTACTTGGTCTTGAGGAGTTGACATTTTCTTTTTCAGTTTTACTTTAAAGACACACACAAGGTCTGAAATGATCATCAACTCGTAGTTCTAAAGTAAAACTGCAAGATTTAATCGGCAGACTTCTGTGTTTTAGCTTTCTTTGTTTAAATATGTTTTGAGAGAATCAATACATGAAGTAAAGGAACAACATTTAAATCTATTGATGTGAAAATGATAATGGGTTCCTGAAAATAAAAACAAAATGTTTGTGTTTCTTGTCTTTCTGTAGCTGAGACGCATGCAGCAGATGATCGCTCAGATGCAGGCACAGATGAAGATGAAATCAGACGAGTGAAAGAGTTGCAGCAGAAGGGAAACACACTGATCCCAACCCTCCCACACACACACAATTATATACGTATATACACACACCTCTCTAAATCCATCCCTGCCTGCTGTCGCGCTGCAGATCCACAGAGAGCAAATATCTAGGATCATCATTTTTGTAAGCACACCTCTTTCCCTTCTCTTGCTCTTCTTCTTGTTCCCTCCAAACGTCCGTCATTATAATGAATATATCTACTATTTAGTCTTTGATTCTATGAATAACTCCACCAAGCCGCGAGTGACAATGGTACTAAGAGTTTTTGCCAACACACTATCATGTTTACAAAAGTATGTATGAATTATGCATTTCGCTCAAGTCCAAGCTTCAGATGGCATAATATTCCATTTTGTTATCAGGGTAAGACTGTTTTGAACGTATTTAACTGACCATTTAGTAAAGCTGTTTGCAACTCATATTCATTTTAGAGTGATCATGAGTGAATCAGTAGCCTCTCGATAGGTTCAGTGCCTTGATTGCGTCTGATAATGCAATAACTATAAATATTACTACATTTTCAGATAAGTGTGTTTATAAATGAGGTTTACTGTCTATGCAGAGAATGAGAAATGCTTTCTTCTTAATTGTTTTCAACTTTTGTAGCCAACGTTACACACCTACTTCTAAAGTTTACTTTGCTTTAGGCTGGAAATCTACTATATGCAAGTAACCAAACTAATTGAGTTAGAATAAGAAACACCACGGCTTTAGGATCATGTTATAGCTGAAGTAAAATGCCATGTTGTTAATATTTTTGTATTTATTATCAAGAGATGCAGGATCTTTAAAGTCAGTGCCAAACTACAGACTGTTCTTACACTATTCACTCCGGTAACTTAATGTGTGCATATTTGCTTCAGTGATGTCATTTAATGTGTGAACATATTATTTGTACGCTACATGTGCAGCCTTCCATCACTCTGTATTTTGGCTGTCCAATTTTAAATCAAGTACTTAATATCAACTTACTTAAAATGTACCTCTTATGTGTGTAAACACCTTTTGTTTAGCAGTGCCGTCTAACTGTGCTTTGATTGATCTGATGTTGGCATTATTGTTTTTTCCAGTCTATTGCTCTTATATACAAATCTGTCTATTGAATATTATTTTAAACACACATACCTGCTATATCTTAACTATATCTCAGTATAGACTTGTTTTTAAGACGTAAACATGTTTTTGTATTTCTCTCTTGAATACATTTGTTAAGAGAATAAAAAGTTGACACTTGTGAAATCTGGAGTAACTTGTGAATTATGTTTTTATTTAAAGGTTTGGTATTTTATTGTTAATAGTGGGTTTGTTAAAAGTAAAAATGGACTTGATCAGTGATTCGAATTGACTCATGGGCACAGTGACTTCTGCTCATGAGTTTATTTCTGGTGTTTTTGACTTGAGATTTCACGAGGTGGAAAAATAAGTATTTAGCATTAATTTGTTGGCATGTTTTCATTGATTTTCTTAAAGTCTGGGAGTTACCAAAATATGTTATAACATAAGTTATGTAACATAAGTCTACATTAAAAGGCTACGTAGTGATTGTGTTGAGGCAAAAGCCTTCGCCACTCGCCAGGGTGTATTAACGTAAATAGTAATGCTTCATTAGACTTTAACTAACCACTGCTTTTATTATTGATTGTGTTGATTATATTCCCTATGACTTGTTGGGTTTATACATTTTAGAAAATAGCGAAGTCCAAAGTGTCCAAGGTAAGTCTGTAATGTCTTGTACTGTGAGTCCAAACATATTCAGCTTAATAAGCATGACAAAGCATAAAACAGCATGAAAAACGAATTGTATTAAATAATTTGAAAATAGTTTGACTTATCCTTGCAGCACTTCCCTTCAATATAAACAATTGCTAAGGGAAGTTAAGTGTTGAATCTGTAGGTTTATCTGACAGGATTATTTAATTGTGTATCCAATGATAGTGGAAACACCTTTTGGCCAATGATTTGTCAGAATTTTCACTTACAATTTCTTGGAAAACATGTCATTGATAATCATTCACATTTTTGGACGGATTGTTGAATTTGTTTATATGATAATTGAACACTGTACAAAACCTGTCTTGGACACCGGAAAGAAGTTATGGATGGCTGTCAGCGAGGTTGGTTTGGACACATCTATGGATGAACATGTGTTTAGAGAACCCTCAGCCCCTCGTGGCATCCTTTAGGACCCCTGCTTGTAGTACCAATTGTATAAATATCCATGAAGTAGGACCCCTGCCTGCAGTGTGATTGGCTGTATGTGTGGAGGAGGAGGGGCTTGCATCTGTCAGCTAGCCCCGCCCTCCTGCTGTCTGTCCGGGCTTTGGAGGCGAGGCGAGGGGCAGCGTTCTGTCAGCCGTTGCTTCGGTAAAATCGAGGAGGAGAGCGGGCAACATGTCGAGCAACATCAGGTACAAGAGCCGGATCCCGGTGAAAACAGGAGGTGAGCATGTTTTTCTGGGTTATATATACAGCCATGTGTTTATGAGAGTCTGTGCACTGACTGCTTCATGTTTCTGTCTCCCTGGGCGTCGCTCTGCATCCCTGCACCTGCCTCCCTCCTCATCCATCCCGTTATGTCCAACAGAGGAAACCGCCGAGGTAAGAGACATCTTTTATATGATTATATTTAGATTTGAGATTTGCTGTTTAATATCGTGCGTTGTGAGCATTCAGCGTCTCCCGGGACGTCCTCGGTTGCATTAGCATCAGCAATATTTACGTTTCAGGTCGCATGCACTACTCGGTGTTTTTCGCTCCCCGATGTGTAGGTTTGCCTGTCAGTTGTGTAAGCGCAGATGCTCTGAGGGTAGCCATGCCATCACAGGCTGCTCTGTGATGATGTGTGATCACCATGTGTGGCTCTGGGGGGGGGGGTTCATTTTTAGAAGCATATGTGGAGCAGGCCGGAAGCCAACATGTTAACCAAATGGCAGCATCCTTCCTCTCCATCTTTCTCGTTATTTGCGATCATATAGGACATTAAGTCGACTGATGGACTGACCTGATTATGACGTGGTATCAGCTCGGCTCCTGCCTACAGAGTGAACCTTGCTCACCATTGTTCTGCTCAGAAACACAGCTGTCACACGACGAGCCTGTAGGGGAGGTTGCATTGATGACCCGGGGCCTTCCTCCTCCTCCCCCTCTTCCCTTTGCATATAGTGTCTGATGACAGTATAAGGCCATGTGCACGTGCTGAGTCAGTGTGCTTGGATGATTCAGCTAACCTGATAGTTAACAGATTTAAAAACACGTCCTTCAACAACCTGGTTCAGATTCAGAATACTTTATTGTCCATTACATTTACATATAATGGTAATTTGTCTTTTGCACTGGAAAATAGGATAAAATAACACTCAACATACACCGTACTTAACATACAATTCTGACACACAAAATTAGAGAAATTGCAACTTAAATTGACTAAATGGCAGTAAAAGTGCAGAGTGGTTTGTTCTTCCACTGGAATGGGTCCATTAAAGTATCAGCTGTATTCATTGTAAATAATTGACTATAACATTACAATTAGGTGATGGGATTGGTGGTAGAATGTCCTAAGAATGATCCTTGAAGTTTGAAAAGGGGGCTCAAGTTGAGTCAAGGTATATATATTGTGTCTGGATTTCTCATGGTCCTTTTATCTGGCCATAGGGACCTTCAGTCTGAGGCCTGATGGTGGCAGCGTGAATGCTGGGTTGAGGGGATGGGTGGGGTCGTTGTGTATCTCGATTGCCTTCTTGGTTGTGAATTGATAAACAGATCGTGCAATTCTTTTTCAAATGAGCATGAAGCACCACAAAGCTAAAAAGCATCAGGGGTTGTAATAACAAATGTGATATATTCTATATGATGGTATTTAACACGTTAGTTAAGGATCAACTGTAAAGTCTACATTAAGTAACAAAATAGCAAAAAGCAGCCTTTTGCTTTAGTGAATTGGTTGGTCACTTAAACAATAATGTTCAGTTATCAATAATTGTCCAAGGGATGCACATAGAATCTTGATCCTTAACTTCCTAAAACATATATATTTTACCCACAAATGATTCCCATCTTCATATTTGTCTAACACACACACAACCTGGATTAATATGATTGTTTCAGAGACCTACCTAAAATTATAATCAATCGGTATAAATGTCTTAACACTCCTAAATGTGTAATGATTAATTTATGCCCAGTATTTTCATTACTACAGTTTTTACACCTTGTGAGTTTTTCTTCTTGGCTTTCAGCCGCTCTTCACTCCCACATACTGCATCTGATACTTGTGTATCATCCAGGCTGCGGAGGAGGACAACAAAATACTAGTGCTCAGTGAAAGATGAGATCATAACTGTTAAAATAATCATCACTGATAATCAATCCTAAATCAATATTTCCTTTCTCCTTTTCCTCTCTCTCTGCATCTCACTCCTTCATATCCCTAAACGTTCATGTCACTTCCTTTGCTGTGATATTACGTTGCCAGGCAACAGTCTTTTTTTGTCCGTTTCCAGCACTTCTCTGATACAAAGTGAGTGGATGACACCATCTGACCTACCCACAATCCCGTGCTGTGATTATTCTGCGAGTGGGTGGGTGTATTCACTCGATAGTTGTTGTTTTTTTTATCAGAGTAACTGAAAGAGGAAATACAAATAGATTTGTATTGTCATTATTCCATGTGTCATCACGATATGGTGAAAGATGACAGGAATGTGAATCACATCCAGAATAATCACAGCTGTAAAAATATCCTGACAAAATGTTAAAGTCTGGATAAATGTTTTTATTTACAGAATTAAGAAATAATATAGCAGTATTTGGTTTGTAAGAATGATACAATAAAGAATAAAAGTGATTGATCATAGAAGAGTTTTTTTTATAGATAGTGTTCTCCATAACTAGAGCCTCAGTAGACCATAAAACATCACAGCCAGAAATACACTTACTATTAACTTTATATAATATTTGTTATACTTTATTTACTTAGGAAGTCAACGTTACTTCTGCTGAATAACAGTCATTGTAGCCACATGTGACAATTACAGGATAATGTTTGAAAAGTTGAATAGAAAAGAGCCACAATAAGCTACTGGTCATACAAGAAAGAGTAACTCTTGAAATCAGTTTTACAATTTATTAATTCAACTTTTTGTTTGTATAAGAATAATTGTCTGACTTTTAAAACCTTTACTTGTGTATCTGTCCTTACAACTGCAGACGTGTATGAGGAAATGTCTCTGCGTTATCACATCTGTTGTCACCTCGGTTTGAGAAGACATCAAAGTTCAGCGGCCACATCACACACGCTGGTGTGTCGCTGTGCGATACACAGATGTTGTGTCACAAGCTTTTGCAACCGTGCACGTGTGACTCCCCTTCAGATGCACTCAGTATCCACTCCACCCTCCCCTAACTCTCTGTCTTTAAACACTGTCGCTGCCACAGATGGGACCCTCACCAGCTCCCGGTGTGGACCAGCTGCAGAGCAGGAACCGGCATAATCGGGGGATTGGGTGGGGTATTAAATCTGGGATTTGAACCCCCTGTGGCTCCGGCTTTTCAGCAAAAAATATATGCTTTTAGAGGACAAGGAGAGAGTGGCTGGTCAAATGACCTTGCACTTCTATGTCACACATATTTTTATATTTTATATACATTGTTTTTATATTCGGGATTGTGGGAAACAGTATTTCGATCTCTCTGTCCCTACACACAAACTGGAAGATTGACAATAAAGTTGACTTTGACTTTGATTACCATTAGATTAATTAATTTCCAGATTTTGTATTTTGTTCTTCCTTTAAATCGCAAAGAAAATCTTAGGAGTGAAATATTGAAACTCGACATGGAGTCTCTTTATGGCTTCCTCATATTTTAGATGTCTTGTGCTTCACACAGTTTCCCAAAATGTAGACTGAGTTTTTATATTGTTCGAATATTTATAACACTTTAAGAAAAGTAAAATAAAGTCCTGTCGGATTGAGGCTGTGGCTCAGTGGAATAGCGCGCTGATCTTCAGGAGAGAGCAAGTTCGAGTCCCACTGCAGTCAGCATGTCGTTGTGTCATTGGGCAAGACACAATACCCCAAATTGCTCTTGTGGGGATTGCCCACAGTACTGAATGTATGTAAGTCGCGTCTAACAAGTGACATGTAATATAATGTAACAATGTTTGAGAGCACAGCATCAGCCTGAAATGACGATATACTGTAGTTACAGTGAGGGCACAGACTCAACACACAGTAAAGATTGCTTGAATACCAACAGTCTGTAATGAACACAGCCATGGAGGATAAAGCAGCTTCTGTCACCTTTGTGTGAGTTTCTGCCTCTACAGGTTCTCTTTGGAGGGGCTTTCCTCCGTGACAGTCAAAGCTCCAGTTGTTGTTCAGGTGTTGGAGGAGTTTCTGCCCTGCGGTGTTCACATGCACATTCTTTCATTTTGTCATGCTGCAAACACTCATGTTATGATTCAGTAGAGCGTAGGTGCTGCTTAGTGTTTCGTCTTGTACCTGAAGCAGCTCAGCTCCTTTCCTTCTCTGAGTTGTATACGCAACACTGCAACACTCGTCATGTCTCAAGAAGCTTTTAGAAAGCAACTGAGGCTGACCCAGATAAAAAGATTATTTGAAATCTTTTAAAGTATTTTGTCTGCCTTGATATGTTTTGTAAGATCAGTTCTTTGGAAATAGGGAGTCTGATGTAATCCATTAAATAAATATAGAGATTATTTTATAACATCAAACTGCAAAATAAATCTGAAATGTTGCTTTAAATTCCCATCTAGGCATCATTTTGTTTCCCCCATCATATCCTTGAGCTTGGCAGTTTATTTCTGACCTGGGAAACAACAGTCGACAACAATCTCAACTCAACTTGACCTTCTCCAGAGATTTTAAACTGAATCACTAGGTCTTCATTAGCTTATTAAGTTTGCTTCAAATGTTGATCTGGAAACGTTTTATTCTTTTTAAATATCAGTTGAAAAGTGAGTTTAAAATGTAAGCCAGCAATCTTTAGTTTAATGTCATTTTAACTATTTGTTTCTTATAGTCAACACATTCCAAGACAAATACAATGTGTTTATAAGGATCTAATCATAGTTTGACCTATACTGTGAGTATTAGAAGTTGTTGCCACCATTTTTATTTTACAAAACTGTCTTTCCTGACGACATCTGATTGAATCCTCCTGCTGAATGTTCTGGGATGTTTTGAATACATTTCAGGGTTACAGCCATGCTCCCACAAGCGTCCATTGTCAGTAAATGGCCGGATGCTAAAACTGGGCTACGATGGCCAAGTGTCCTTCAGTCAAGCTATTTGTTGTTGCCTGAGCAATAACATGCTGTCAGATTAGCATGTTAAAGAGCTGAGTGCTGCATCTCCAAGGAGAGAAAGCAGGAGGGGGCCGGGGGGCTTAGGGGTTCATTGATGGTGTTTTTGTACCCCTCTCCCTCATCCATCCTATCTCCTCTTATCTCTCCCTCCACCCTCTGTTGCCTCACACGCTTGTGGGCAAGCTACATATTTAAGAGACCAATCAGGGTTAATGGTGTGAAAATGTCAGCTGCACGGCTGGGGGAAGCACAGAAGGCATCAGTAAAGGTCGGCTGGATCACAGGCTGCAAATTCAAGATCGTGGTGAGCCTGCAGTTTTCAAAGCAGGGGTTAAAAAACCCTCATTACTGAAGTACTTTTTTGACTACCAGTAATTCCTCTTTTACGTAGCTTACCATTTTGCTTTAAATGATCACTAGGTTGTTAAAATAAATCTTTAATGTATATATGATTTACAAATTAATGTAATATAGCAGCATACACCCCTATGCTTTGGAACGCTGAAGTTGAGTGATGTCTACCTGAGCAGAACATTCTGAAGTCACACTTCCTCTGCGCGAGTTTTAATGCTAATTTTCTCAGTACTTTATCACATAGCCTGCTGATTGTGCATGTGAGTCCTTGTGTGGCTTGCCCCTGAGACTAGCTAATAACCCCTGCTTGGCATTGCGCTAATATGGAGTATACCGCTGAGATTGCCGCCCTGACTTTCTGTGTATCCATTTAGGCTAACAATGTTAGCTCCTTCGTGTTGAGGCAAATCCACTTCCCTGGATTTGTAATAAATGATCTTTAAAGTGTGAAAGTATAAAACACAACACATTTTCCTCACAAAGACAAAACGTTGAATTGAAAAGCAATGTAACGTATCTTTCCCTCATTCAATATACAGAGGGATTCAATGCTATCAGCAGACTTTCTCTAGTATTGGAGAGCGTCACTATATTAGGGCTGGTAGATGTCATCTTGTTAAAATGTTAAGGATAGTAAATAAGTAACTTAGTAACCTTTAAATCAAACTAACTCTTCTAAGAGCTGCTTTTGTACCTATCCTTTTTGAAGTCTTTGATGGAACATATTCCTGTCTTCCTTTGCACAACGATCTGCACAAAATCGGACACATGGTGCTATGGTGGTGTTTGTCATCAACTGTAATCTGAAAAAGGGAGTTGTTAAATGTGTGATGAGCCTCTTCATGGTCAGTGGACATTTATGAAAGTCTTCTCCAGCCTAACTATGTGTCTGTGTTGGGATGCATCATCACTGCAGCCTCTTGTTTGGCAGCAGATGATGGGTACGCTTTTGGACTGAAGTCATTTTTGTGTGTGTGTGTGTGTGTGTGTGTGTGTGTGTGTGTGTGTGTGTGTGTGTGTGTGTGTGTGTGTGTGTGTGTGTGTGTGTGTGTGTGTGTGTGTGTGTGTGTGTGTGTGTGTGTGTGTGTGTGTGTGTGTGTGTGTGTGTGTGTGTGTGTGTGTGTGTGTCAGAGTCCTGCACGGGTCTGATTTTCAAGACCCGCTCCCGTCCCGCACCCGCGACGTGCAATACCGAACCCGCCCCGCTACCCGCACATATTGCCAATTAGTTCCGCAACCCGACCCGACCCGTCGGCACAAGATCCGCAACCCGACCCGAACCCGCATAGCCTATGAGCAGTGAAAACGTGCAATTATTAACACACGCAGTTGCATATTTGTCTCAAAAAGCGTGGGATGTTGGTTCTTTCCTCATCTACTGTAGGAACCAGAAGCCTCCAGACGCTGGATTTCGCTCTTGAGGAAGTGTTATTGAAAATGCTGTATCCTCCGCTAGAGAGCTTCACCTCAGCCATTTTGAATGTGGCGCGCACAGCAGCAGATTGATGCGCTGCAGAGGTTATGATTATGTGCGGTCCCGCGGGGGAGAGGTCTGAGGATTTAAACATTAAACTAAATTATTATTATTTTAATATATTTATTATGCAATACCCGCGACCCGACCCGCATCATCTTTGTTTTACCCAGAACCGAACCCGGAAAAAAGCGTTTGAAAAAATACCACCCGCGAATCACCTTTTTTGCGGGTCACCCGTCGGGTACCCGACCCGATGCAGGACTCGTGTGTGTGTGTGTGTGTGTGTGTGTGTGTGTGTGTGTGTGTGTGTGTGTGTGTGTGTGTGTGTGTGTGTGTGTGTGTGTGTGTGTGTGTGTGTGTGTGTGGTGTGTGTGTGTGTGTGTGTGTGTGTGTGTGTGTGTGTGTGTGTGTGTGTGTGTGTGTGTGTGTGTGTGTGTGTGTGTGTGGTGTGTTGTGTGTGTGTGTGTGTGTGTGTGTGTGTGTGTGTGTGTGTGTGTGTGTGTGTGTGTGTGTGTGTGTGTGTGTGTGTGTGTGTGTGTGTGTGTGTGTGTGTCCGTCCTGCCAATAGAGTTGACTCCTGGGGCCTTTTGAAAGCCGTTTCCGTTAAGACCACGACTTTCTATGACTGAGAGGAAGAAGCTGAGCGCTGCCTGCTGATCTCTGTCTCTGCAGGACTGTCCAGCATCTTTACTCACTGACACCAACAGTCATGGTCTGACAGCGAGGAAGTCTTTATTTTGAATTGTGGTAAGAGCAGAAAACCACAGAAGAAGCACAAAGTCAGAGACCATATATTGTCAACATGAGGATCCTGCACATCTTTCAGTTCTCTTTAAACACAATGATGTCCAAATGACAGTTGGTAGATTAAAATTAAAGAAATAAGTAGGCTAATCTTTATTTGAAAAGGTCATTTTAAAGCATTGCAAATTAATTTGGTTGATTTAAAATGAAATTCACTGACAGAAAGTTGATCTGCAAAATCCTTCTGTTGCCAAAAATTACCTAGTTAATGCTTCTGTGAAGGTTTAACATTAAACTTTTTCCAGGGATTGGACAGTCAGTTCGTAGACTTAAAAAATGAACATTTGAAAAACATTACCAGCAGTTATTTGCGAGGGAGAAAAGAAGAACAGAAAATAACAAGATGATGTCTACAAACATTCACATGAAGTTAATAAACCACAACCTATATACAGTTCTACCATCATGTAAAAGCCAAACACCACAAGATGTTTTTTTAACTTGCCTGCTGACTGCTTACACATCTTCCGGCGCAGACTGAAAACTCATCTCTTTCGACTCCACTTCGAGCAATAAAATGAAATAAAAAAGCACTCGTATACTAACAAAGCACTTATATACTAACAAACGACTGGCTTATCTAAAGCCAGTAGAGTAGCACTTGAAATGTTTTGGCTCTATGAAACCTAATGTACTTATATGATTCTGTTTTCTTCAAGTTTGTATCTTGTTGGTGGAATGCACTTATTGTAAGTCGCTTTGGATAAAAGCGTCAGCTAAATGTAATGTAATGATTAGCTGGAGGATGCCAAAGACAACTTAGTACCTCTATAACAGCAAAAGCCAGAGTGCCCTTTTCTTACGATATACAGTTTTTCAGCATAACAGAAACCATGACAATGTCTTGCACATTTCCCAACCTTTTCCTCCAGACCTCCAGGCATTGATGGTGGATAATGTCTGAATTAATTGGTGTTTCATGTGTTTTTCACATGTGTTAAAAAGGTCTGTATATTCAAGAGTAATTACGTGTTGATTACATTTTCGGTTTTCCAATTGCGGAACAAGTGGTCCGATTGAATGAATGGTTGCATCTTAAAACTCTGTGTCATCTTATATTATCCAAAACTGTCAAGAATAAATCCGGTTGCATCTCTTTCTTAAGTGCCCTAGAAAACTAAACTGAACTAGAGCGCAGACCTGCATGAAAAATCAGTTTCCATAAATTATAAATAATGCGTATGATCATAAAAATTCAGAAATGTTGAGCCTGTCCCCAGCCTAATGTGTATCAACAGATCATAACCCACCTCTTTGATCTAAATAGTCGCTTTTTCATAATCCAAGCCTATTTTCATGTGTGACCTGAGAGGTGAAAGCAGCAGCAGCAGCAGCAGCAACCTGACATGGTGACAGGAGGGAGGTTGTGAATGAATAATATTAATAGAGACACAACTTTTTGGCTTCTTTAGTAATGACAGATTTTTGATTGATCAAATTTGCACAACAAAAGAGGCGTGACAAACATTAAGCTGGTATCTGTCTGGTCATAGGAGAAAGGGACAGATGGCCTCTGATAAAGACCTAAGGTGGGGGTGTAGCCGGGGGGGGCTATTGTTACACCATTTCAAGGCATCTGTTCTTCTCTTTTATTCAGATTGCCCCACACTCTTTCATGTCTAAAATGATGCAAACTCTTCATCTTGCACCACCATGTTGTTTATTTCCTTCATGAGGCTCAAACTTTTATTTACACCATTGAATGCTTACAACCGGCTTAGACTATGTATATTTGAAAATATAAACTTATTATCAGATTCCTCTGTCGCCCCCCAGTGGTGTGGAGTGTGATTGTTACATCCTGTACGTGGCATCACTGTGGGGTGTGTACTTTTGGGAAAGAAAGGGTGAAAAAAAACTGCTTTTATTTCAAAGAGCATTTAAGCTCTGCGGCCCACATAATGTATGAGCCGGACACACACACACACACACACATACACACACACACACACACACACACACACACACACACACACACACACACACACACACACACACACACACACACACACACAGAAAAACACACACCACCATCACATCTGGAAGCAATCCACTGCAACCTCTGCCATGAAATGTACCTCATTCACCTCTACACACACACACACACACACACACACACACACACACACACACACACACACACACACACACACACACACACACACACACACACACACACACACACACACACACACACACACAACCAACCACCACATCCTTTACATTACTGTCTAGACGAGATCTTCTCAATTTCAGCTAGGACTCATAGGTATCTGCTGTGGGGATCACCAAACAAAACCAATCCATTCATTAATGTAAAACATGTAACATTATTCAAGGTAATGTTTGATATTTTAGTAAATATGCTAATTAGCTTTTTTGCCTAATACAACTCACACTGTACATTTATAAATATAAAATGTATCATTTTATATATTGTTATTGCATACATTTCTCCTTTAACTTATGATTCAAAAGTATACATTGTTATCCCAAATTACTATTACTTTTAAAACATGCCTATAGTTTAGTTAAAATAGACTTAAAAATAAAAAAAGAAGGAAAATACCATTATGATCATATTAGCTATAGCATTGACCCGAGGACCCCTTGTCTCATTGAGTTTGAGCAGTTCCTATATAAAAACTAGAGAAAAGTACAGAAAATGAATATAGATTATATATATGAGTAGCAAAACTCAGCTTGTTCTTCTTTTATCTAACAATAACAATTGTACACCCCCTCTGGTTTATCCATTTGTTTGTTGGAGGCTGACCATAGGTTAGAGACAGATTTAACTTCCTAAATTATAAAGTTATTATGTTACTATATAAAGTTGTTAAAACACTACAACAGTGAAGTGTTTAAATCAGTCAATATCTGTCTCATGGAGCATTTGTTTGCAGGAAAAGTAATTTTACTTTTCTTTCAATACGTGTGCCAGTCGATACTTTGGTTATTTTACTTAAGTAAAGGTTGTAAGATTATGTGAAACATGAACAAAAGGATTCAATAAAAATTTCACCTTTGGCTTAAGGCACTGACTGTAAACCTCTTGTCTAAACAACACACACACCCGTGCTCAGACACAAGTTTATTTACTTGTTAATCTGATAAACTCTCTCCACAAGCCTGTACTTGCAGCGTTTGTTTCTTTATCTGTTGTTTATTCTACAGCTTATTGGACCGTCAAGTTCACACTAGTTATTTTGTTACAAAACGTTACGTCTGTTGCTTCTCCCTGTGCATTTCTCTGTTGAGCATTTCTCTCGGTGTAGAGTAGAGTTTTATTTTTCAACTGTCTGAGCTGGGGGAGGGAATCCATGCTGAATGAATGAGTTTCTTTTAGCCGTTCGCTTCTTCCATCCCTCCCTTGTTTCCTCCCTCAAATTGCCACTTCTCTCTTACTCCCGCTCTCCGTCTCAGAGAGAATTCCTCTGTACCTGTCTGAACAGGGAGAGTCGGAGCGCTGCAGAGGAAAGAAAGAAAAAGAAAAGAATCAAGAGAAGGAGAGTAGGAGGAACATAAGGCGCACATTTAAAGAGCACAAACCGGGTAGAGGTGTGTTTGAGACATTTCCAGAAAGAACACAGGGCGAAGGTTTATCGAGATCTCAAGGCTCCAAGTTGTGCTGTTTTTCTGATCCCTGCTGGACTGTTTTACAACTTTCTGAGACCAGTGGCTATTTTTGGTCTGTGAGTGTTGGAGCGGTTTGGGATGGATGCCATCATGCTGCAAGAAAAATTGGTGGAACGGCTGCTGTGCCCACGAGTGAGAACCGCCAGGCAGAAGGTAAAAACATTGGATTCCTAAGGGATGAATAGACAAAAAGAGTGGAAATCAATCAGGACAATTGAAAAATACAATGAAAAATATAGACAAAGAGTAGAGGATTACTTTATAAAAGCATAAGTGTAGAAGACCTTACTCCCCTGGACTCAATGCCAGCGTCTTTTGATGTAATCTCTGCTTTCTGTAGAGGTGTGTGTGTGATTCCTCGAGGGACAGATTTGCTGTGCTTTTATGATTACTCACTGATTTATCTACAGATTTCCTCATTCTCTGGCTTTCTGACAAGTGTGTCTGCCATGAACTGGTTGCACAGCCTGAGTGTGTGTTTTTGTAAAAGTTATCCTCACCCTGGGGCGCTGTCGGAAATGCCTATGACAAGTTATGACAGTTTATGAGGACTCTGACTGTTTGCTTGGCTTGTGTGTTTGCACAGTGAAAAAGAGCTTTTCAGGTCTGTTGAATGTAGCTTCTGTTTGTGTGTGAATGCTCTCAATGGACCTCGAGTGTGTACTTTTACCCACACATGTCAACGGGCACTGTCGGGTAAAGATGACGTTATGCCAGATCCAGCAGAGAGCCGCAGCACTGAGCCTCTCTGTGTGGAACAGCGAGAGACTGCTATCCTGTCGCTTATTGTGTTTCAGCGAGGCTTTAAGAGGAATAGTGAGGCGCTGGTTTATTCTCAGCTGCTTCAGAGGAATGCTGTGCACATGTTTTTCCATGCAGTTTTCTGTCTGTTGTGGTGATTTTTACAGCATCAGAGGCTGCCAGATACATTTTGTGTTCCCATTAGAAACCCTCTGACGCTCTTACACTTATTGGGTGTTATTTTGAAGCTGTTTGCTGCTTTTGATGTTTTATTGTAGTCCTGAAACAATTAGTCAACTATTCAAGTAGTAAAACAATTCTGTTAAAAGTCCATAGAAAAATTGGTTAGTAAAAGGGCATTAGCTACAAAATATAGTAAAAGTAAAATGATTTATTATGTAGATGGTGCCATTTCTGAAAAATGTATATTTTATTATTGAATTGGAAATGGAATTACACAACCCTACCCTATGAATGCATACAACGTTTGATCTTATCTCAACCTTTATTATTATTACAGTATTATTCATCATTTGTCTGTTAAATATACCTTATTTTTATCTTCTGGATGACCTTAAGTTATCAAAAAGTAAAGTAAAATATACAATATTTATTAACACAGCTGCCAATTATTTTTTCTGTCAACCTACCTTTCCACTAATCAATTTGTTTGAACTCTACAATAAGCCGCACTCGTTCAGTGACTGATACTTTCTTTTACAAATCATGCATTAATACTAATACTCAGGACAACTAACACCTTCTTCTTTGTCTTTCTGTCCCAGGAGAAACAGTATGTGGGTTTTGCCACTCTGCCAAACCAGGTCCACAGGAAGTCTGTGAAGAAAGGCTTCGATTTCACACTGATGGTGGCAGGTCAGTAACTGGAGATGCAATTTAAGATGTAATTTATAAACTGACAAATGAAACTAATACTTAAATAATATCATACCATTAAATATGTCTGTCTGCAGGAGAGTCTGGGATGGGCAAATCCACTCTGGTCAACAGCCTGTTCCTCACCGACCTCTACAAAGACAGGAAGTTACTGAATGCTGAAGGTGAGTTTATATGCTATTCATTATGCCTCTGCATCATAATGAATGCACTGTTCGATCAATACAAGCACTCTGAGCTCTGGTACTTATGTCAATAAACGTAGGTATGTATAAACTAGCCCACAGTGTATCTTACATTTACATATCAGCTGCACTGAAGAAGTTTAAAGCGACACGGTCCTGTGTGAACCCGTCGCTACTTATATCTATGGCCATTCATTTGTGATCAATATATTATTTTGTTTGGTATTTATATGTACAAACAAAATGTAATCATTTCAAAAAATTATAGTGATACAGATATGTCAGATAACACAAAATGACCAACATTAAAGTTCAAAATGTAATGTTAAATGACCCTGGGAAACATAATTCACAACATGTCAGATGTGTTGGACAGCTAACATCGGTTTTACTAGTTACAGTAGTTCAGTTTGCTAGGCAACAGTTACACATGCCTGTTACTGACAGAAAGTAAATATTCATTCATTCTCTACGCAGTAACTAGTTTGTGTGGTGCAACAGGCTACATTTAGTTAAGTGAAAACTGTGATGGAAACTTCTGAAGCAATGGAGACAGGACTCAGAGAGACACGGGGAGAGCAGGAACTTTGATAGCAAACACTGATGGTTCATTTGGAGCTTCGGCCGGAGAATTCACAAGACATGTGCTGTGCCACGAGTGGAAACAGCGGATGCCAAACAAATTCTGAAGATCTCTACCCCAGACCCATGTATTTAGCTAGTTCTGAGAGAATACTCAACATGCTGCATAACAAGATAAAACACATTTTTAATGGGTTACAATTAAATTACAGAACAACTGATGCAGCAGGCTCACAGGCACAACATGATTAAGCCTTGTTTTGTAAATGTTAGTAAAAGTCTGAACGGGCTATGGGATTTGTCCTCTATAAAATATTGAATAAGAATAGCTCTGTTTTTTTTTATATCAAATGAATCAATATGTTGATAAATCATGCCACTGTTGCTAAAGGCAGAACAACAAAGATGCTTTCCTTCATTTGTCTCATTCTCCTTCTCTGTGTGGGTGCTTTGCAGAGCGGATAAACCAGACTGTGGAGATCATCAAACACACTGTGGACATCGAGGAGAAAGGAGTCAAGCTCAAGCTGACCATCGTCGACACGCCGGGGTTCGGAGACGCCGTCAACAACAACGAGTGGTGAGCTGGGAGACCTGCTTCTCTGACACTGCCCTCATTCAGCCTGCAAGCTACAATTCACAGTCTGTGTGTGTGTGTGTGTGTGTGTGTGTGTGTGTGTGTTGTGTGTGTGTGTGTGTGTGTGTGTGTGTGTGTGTGTGTGTGTGTGTGTGTGTGGTGTGTGTGTGTGTGTGTGTGTGTGTGTGTGTGTGTGTGTGTGTGTGTGTGTGTGTGTGTGTGTGTGTGTGTGTGTGTGTGTGTGTGTGTGTGTGTGTGTGTGTGTGTGTGTGTGTGTGTGTGTGTGTGTGTGTGTGTGTGTGTGTGTGTGTGTGTGTGTGTGTGTGTGTGTGTGTGTGTGTGTGTGTGTGTGTGTGTGTGTGTGTGTGTGTGTGTGTCCTAGCTGGAAGCCAATCACTGACTACATAGATCAGCAGTTTGAGCAATACTTCAGGGATGAGAGCGGACTGAACAGAAAGAACATCCAGGACAACAGAGTCCACTGTTGCCTCTACTTCATCCCTCCATTTGGGCACGGGTAATTACACACAGATACACACACACACACACACACACACAGATACACACACACGCCTTTTTCATTATTGGTGCAGGAAACGTCTTTTCTACCTGCGGATTTACTGCACGGCATCGTCGCTTTAAGGTGTCTTGATTAGGGAAATGTACTCTCGCTGTACTTGACGCTGGATTCCTCTCTGCAGACTGCGTCCGGTTGATGTCGAGTTCATGAAGGCTCTACATGAAAAAGTTAACATAATCCCACTCATCGCGAAAGCCGACTGCCTCACGCCCAACGAGATAAAGAAGCTCAAAGACAGAGTGAGTCTCCGAGCTGCAACTCCACAGTGAATTCAGCATGTTAAACTGTATGCAGATCATTCACTGTGACCATTACTCTGATTTATCTTTAGATACGAGAGGAAATAGACAAGTTTGGGATTAAGGTGTACCAGTTCCCTGAATGCGACTCTGATGAGGATGAAGAGTTTAAACAGCTTGACAAAGAGCTGAAGGTGAGTCCAGTTCATGAACGCATTCATTCTTCATGGAATTAGCTGTACCTCTAAACACAGATTAAGGTCATTTACACAGAAACGTTTTAGGACCAGGCATGCTGGGAAAAAAATATTAAAATCTTTGATTTTGGGATGAGTAAATGTCTAGATTCCTCTAATGTTCTCATGCCGGTCCCTCTTCAGTACCCCCCTTCTCTGGAGTTTACAGGATCACTTTTTGTCACTCAGAGCCAAAGCCAGGATTTTACAGATACTGGAGAACACACCCTCTCTTAAAGAATACTGACAACACTGTTTATTTGTTTACTGTATGTTTAATGTGTTTAGCTGTATGGTTAGTTTTTCTGTAAATCATATTTCCCAACATAAATGCCTCTATTGCTGTTTTAAAGTAATCTTTTTCATGGCTGGGAATAAATCCTGGTGTGGACATACTTGATCAAAAACTCCCCAAATATGTTAAACAGGACCTCAGTGTTGTCACTCACTCCTCTTTAGAAGTCTAGTCATCATTAATGTTAGTTTCACTTCTCTATATATCCTCCCTTCTTATCCTGATCTACTTACTGACATTAAAGCCCTGTCAATGACCCTAACATCACATGTCGGAGCATTGAAACGTTTTTGGTTTGTGCCGTGTATCACAGATCAGCTGGGAAAATCTGTGAAAGAAAAGTAAACAACCATCTGTTTTTCCGCATGTGTATAACTCTGTGAGTATGAACTGGGGCCAGCATGCTCAGTCAGCTGTCTCTGGATGGTTCAGGGTTAAAATAACAAATCGGCCCTCATGTCTTTGTGTGCAGGAGTGCACCCCCTTCGCTGTGATCGGCAGTAACACTGTGGTGGAGGCGCGGGGGCAGAGAGTGAGAGGGAGGCTGTACCCATGGGGGATCGTTGAAGGTGCGTTTATCTTCCTGTTATTACACTGAGTTTGAATGTAATAGCTTGGATTATTAAAATATTTTTCCTACTGCTTTTCTCAGTGGAAAACCAGTCGCACTGTGACTTTGTGAAACTGAGGAACATGCTGATTCGCTCACACATGCACGACCTTAAAGACGTGACCTGCGACGTGCACTACGAAAACTACAGAGCGCAGTGCATACAGGAGATGACCAGGTTGGTGTGAACAGGAGAGAGGGAACATGTTTTGTAAACATTTCAGATAACTGCTGATCTTCACAGATTTTAGTATCCTACAGTTTTGCCTGAGTCACCTATTCTCCCCCCTATTATCTTTTTCTCCTCATCCTCAGTAAACTGGCTCAGGACAACCGAATGGAGAGTCCCATCCCCATCCTGCCACTGTCCACACCGGATGTAGAGACTGAGAAACTTATCAAGCTAAAAGATGAGGAGGTATGAAGCCACTTTATTTGTTTCACCAAACAGTTCATGTTTTGATTTCTGATCGAATATGTTTTTTTTCATTAATGTATCCTAGAAGGGTATACATATAAAAAAAGAAAGATTAAACAAATGCAGAAAATAACAATTAGATATAGCATTTACATAAGTACAAAACCCTCTGGAGATTCTGTTATGTTTTTTGAGTGCTATAATGTGGATGTGGGACTAAAATCCAACTTTTCATCATCAATATCGTGAAGGAAAACAGTGATTACTTTCTTAGTCCTAGAGTCTGTAATATTTTGTCTTTTTTCCCATTAAATGAACACTAGCATTACATGCAAGAGGTATTAATGAGCGTTTCCCTCTGTGTGCAGCTGAAGAGGATGCAGGAAATGCTGAATAAGATGCAGCAGCAGATGCACGACAAAGAGCAGTGATGTCTGTGCTGCAGCGCCACCTGCTGTTTCTCCCCCGAACTGCAGGGAGACCTGCAGACTTTGAACATGGAAATCTCGTGTTATTGGCAGCTCCGGCTGTACGTGTATCCTCAGTTTGGTGCTTTGTATAGTTTGTCTGCCTGGACGGTTGTTTGTCAGAGGGCGTTTTTTGTCTCTGAAACTCTCCGTTTGTCCACCTTGAGCCTCTTGCTGTGGTTTAACAGTCTTAACATACAGTATATAATATAATTGCGTAATTTCAATTACTACTCTCTGTATCTAATTTATAAATGCAATGCTAAACTTTTTGGATATTTTGTCAGGGTATGATGTTTTGTAAAGAAATGTAGGTTGTTGGTGATGTTAACATTTGATGAATATTGTTTTTATTATATATGTGTGTGTGTGTGTGTGTGTGTGTGTGTGTGTGTGTGTGTGTGTGTGTGTGTGTGTGTGTGTGTGTGTGTGTGTGTGTGTGTGTGTGTGTGTGTGTGTGTGTGTGTGTGTGTGTGTGTGATACATTTCATGATATTTCCTCCAGTTGTCCGTCCATATAACTCCCTTTTAACCACGTTGGGTCTTATTCTTTTTTTTTTTTTAAATCCAACTTTTTCTCTTGTTATTTTGCTCTCTGATCCCCATAAATGTCTTTCCTGTGACATTTATCACATATGGCAAGTCAACATATCTTTGATTGAAAATGCACTTATTGCCAGTAGCTATCTGTGAATGGAGGATAAAGCCTTTGACATAATGAGAGGGTCGGTGCAGTTCAGGGTGCATGTGCAAGCATGTTGCCATTACTCATATCCGCTAAAGGCTGTGGGCATATTTCTCCTGCTTTATAGCCGATGCTTGTATTAAAATACATAAGTATGCTTTGTTGCCGTTACGGTAAAAAATAGACCAATAATAACATAAAATTATAAAGAGGAGCAGCTGCTGTTTGTGCTTCTGTTTAAAATCTCTCTGATTGAAAGTGAGTTGATGCATTCTGCTAGTGAAGATGTGTATCCTATGTGTGAGTGTTTTTGTGCGAGTGTGTGTGTGTGGGCTGATGCTGAGAAACAGTACATATTTTGCCTGAATGCTGTAAGCTCAGCCTGTGCCCCATTTATAAAAGTGTGACAAATAAACTTTAGTTTCTCGTCAATCTGCATCGTTTGTCTGAGTATTACAGCGTGAGCTCAACATCCTCCGTCACTTCCGCCTGTCAGTCTGAGCTCAGAGCTGCAGCATTATCTGCTGAGTCATGTTTATCTGCTGCAGCCATTCTTCCTCTGCTCTGCACATCATCTGCTGCCTATCAGAGCAGAACAGAAACTGCATTTTCCTTTACAGGGACTTTGACTATATTACAAAGTAAAAATGTACAAGTCAAATTTCTGAATTCAATCTTAACTAAAAATAAAAAAGTAATGTTTGTAATAACATGGATAATATCGTAATGTATCTGTTATGTGTCTTCTTAATCTGAATCTTAAAAGTACCTTGTATTTTTTAATAAATGCAGTTCACTAAAAATTACAATATTTGAATATTATACCCTGAATAGTAGGGTTTAATAAGTATAAGGTGAAAGTGAAAATATCCAAGTATTCTGCTATCACTGGTAATTATGCATTGTTAAGACCAATGTCTTAAATACACAACTTTTTACAGGTAATTAAATTACTGATAATATTAAGCAATCATTATTACAGTTGTTTAGCTTGAAGCTGACCTGCTGACTAAAAACTCTTTAATAATTGTATGAAACTTTAAAGTGCACAATCACTCAGTTTACCAAACATATTTTCCAGTGAACTTCCTAATTCATTAAAAAATAACAACCGCTAAGATAAAGAGTCGTTGGAGATACTTCCCATGTCCTATTAGATGTCTTTGTGAGTGTTCATAATTGTCAGAGGTCTTTATCAGTTGGTGGCAGCTGGCTGTAACACACACATACACACACATACACACACGCACACACAGCCTCTCAGAGGGAAACACAGTCCACTCCTGAAGACACGCGGCACTGAAGGTAAATGACTCTCCTAAGACATTTTAGTTCTGTATCTTTCTTAACATTATTGATGCTAAACAATTGTTTCCTGGCTCAATTTAATGTAACCTTATTTCTGATGCAAAGGACCATATCAGTAGAACAATAATGCAAAAATAAAATATCATGGTAATTAAAAAAAGCTGTCAAGTCCAGTTTGGCAGAACTACTGTTTTAAAGGAGTGGAAAGAGAATGTAAAAGATTAGTTTAAAAATAGTATCCCACCTAAATCTACACACGGTGTCAGTGCTTTATGCCCTATCTGTTTATCATGGGGTCTCACATGGGGTTTCGGCCACAGACTGGAATGTCCTGACCTCAGGGTTGAGATTTCGATTAAGAGAAGACGCAATGAGTTAGATAAAAATACATCTGAAAGCATGCTTTGGGTTGTCAAATGTTCCTTGTGTATGTAATGTATTGAACCAATGACATCAACACAGTACTACGTTTCAGTAAATTGTATAATGTTGGTGTTCTGATCTGAAAGAATATATCAATCAATCAATCAATGTTTATTTATATAGCCCAATATCACAAATGTTACATTTGTCTCAGTGGACTTTACAGTTTGTACAAAATATCAGTATGACAATACGACACCCTCTGTCCTTAGACCCTCACATCGTACAAGGAAAAACTTCCAAAGAAAACCCACAGTTTAAAGGGAAAAATGGGAGAAACCTCAGGGAGAGCAACAGAGGAGGGATCCCTCTCCCAGGACGGACAGATGTGCAATAGATGCCGTGTGTAAATTGAAAAGATAATACATTTGCAACATAGGTAGTCCAAATGTTTGGAAATGCATGTGTGTATAATAGGAAGATGAATCCACGAGGATATCCATCCAGGACCTATGATCCAGGACCACAGCCACGACTCGCGATCCAGGGCTCGCGATCCAGGACAGAGGAGCGCAGGATCATCCATGACTCCGGATCCCGGCATATATAGACACCAAAAAGAAAGACATTTGGAGAAGCTGGGTTAATCGGAACATGAGAGTACACCAGTGGCGAGCCGTCAGGGCCCTCTAGACCCTCTGTGAGGGCCTAAGATATTCTAAAAAATAATATTTGAAAACATTAAAAAAAAAAAAATTATTTTAAATATTATTTTTTATATTTTTTTGTTGTTACATTTTTCATTAGTTTTACCAAAATAACTGGATTTAATTGTATTTAAAATAATATTTCCAAAGAAATAAATCCTTCGAATCCGCCTGTTCAGTTTCTGTTGGAATGTGAAGGGTTAAATGCCGTCTCTGCGAGTGAGACGGGAGAGCTTGTTGGTCCCTCTCTACATTCACAGAGGGCCCAGCTATAGTAACTAAACGAGAGAGTAATGTCAACTGACAGTACAATTGACCAATCATATCTTCCCTCTAAATGGGTGGGCTTTATTTTCGCGGACTTTATGACAAGTCCGCCCGCTGTGAGGTCTATGCAAGTGGTGCAGTGACGCGTCCTAAAACCCGGAAGTAAGCTGCGCTCGGATTCCCTCGACAGAAAGCAACGGGATTTCTCCATAGGATTTTGGAAAATAGCTCGAAATAAGGTCTGTGGAAAACGAACCTGTTAGATAAATGCACGTTGTGTTCAGCCGGATAATATCCACATGTCTATCCTACTTTTATTATTTTTGAAACATAAATCTAATCGATAGATTTATGATCGATAGATTTATGATTAGCATAAGTTCGTTCATGATGGCTCACTTCAGTGATAGTGATGACATCGTTGCGAAATTATTATCCGAGTCATTTTCAAGATTGAGTTACAATGATAAACTGGAGTGACAAAGGATCAGCTGAATGACCCGCAAGTGCTTCATCCAAAAGGGCAGGAGGATGGACTTTGTGTTTAAGTGATTTGATCATCAAAGGTAGGCCTAAGTCATTTTTAATGCGGGCCGCCGTGCCGACTTAATTCATTTGTAATCGCTATTTGGCTGTGGGTGCCCTGTCATGATAGGTGTTTATATAAATGGTGTTGTTCTGTGTGGTAGAGGGTCGCTGTCATTGATGCGTTTTGCACCCCGGGCCGCTGTTTTGATATTCCGCTGAAGTATACGTTGAGACGTCTCTTCTTTTTTTTCGAGGGAATGGGGGGTCAAAGGGCCTAGGTATAAAAGTCACGGCTCGCCACTGGAGTACACAGGTATAGACAGAGAGAAGGAAGAAGTAAGATGTCCCCCGACAAACTAAGCCTATATCAGCAAAACTAGGGGCTGAATCTAATCAGCCCTAACTATAAGCTTTATCAAAAAGGAAGGTCTTAAGCGCACTCTTAAAAACGGATAGGGTGTCTGCCGCCCGAACACAAACTGGAAGCTGATTCCCCAAATGTGGAGCTTGATAAGAAAAGGCTCTGGCTCCCATTGTACTTTTAGAGACTCTAGGAACAACCAACAACCCTGCATTCTTGGAACGCAATGCCCTAGTAGGACGGGTATACTGAGTTCTTTAAGGTAAGATGGCGCCTGCCCATTAAGGGCTTTGTAGGCGAGAAGAAGAATTTTAAATTCTATCCTGTGTTCTATAGGGAGCCAGTGTAAGGCAGCCAGAACAGGAGTAATGTGGTCCCTTTTCCTAACTCTGGTTAGTACACGAGCCGCAGCATTTTGAATCAGCTGAAGCGACTTGACTGACTTCTTGGTACACCCTGATAATAAAGAGTTACAATAATCCAGCCTTGAAGTAACAAATGCATGGACTAGTTTCTCTGCATCGTTTTGAGGCAAGATATGCCTGATTTTTGCAATGTTACGTAGATGGAAGTAGGCGGTCCTTGAAATTGATTTTATGTGGGCTTTAAAGGATAAATCCTGATCAAATATAACACCAAGATTCCTTACAGTCTCACTGGAGGCCAAATTAATGCCATCCATAGTTAGTATATCCTTAGATAATTTGTTTCGTAGATTCTCCGGGCCAAGTACAATAACTTCAGTTTTGGTCGTGTTTAACATCAAAAAGTTTAAGGTCATCCACGTTTTTAAGTCCTTGAGGCAGTCTTGAATTTTATTTAGATGATTAATTTCATCAGGCTTGATTGATAAATATAGTTGAGTATCATCCGCATAACAATGAAAACAGAATGATTCCTTATAATATTGCCTAACGGAAGCATATATAATGTGAACAAAATAGGTCCGAGCACTGAGCCCTGTGGCACTCCATGGCTAACTTTGGTTTGCGTGGAAGATTCATCATTGACACGTACAAACTGAGAGCGTTCAGATAGATAGGACCTAAACCAGTCTAAAGCAGTTCCCTGTATGCCAACTAAGTGCTCTAGTCTTTGCAATAGGATATCATGGTCGATAGTATCAAATGCAGCACTGAGATCGAGCAAAACAAGAATAGAGACACGTCCCTTGTCAGAAGCTATTAGAATGTCATTTGTGACTTTAACCAGAGCTGTCTCTGTGCTATGATGTGTTCTAAAGCCAGACTGAAAAGCTTCAAATAAATCATTGTTTTTTAAGTAATCACACAACTGTTTTGCGACAGCTTTCTCAAGAATTTTTGAGAGGAACGGAAGATTGGAAATAGGTCTATAATTGGCTAAAACCTCTGGATCGAGGTTGTGCCTTTTAAGAAGCGGTTTTATCACTGCTACTTTGAATGATTGTGGAACATAGCCTGATAATAAAGACATATTCATAATGTTTAATAAATAAGTGCTAATTAATGGAAAAACTTCCTTCAACAGCTTAGTTGGAATTGGGTCTAACATATACGTTGATGGTTTAGAAGAGAGAATCATTGAATTGAATTGTTCAAGGTTTATGGCTGAAAAGCATTCTAGTTTACTATCTAGTGTAATATTAGAACTTACGTTCCCGGGAGCTGTTGATAACACTATACTGGTCAAAGGCAAGAGGTCATTAATTTTGTTTCTAAGAGTAACAATTTTATCGTTAAAAAAGCACATAAAATCATTACTACTGAGTGCTATGGGAATAGAAGGCTCAATCGAGCTGTGGCTTTCTGTCAGCCTGGCTACAGTGCTGAAAATAAATCTTGCATTATTCTTATTCTCATCTATTAATGAAGAGTAGTAGGCTGCTCTCGCTTTACGCAGTGCTTTCTTATATTCATTGAGAGTAATATGCCAAATTAAACGAGATTCTTCAAGTTTAGTGGAACGCCATATCCTTTCAAGTTGTCTCGACTTTTGCTTTATTTTGCGGGTTTCGGCATTATGCCATGGAGCTAATCTATGTTGTTTTATTTTCTTCTTTTGCAAAGGAGCAACAGAGTCTAATTTTATTCGCAGCGCATCTGTAGCACTATCAACAACATGATCAATTTGGGGTGGTGTACATTTTGTATAAGTTTCCTCCCTTACATGCAGACATGCTATCGAGTTAAGTATTGGTGGAATCTCTTCCTTAAATTTGGCTATAGCACTAACAGATAGGTTTCTGCTGCAGGAGCTTTTGACTAATGCTTTGTAGTCTAGTAACAGTACTTCAAAAGTTACTAAGAAATGGTCGGATAAAGCAGGATTATGCGGTTCGACTAATAGTTGCTCAATTTCAATACCATAAGTCAGAACAAGGTCGAGAGTGTGATTATAGCAGTGGGTTGGTTTATTTACACTCTGACAAAAACCAATAGAATCTAATATAGAGTTAAATGCAACAGTAAGGCTATTTTTATCATCGTCAACATGAATATTAAAGTCACCTACGATAATTACTTTATCTGTTTTAAGAACCAAAGTTGATAAAAACTCAGAGAATTCAGATAAGAATTCTGAATAAGGACCTGGTGCACGGTACACTGTAACAAATAAGATTGGCTGCAAAGTTTTCCAGGTCGGATGCGTAAGACTAAAAACGAGGCTTTCAAAGGAGGTATAATTTAATTTTGGTTTAGTATTGATAAGTAAACTTGAGTCAAAGATTGCTGCAACTCCACCTCCTCCTATATGGCAGAAAAACAATTAAAAAACCTTCACCTTCACACAACGCCACAAAGTACATACTCAGAACCATAGAGCTGACATACAATTAAGAGCTTTAAGTTTCATAATGATTGGATCGACTGAAGAACACCTTCATTGTTTTTCTCATCATTTTAGATTCAAACAGCTCTTGAACTACATAATAAACATCAATAAAACATAAATAAAACAGTGTTCAATAACACTACAAAGAAATATTAATAAGTACATGAATGTAATTTATCTGTTTTTAGATAACACTGTTCCAATGTGAAGTCATTACCTTGACAGTACATTTGCCTACTTTTTCCTTAATTGATATGCCAGTCAGCAGTGCGGAATATTAAAGTTGAGTTTTTTGCAAACTTGTTTAATATAGCTAATGGTACTGGTTGATGTGTGGCTAAACCTGCATATTCCCTCCAGTGACAGCTGAATTATCACTTTTTTTTTTCTCAAGATAGATAACATATAGTCAAAAGCAGACCGTGTACCGATTGTAGGAATAGTTTCTGTTTTTAAGTGTTCCTACAGATTAACAAGAGGTACAACAAGTCTTTGCTGCTTCTTTATTTTCCTTTTTGTCGAATGTAAAACATAAAATTAATCCAAGTTACCAGTATTTGAATAATTACCCTTTACTCAAGTAAATGCATCCCACTGTGGTGGAAAACTGTGCATTCAAAGTTTTCAAGTATAAAATGACCCACTCCTTATGCAAAAGGTTCCAAAACTTGGTTTATTATTTAATTACTGTCTAGCTTATAATGTTCTTCCCCTTGGGTCAAAGTATTATCTTGTCCTTACTGATGATAATGATTATTTGTTGATAATATTTTGAGTTACAAATATAACTGCAAAGTAACCGATGTTGTCATATTAACATTATGGAGTCAAAAGTACAGTATTTGCCTGCAAAAAGTAGTCAAAGCAGGAAGTAGCATGGGTCAGAAATACTCAAGTCTCAAATGTTCACTTGGGTACACATGAATCTTTGTTCTCTTCTCTCCAGTGATTGGTACCATGAAAGGGCTTCTGCTCCTGTGTCTGCTCCCCTTGTGTGGAGGTCAAAGGTCATCTGCCTGCCCTCACCTTTGCTCCTGTCATGGTGGTCAGGTGGATTGCAGCAGCAGGTCTCTCACCTCTTCCTCGCTGCCCACCAGTTTCAATGCAGGGACCACCTCCCTCTTCCTCCACAACAACCGGCTGACCCACCTCCCTAACGAGCTCCTGGAGGATTTGACCTCTCTCCGCTCCGTCTCTCTACATGGAAACCCCTGGGAGTGTGACTGTGGCATCCTCTACCTGCGTGCCTGGCTGCTGCGTCAGCCCATCTCCCTCAAGTCACATCTGGGCGTCAACTGCAGCTCCCCCCCTGGCCTGAGGGGGCGGCTGGTGGTGTATTTAACGGAGAAGGAGGTCCTGGAGTCCTGCCACTACTGGTACTGCGACCTGGCTCTGACCTCGCAGGTGTGTCTGTTTGTGTTTGTGGTGGTGCAGGCGGCTCTGCTCGTGGCTCTCATCGTGTTTCTGAGAAGGTTCGAGAGGCTCTTCAAAGAGGCAAGGAGAACCTCGGAGGAGAACTTCACATTTGGGGAGGGTCTGAGGGATAACATCTACGGGTCCTTAAAGGACGGCAGCATCTGACCTGCTGCTGTGGTTTGTTAGATCCAAAGTAATGAAGGATATCGGTTTATTTATTCAAACACTGGAAAGAATATGTATTTATTGTTTTGGTTTTTCAGAATCCAAATTTAATTTGTTTTAATTGGTGGATAAATGAATGGGCCCACAGGGCTCAGACCCAGGGGCCAAAAGTGTCAGGGGCCCCTATTGACTTCATATATAAAATGTAATTTAAAGAGACATGTACAAACCAGGAAGAAACTCAAAATGACCACAAAGAGACATACAATGAATACAAAGAGTACAAAATTACCATAAAGAGATGCAAAACAACCACAGACAGAAGATAGCTTCAAAAAAGAGACACAAAACAACAACAAAAAGAGGGTAAACAACTTTAAAGTCTGGGGGTTTTGCTATTATGTTGGGGAGGTGGTGGAGTTTTCTGCATGTCTGTGCAAAGGGGCAAATTAAAAGAAAACCTGTAGTGAATCATAACAGAATTGCAGATGCTTCCAAACAAGCCGAAGAAAAAGTGGAAGGGTATTTAGCTCTGTAACTGGAGATTCGTGAACACCTGACTACTACACTTTATTTATTTTTTCTTAAATGTGTCAACCATCTGTGTATCCATGGACCATATACCACTGTAGAAATAGTCTATAAAAAGAACGATGTAAATTGATCTGCACTAAAGTTCGACCAATACTGGATTTTTGAGGATGAATGTTGTTATTTGAGTTTGAAATGGGCTTCTGTATTGGATGATATTATTTTTAAACATTTTACGTTTTTTGATTAGAGTCCTGAAATATGGGTATTAAACTGTTGTGACTATTAAATGTACTGAAAAAATAAATTTAAATTGTAAAATAAACTTGCCAGTACTGTTTGGTGGGCATACTGCAAGTTGCAATTCTTTGTAATTTGTCAGTTCACTATTAATGTTGATTAAAGTAATAAAGCAATTGGTTGAACTGTGGTGCACGGTTGTACTCATCAAA
This sequence comes from Gymnodraco acuticeps, assembly GCF_902827175.1. Taxonomy (NCBI): domain Eukaryota; kingdom Metazoa; phylum Chordata; class Actinopteri; order Perciformes; family Bathydraconidae; genus Gymnodraco; species Gymnodraco acuticeps. The sequence continues at coordinate 3,609,910 of NW_022989843.1, forward strand.
CAGGCTTACAATGTGTATTTATTGACATTATAAATTGGTAAATGAAGAAAAAATTCAACTGACTGACTGAAAGAAAGGATTATGTTGGAAATTGACTACTCCATTAATTGTTTGTTATGTCTGACATTGTATTATGTTTTTCTAAATGCATATAATTTCATAAAACATATTTGGGTCATCAAGAATTGGAGGACATTTTCATAAATGAAATATAAAATAATCCATGCCCAAAATGCTAAAACATTAACTTGTTTTGCTAGATAAACTAGTAGACATCAAAAATATCAAATACACCAAACAAAATGGCGTTTTTCTCTTGACCCTCCTTGGTGACCAAATTGCATATATTGTCAAGTACGACATTTAAATAAAATGATTATATTCATTGATGCATTTATGTGCTCTCATATACCCACTGTACCTCCGCCCCGGTAGGTGGCAGCACACAGTGAGGAAGAGGCGGCTCGAGCCTTCACCGCATATGAACCGCACAACACAACAGCGCCACTTTTGAGCGCTTGTCCACATCTCTAACAATAACATAAGTTGTCAGACAGTATTCAAGAACAAACGAGGGAGCAGTGCCACAAAGACAGATCATTCAGGTATATGTGGAAGGTATGTCTTAATAAATGTTATTTAATAGTGCATGAAAGTGCAGCTAAAGACTGTTTACGGCTTGTTAGATACCGCCTGACACTTTCCTTCACTACCAACGGTTGCTAGGAGCTTAGCTTGCTAACGCCACTTGCCTCTGGTTGTCTGCACTCTAAATTCCCACTTTGTTTAATTACTACTAATTACAAGTATAAAAGTAGTGGCATATACTTACTACTAGCCAGCCAAACCATCTCTTAGTGTTTACTGTTAGGTCTAACATTGATGTTCAGATGTTACACTGAAGTCTGTCATCTTTAACGGGAGGTCAGCTGTGGACATGGGTGGTAAAAGTACTCAGATTTGTTACTTAAGTAAGTAGCATTACTTCATTTGAAAACTACTCTGTTACAATTCAACGTTTTACAATCCAAATATTACTCAAGTAATAGTATAAAAGTAGTGGCATCAAAATATAGTCAAGTGCTGCCAACATTTGTACTCGTTACTTCTAGTGGCCCATTTCAGAATCATATATTAAATTACAGATTATTATGATGCATTAATGTCTTTATAACAACTCGTAAATGTAGAGCAAATGTAATTGACTTTGTGTACTGCTGCTGGATATCCTAACAGTTAGGGTATCCAGCAGCAATAATAAACAAACATAAAGGTATATTAATAATATAAGTTAGGATCTAACTTATATTAATATATCTATGTTTGTTTATGAGTTGATTTGTATTCACTTATAGTAATAGTAACTAAAGCTTTCAAATACATTTTATGGAGAAAAAAGTACAACATTGGCTTTCAAAATGTAGTATAAATTAGCATAAAATGGGAATCCTCAAGTAGAGTACAAGTTCTTCAGAATTGTACTTAAGCACAATACCTGAGTAAATGTACCTCATTACATCCCACCACTGGCTATTGAGGAAATGTTATTAATATATATTGGTATTGACTCTGAAATACTCCCAATATTTATCCCTACTACTTTAGTTAACACTTATCATATCAGAATATGTACTAATGTGACTTAAAAAAACATTATACTGTAGTCATTTCTAATCAAGTTTTAATAGTAGTAAAAGTAGAAGACACAATCTCATGGCATTATTAACCTTGAATTATTCTGACTTGAAACGCTTTTTAATTTCTTTCAAAAATATATTTATTCCAGGTCCAAGATGGTTCAAGACAGTGCTCACATTCGGGGGCGGGGGGGCCAGGACTTTTTGGCCTTCTATGACTCTGCCTGTGCCAGACAGGAGTCAGTCCCTCTCCCTGCTGTCAAAATGAACCTGGGCAAAGGAATACTGGACTTTAATGGAGACCGGGTCAGCCTCACTGACTGGCCCCCGATTTTAAACTCTATTTGCATCAACAAACACTTACATCACATTGCAATAAGTAGCACATACCAAGCTAGTCTGGCTTCTGGAGATGCAGGTAAGGCAAACATTAAACCTGGCGCACCAAGTGATAGTGGGAATAACTGCTGTTTTGACCTCTTAATTAATCATGTTTTTCAAATATAGTTTATTTCAAAAACTTGAATGTCCAATTTTGTAAATGAACATTAATCATATCACCACCAATTCCAGACAAAAGGTTCTATAAGTCTTGTCTCAGGAAGAGGATCCCAGCCTTTCGCTCTAAGGACATGACATTTAAACTGTGCAAGGCCCTGAGAGAGTGCCTGACTGTCTCTCCTAACCTGAAGACTCTGCAGCTTAGTGGACTTCCGCTGAGAGAAAGGGACCTCATTACATTGACAAAGGTACATATATGATTTGAAGTGCAAAAAGTAAAGTTTCAACCATTTCATTGTTGATGTTTCACTTATACAGAGACAGGCACTAAGCAAATTTGCAATCTTTATTAACTTTTTTTCTTCACTGTCAAATACTGTGTTGAAATATAACCCTGTTTACCGTAATTGGTGGTGACTACTGATACCTAGGATGAGAAAACCTAACATATTGATGTGCATGACAGAAAACCTGAATATTGATAGAAGCTCTGTTTAGGAGTGACATTTGGAAGAATCATGAGACAATTATATTCTCTTCCAGGGTTTTGCAAAAAGTGTTTCCTTGGAAAACCTATCTCTGGCTAACTGTCCAATCTCTGACGAAGGCTTAGAGGGTTTGTATATTCAAAGTATTATTTATTATTCATAATTCCTTCACTAGACCGTGAAGTATGTGAGCATGATGTATTTGTAACTTACATTTTCCTCTGTTTCAGTTATTTGCCAAAGTGTGAAGTATTCTACAAGCATCAGGACGGTAGACTTTACAGGATGTCATCTCACCTGGAGAGGGGCAGAGCATATGGCCAACATCATCAAGGTGCAACATCTCACATTTGAGACGTTACTGGCAAACTATATTGAATGTGTTCTATCTTCTGTAGTGATTATTAAATAATTGTAAACCCAGACCCTTCTAAAAATGTACCTGTATTTAAAAAGAGAATTGTATATGAATGCAATTGTTCCTCTCAGCATCAGGGAATGCAGAGGCATGGTACTGCATGGGCAGAGTCTCTGAGGTATCGTCATCCTCAGTTTGAGGGTATGGGAGGTCTGCGCCGTGTCACACTGAACTGTAACACCTTGATCGGGGACCGGGGCGCTGCTGCTCTTGCTCATGAACTGGCAGAGGACCTCTGGGTTAAAGGTGAGTAGGTGTGTGGGTCTGACAGAATAACAATGAGACAAAGCAAAGCGTGTTTTGTTGCTGTTTTGGCAGGCATTGTGCTCATGTTTGATGTTTTGTGATTGGTTGAACAGCTGTTGACCTACAGAGGTGTGGTCTGTCCAACGAAGGGGCTCGCCGGTTGCTGGAAGCCTTGAAAACAAATTCTGCCCTTTGTGTGCTGGACATCCGTAGCAACCCTTTAATTGGTAAGAAGCTTCCTCAATGCAATCAAACTTATATGATTGTCTAGATGTTTTTCACACGGGAGAAAACTTTGGACAATATAATAAATTATAGGTATATTTTGTTCACACAGTACTTGTAGGTGTAATAAGAGTTTTGGCCTCTAGATGAAGCTAGTGCTCTATTGGATGTTTATTTAGCTGCGTCCCAATGGCACACTTATTCTAACCAAGTATGAAGTATGTAGTGTTTCCATAGCAAAAAATGCAATAGCTTCTCTATAATAATATAATTAGTTAGTACTATAATTGTTATCCAATCTGAAAGCTGAAAACTACAAATCATAAATCTTTGGATAAATCTTTCTCCTTAATGAATGTTTTGTTTTTTCACAGACAAGGTTCTAATTAAAACAGTTCTAGAGAAAGTATTGATGAATGCTGACGGACAGTCTTCAGAGGTGAGTGTCTCAGATCATGTCTTTATTCAGGGTCTTAATGAATGAGTGGTGTTGTTGCATGCTGGCTTGTTTCAAATATTTGTATTGAGAAGAAGCATACAAGTGTAAGCAACAGTACACACTTCTTTGGGGTGGAAATAATGCTTCCCTTTTTCAACGTAGAAAACAAACATAACAGCCAACAAGAAATAATTTAAAAAAAACATAGCATGACAGGAATACCATACTTAATGACATACATAGTCATAGTAGGAAAGAACATACAACATAGTACATATAATAAAAATAAATAAATACACGTGCAGATGAGCCCAGACTACCCCCCCCCCACCCTTCGCTCCCCGAGCAGTGCCACCCAAGCCATTAAAAAAAATGTGTTTGTGCAATGCATCTCAGCCGACCTTCTTTTAGGATATATCAAATGATTTCCAAATGCAGAGTGCATGCTTGCTTCTTCTTTGTTGCAAAGTTGTGGTCATGGCTTGTATTCTTCTCATGTTGTACTACAGTACTGCTGGATCAAGCCTGCAGCCTCAGAGCCACAGAGAGCGTCTGCTCCTAAGAGGAGAGCTGTACCCAGCACAGCCAGGGGGAAAACTACATTTAGGATAGGTAAATGAATACATTGCACAACCTTCAGTGTTGGATCTCTTTTGTTGTGTTTGAGATACCTTTTTTTAATTTCATACTTACCTGTTTTCTTTGTTACCTTTTGGCTTTAAAGTCATCTGGAGACATGGTATGAACTTCTTCCTCTTCTATCTTTGTTCTGCAATTCAAAAAATTGTTGATATGGTTTACATGTCCTTGAAAAAAAAGGTTTAAACAACAAGTCTACCTTTTATATAGATGGGATAATTATGTAGTTCCTTGGTAGAAAGTCAACCATTTTGATTCCCCTTGCCGTGAATACCCTCTAATAAATATCAAAAGCAAAAGATGTATGTATGTGCCATATTTCTGTCTCAATAACTGATAGATATACAACAAATGTTTTCAACTGGACTCATTAGCCTTTCTTCTCTTTTGCTTGTGATGTTTATAACCATCCCTGTGTGGCTTAAAGCTCTCCCTTCATGAATGTCCAGTTGTTAACAGGGCTGTCTTTCTGGTGCAGCCCCTCGTAAAGGACCATCTCCCAGAGGACGGCGTTCAGACGCTGCTCCGACCCAGAAGCCTTATTCCCGCTCCGAGTGTGTACCTTGGCGAGCTGCTGCACGAGCTGAACGCCAGAGGTGAGGAGATGTTGGCAAACCAATCAACACTCTTGCATCATTTTTAAATGATAAAACTGTTTTGGCTTCATTCTCTCAACATGTCCCCTGAACCATCCCGAAAGAAACGTACCTCCTTTATTTCCATGGCATTCGCCTGGTTTCGCTGTGATGGCGCTCTACACTAATATTCTGTTTGATGCCTTTGTTGCAGAGGTTTTCCTCCTGGAGTTTGTGTGATGGATCAAAGCTTTGAGGTGAGTTTTCTTTTATACAGTGTATAACTATAGAAGCTACAAAACAAATTCAAATGTATCTTAATAACCGTGTAAAGCATACAGCAGACAAATAGTTTTTTCAACTTAATGGTTTATCATTAGGGTGCAGCTACCGTGAAGGTTACTATGGAGACGGATTCAGAGGCAGATGACTATGAGGAAGTGGAAGATGAAGAAGTAGTCGTGGAAGTGGAGCAGAGACCATCTTCTCCTCATCTCCAGGACAGGATCACTGAACGGAAGTTGAACCATTTACAGGTTGGTCACATCAGGCTAACAAATGTTTTTTGAGCTTTTAAAAGTTTTGTATGTAAGACAAGTGCTAATCTTTTGGACTTACTATGAAGCACTGGGAACATGCTGTATATCCGTGTGTGTTTTACGCCCTGCAGATGGAGCTAAAAGAGTGTCGTCTGAGGCTGGCAGAGGAGCGCAGAGCCAGACTGAGAGCTGAGTCAAGGCTCATGGAGGTAATGATGAGCTCAAAATAATAACATATGATTTTCTCCCCTATTTATTTTTCTTCAGTTTTCCTCTTTTGCAACTGGAATCTTGTCTGTGCCGAGCTTTCTGCTGTCACATAGCAGGATTTAGACTCCACACTAGCATTATATAGTTTAGGTGTTGGTCAGCCACACTGAAGCTGCCCTTGGATAATTATGGTCGTTTAACTCCAAAGTGTTTATTGTTCAGTCTGAAATGTCCTTAGATCGTAGACAACAGTAAATAAAGATTGAAATCAAATCCTCATTATAGCATCAACTGTGTACACAGCACCGAACACACAGTGAAATTTAGCCTCTGCATTTAACCCATCCTAGTATTAGGGCAGTCAGCAGGTATTACAGTGGAGCAGAGTAGGGGTCCCGTGCTGTGCTCAAGGGCCACTCAAAAGGGGACACTTACTTCTCCCAATTATGTCATGTTTGTCACGGGTCTAAGTTACAGAACTGTGTAAAGTAGTTTTGGAAATGAACCATCAAAAGACTGGCTTCCTTATGCTCCTTTATTCTCTATTTCTTTCTTATTTCTGTGCAGTACGAGTTGGACAATGCCCGTCTCCGTGACAACAACTTCTCCCTCTCGGAGGCGCTGGCTGCCACCGGCTCTGCTTCAGCTCCAGCGGCCGTCAGTGCTCTGGAAGATGAGGCCGTCCTGGAGAGCATCGAGAGCTCATTCACAAAGTTCCATGCCTTCCTGGATCTCCTCAAGGATGCTGGGTCAGAACTCTTTTCCATTGTTCAATTGGACATTGCCAAATAGTTTTTGGGTGTCTGTGGTTTAAAGAATTGTTAAATAACCTTGTGACTTTCAATTACACAAGATATCTGTGGAAATTCCGCTCTGCCATCATATGATGTTGGTTTTTCACACATGCTGACTTGCTGAGTCACAAAGGAGTTTCATTCTTGTTTTTGATTTTTTATTGTCATATGTTTCTTTATCAGATTTAGTTTTCATATCATTTCTTCCGGGACCATTGTTATTATCAATCAATTTATTATATTTTTAGGTAAACGTCTATTAGGTTATCGAAACCAAGGTGATGCCTTACATTTTGTTGGCCAATGGTTTAAAAACTGCCCAAAGGTCATTCATTGACAATATATTTTTTAAATGTTTCAAAACTAGAGCTTAGTAACATAGACTTAGACCTTGTGTGTGGAAAAACCACATCATGTTTTGTAGATGAAGATGATCAGAAATCAAAGTGAAAAAGCCAAGTATTTTGAGAGCTTGTAAATGATGGTTTCATTTATTCGACTCTGTATAAATTGTTATTGTAGCTTAAACGGCTAAATCGCGTTTGAGAGATTTTAAATCTCAGATCTGCTCAGGCGAAACCTGCTTTACAGGTCTCAGTACTCAAGCCTGCATTAATATAGGCAGGGCCAGTCTATTGATAGCGTGAAGTACAACCGCGTGACTCAGTCATTTTGAACCTTAAAAAGCATTTAAATACCGCATTTATAATCTGATGAACTCAGTGTGCATCTGGACCCGGTGACGACATTACCTATTGACGCAGCAACCACTGTAAGTTATATTCTTGTTTAATTAGACTTCTCTGTTTCATTTATTCGACTCTGTATAAATTGTTATTGTAGCTTAAACGGCTAAATCGCGTTTGAGAGATTTTAAATCTCAGATCTGCTCAGGCGAAACCTGCTTTACAGGTCTCAGCACTCAAGCCTGCATTAATATAGGCAGGGCCAGTCTATTGTCGCCCATCAGCTGTAGATAGTTAACTAATTAGAGGGCCATGGCCCTACAGCTGTGAGAACTGAGCAATCAGGCGTCCATTTTGGGTAGCTCTATCCTGGAGCGTCAGCTTCAGCGTCAGACAGCCGAAGACTGACAAAGACATTGGAGTCCTGCGGGAGTAAGACTGACAAAGACATTGGAGTCCTGCGGGAGTCCTGCGGGAGTCACGAAGGAGGCAAATCCTACTCTGATTGAGCTGGTGTCTTATTTATCTTTTCTTTAGTTTTCTAGCCCCTCATGCTATAATCATGTGTATTTTCTCCATTCCTGTTCATGTGTCTTCTCGCAATTATCACTGGCCCCGTGTATCTCCTAATCGATATAACCGGCCTGCTCTCGTCTATCCCACGTGCTCCACTGAGATCCAACATCTAGTTTCTGGTGGCCTGTGGAATTGCCAGTCAGCTGTTCCTAAGGCTGACTTCATCTCTGGCTACGCCTCCCTGCAGTCTCTGGATTTCCTTGCTCTCACTGAGACCTGGATTACTCCATCCAACACATCCACCCCAGCAGCTCTCTCCACTGCATATTGCTTCTCCCATACACCCAGACCCACTGGCAGAGGAGGTGGCACTGGTCTCCTGCTCTCTCCCAAATGGAGCTTTTCCCTCTTCAAGCTACCTAACTTCACTCCTTCCACCTTTGAATTCCATGCAGTAAATAATACAGTAACATACAGTAAATACAGTAACCCATCCTATACAGTTAACCATTGTTGTTCTCTACCGTCCACCAGGCGCCTTGGGGGACTTCTTGGAGGAATTAGATAATCTCCTCTCACTCATCCCTGAAACTGGCCCTCCCGCTGTACTTCTCGGAGACTTCAACCTCCAGACGGGGAAGATAGACGAAGTAACATCTCTGTTAACCGCCTTTGCTTTCTCACTGTCTCCGTCCCCACCGACTCATAAAGCTGGCAATGTCCTTGATCTCATATTCTCAAGGAACTGCGCTACTTCTAACCTCTCTGTAAACCCGCTCCACACATCCGATCACTTCTTCATTTCATTCTCTCTATCCCTTTCCAAACATAACAAACTAATCTCTTCCCATCCTGCACTTGTCCGCCGTAACCTTCGCTCCCTCTCCCCCTCTACCTTTGCCTCGTCGGTGCTCTCAGCCCTCCCTTCCTCTGATTCGTTCCAACTCCTGCCTCCAAACTCTGCTGCAGAAACTCTCCTCTCTACTCTCTCATCCACTCTGGACTCTCTCTGTCCTCTCACATCTCGGCAGGCTCGTCAGTCCCCTCCTGCTCCCTGGCTAAATGATGCACTGCGTGCTAATAGAACCGTCCTTAGGGCAGCAGAGCGGAAATGGTGGAAATCCAAACACCGTGACGACCTCCTAACCTATCAAGCTCTCCTCTCCTCTTTCTCTGCTTCGATCTCTCAGGCAAAAAGCACTTTCTTTCAAGATAAGATCCAATCTTCCTATTCCAATCCTAAAAAACTATTTTCCATCTTCTCCACCCTCTTGGACCCTCCAAAAGCTCCTCCCCCCTCCTCACTTCTGTCAAGCGACTTTGTTACCCACTTTGAAAAAAAGGTTGATGATATTCGCTCTTCTTTTTCTGACTCACCTTTACTCACCGCTGGGTCACCAGACCCTCCTTCCACCAACACACTTACCTCCTTTTCCCTTCTCTCTCCAAGTGAGGTTCTTACCCTCATTACCTCTGCCCGCCCTACCACCTGTCCTCTGGACCCTATCCCTTCAAACCTCCTTCAGACTATCGCTCCTGATATTCTACCGTTTCTCACCCATTTCATCAACACTTCTCTAACTTCTGGTCACTTTCCAAACAGTCTCAAGGAGGCAAGAGTAAACTCTCTCCTAAAGAAATGTTATAAACTACAGGCCTGTCTCTCTCTTCCCGTTCCTGTCTAAATCACTTGAACGCGCTGTCTTTAAACAACTCTCCTGTTATCTCAATCAGAACAACCTTCTGGATCCGCACCAGTCTGGTTTCAAGGCAGGTCACTCCACAGAAACTGCTCTCATTGCTGTCACGGAGGAACTGCACACTGCCAAAACAGCATCCCTCTCCTCTGTCATCATCCTGTTGGACCTGTCTGCTGCATTCGACACGGTGAATCATCAGATCCTCCTTCGCACGCTCCAAAAACTTGGAGTTTCAGGCTCTGCACTTTCCCTCCTCACCTCATACCTGAAAGACCGTACCTACAGGGTGACTTGGAGAGGGTCTGAGTCCGACCCTTGTCAATTAACTACGGGGGTCCCTCAGGGCTCTGTTCTTGGTCCCCTCCTCTTCTCCCTGTACACAAACTCGCTCGGATCAGTCATTAGCCCGCATGGTTTTTCTTACCACTGCTACGCTGACGACACCCAATTAATTCTGTCCTTTCCCCGCTCAGAGACCCAGGTCGTCGCACGCATCTCTGCTTGTCTAGCTGACATCTCTCAGTGGATGTCTGCTCATCACCTCAAGCTCAACCTTGACAAGACTGAGCTGCTCTTCCTTCCGGGAAAAGATTGTCCCACTCTTGACCTAACAATCAACATCGGCACCTCAGTTGTTTCCCCGACTCAGACTGCAAGGAATCTGGGTGTGACCCTAGATAACAACCTGTCCTTCACTGCAAACATCGCTGCTACAACCCGTTGCTGCAGATACACGCTTTACAACATCAGGAAGATACGTCCCCAGCTGACACAGAAAGCGACTCAGGTTCTGGTCCAGGCTCTCGTCATCTCACACCTAGACTACTGCAACTCCCTCCTGGCTGGTCTACCTGCATGTGCCATCCGACCTCTGCAGCTCATCCAGAATGCAGCGGCTCGTCTGGTCTTCAACCTTCCTACATTTTCCAACACCACTCCGCTCCTCCGCTCCCTTCACTGGCTTCCGGTAACTGCTAGAATCCACTTCAAGACACTGGTACTTGCTTACCATGCTGCGAATGGATCTGGCCCTTCCTACATCCAGGACATGGTTAAACCGTACACCCCAGCGCGTGCACTACGCTCTGCATCAGCCAAACGACTCGTTGCGCCCTCGCTGCGAGGGGGACCCAAGTTCCCATCGGCGAAAACACGTGGGTTTGCTGTCCTGGCTCCAAGATGGTGGAATGAGCTCCCCATTGACATCAGGACGGCAGATAGCTTGCACATCTTCCGGCGCAAACTGAAAACTCATCTCTTTCGACTCCACTTCGAGCGATAGAATTACTAACAAAGCACTTTTATACTAATAAAGGACTGGCTTACCTAAAGCCAGTTGAGTAGCACTTGAAATGTTTGGCACTATGAAACCTGATGTACTTATATGATTCTGTTTTCTTCAAGGTTGTGTCTTCCTGGTCGAATGTACTTATTGTAAGTCGCTTTGGATAAAAGCGTCAGCTAAATGCAATGTAATGTAATGATGTTGCACAAGAGTAATGTGATGAAGGGATCCTGCCACATGACTGAGGGGAAGATGTGGCTCTAGTGCACACACCCCGAGTGCCAGGATATTTTTGTAAACCGACTGCTTCCTGTAAATCAGGGGTGCCCAACCCCTGATTTACCCCTCGCGATCGACCGGTTATTTGCTCGGAACCGAGTTTGAACCCTGCCACTGTGCTACACTTCCCGCCCCGCCCCCGTCTACAGTACAGAAAGCGGCGAGATGCATTTCCTGAATCGACAAGCAGAACTGAAACTAACATTTCTAAACGAACAATGGCGGACACGGACAATTTGCGAACGAGTTCTGCCTTTTGTAAACTGAATTTATCTATAATTTGTCAATAAATGAGGGTGAAAAACGTCACTTGTCCACCGGACAAGTCAATTGAAAGTAGGGGTGGGCGATATTGGAATATATAATATCACGATATTTTTCAAGCAGTATCACGATAGACGATATTTATCACGATATTTTTTCATGTCGGTTATTATGGTTATTTGTCAAGTTACTTAACAGTACAACCACCTACAAGGTAACACAAACTAAAATAAAAAGGAGTCACAGACCAAAATACCATCAAGCTGGTTTTGATTCTGCACTGAATCCCTGAATGAACAATTCAACAGGAATGTTGATATGGCTTCCTCAGTGTTCAAGTAGGTAGGCCTACACCCTACAACAGGGGTGCCCAACCAGTCGATCGCGATCGACCGGTCGATCGCGGAGAGATTCCCAGTCGATCGCGAGATGTGTCTAAAAATAGAACAACAATATTCGGTTTTATCGTTAATGTCCTATGACATAATCTTCCTGTGCCAAAATAATGCACTTGAACGCATCAAAGCTTTGTGATTGGCCGGCGGGACCCCATGTGTCGGGGCGTGGCTGGTGGGCAGTGGGCACTATTTCGCTGACGTTGTCCGTGTCAACAGGAGTGACAGTCCGCACACACACAAGACCGCAATTATGGCAGAAGCAAAAGAGCCCAAAATATATAATTTTCACTCCGAGTGGGAGGATGATTATTTTTGTATCTATTCCAATTCAAAGTCCATCTGTCTCATCTGCAATGCGAGCGTGGCTTTATCGAAGAAGAGTAATTTAGGAGCACAAACGCTACGAGACGGAATTCCCTCCTAATTCTGCCCTACGCTCCCAAAAGGGGAGGGGCCTGAAAGGACAGCTAAATGCACAGCAGTCCATTTTCACCAGGCCCAACAACAAGAGCAAGGCTGCTACCATAGCATCTTATCGTGTCACGTTCTTGCGAAACACATGAAGTCTTTCAAAGATGGCGAAGTTGTGAAAGAAGCATTCCTGGAGGCTGCCGACGCGCTTTTTGGGGAGAGTAAAAATAACAGAAGCATTTCAACAGGTTTTTGATATAATAAAAACTAAAGTTAGATACCGTTATTAATCAGCTGTAAGTTTGAACTTATTCATTATAATTATTGTACAAAATGGTATAAGAATGCAAACTTAAATTGATTATAGTCTATTATCAATTCAGGTTAAGAAACTAGAGTTGCTTGCATCCTATTTTAAAGGCATTTCTTTTTATACTCTACTAAAATGCAACAAAAAAAGGGTTTGATTCTATACATTTTTTAGATAATCTTTTTTTATTGCACTTTGGCAGCAGATTCCTGTGTAGCTTCAGATCTGAGTTGTCTTATTAGTAAGCCTAATTTATACTTTTGTAGCAACACTATTTTTATATAATGGCAAAGAAAGGGTTCAGAGTCTTTTTTTTTTCCCTGTGTCATATGTGGCAGCACTGTTCAATGTTTCTTGAAAACATCACCCACTGTAGTATGTGACGTGTGAATAAACTCCAACTCTGTATCAACAACACTGTTGTGTAACTTCAGTTGAATACTTGTATGTGTGTAGATTAGAAAGAGGTAAGATAAAGGATCTGCAGGATTTTATGAAGTATTAATTGTACAAAGGTCAGTTTTATACAAGTAGAAGTGTGTATTTATACCTGGTAGTAGGCTGTCAGTAATGGCTACGCCTCTCTATTTGGACTGGTAGATCTCGGCAGACTGGCAACTTTAAAAGTAGCTCTCGGTTCAAAAAAGGTTGGGCACCCCTGCTGTAAATGAAGAGTTGAATCTCTGTTTGATTCTGGGATGCCCTTTCAAAAGAGTGGTCTATTTGTTCCCTTTTTTCTATAGGAGAGTTTCATTCTGATGCAATGCTTTCACTTTGAGACGTCCACTAGTTTTCATTCATTAATTGAAGCCTTTTATTATTTCCATTCAGTCCTTATCTACCTATGTTTGTAATTTGTTGCTTTGATCGGTTGCATTGTCATTGTCAATGGCCATTAGCAGATTCTGTCTCGTTTTTTTACTTTGGCCATAAAGTGAATATCAGTAAAAAGGTGACAAAGCCTTGCTGTGCAGCCATCTTTGTTACCTGCATTTACTTGCATCAACACTGTACAGCTGCAATTGCTGGGTTTGCTGCATAAATAAAACACAGTCGCTTCCACCGTACTACAACCCAAAGTGTACATTTAGTTGAACACCAGTTAGGGGACTGCAATAGGATCAGATCATTGTTTTTGCAGATGAGATTTAGCAAATTATTAAATGGGTATAGGTATAGTTTATAGATCTTTACAAAAATAAAAATGTATGGTTTACTCCTATCGGCTCTCCCTCATCTCTCATTATAAAACAACAGGACGTTTCTTTTAAAGCAAATGAGCTCAGACAAGCCAAGTCAACCCTACCTGCTCAGCACAAAATGGAATGTATAGATTATAGAAGATACAAAAGTTAAACCTCTAGTTGGATACCCAGATATCTTTGTTCCAGAAATTGGTGGGCTAAACTTTATGTGATACTCAGTGCGCTCGGAGTCTGCTAGTCCACTAAGTTGACGAACATATCAGTAATAAGCTGATAACACTGTCTATTAAGGCTGTTTTTTCAAACATTGCTTTATGACACTTTAAAGGTCACCTATTATGCAAAATCCACTTTTGCATGTATTTTATGCATAAACATGTGTCCCTTCTGTGTAAAGAGATTCTGAAAGTTTCAGGAAAAAGTATTCGCTCACTTTTTGTCCTGATATATTTTAGGGCTGTACTCGAATATTCGGTCGTCGGCCTACTATTCCGTTTTCAATTTGTTATTCGGGTTTGTCAGCCGCGCTGCACTGCGGCTGACAAATTGAATTTATTGAAATCTCCAATATCAACGTTAGAGCTTGTGCCTCTTCGGGGGGTGCTAACGCTTAACCATAAACGTTATCCTTTACTAAATTGGGTTATATATATCAACAAATAACTATAAAACAACAATACTGTAGAATAACAAAATGAATGCCTTGAATACACCGAAATACACGTGTTGAAGCCTGGCTTCGCTGCTGATCACTACGCACCCACCCCCCGCGACGAATATCCGAATATTCGCTGCTGATTACTACCGAATATCCGGAGCCCGAAAAATGGTATTCGGGACAGCCCTAATATATTTATATAAATATTGATACTTTATAAAATGTGCTTATGTATAAAAATACACAAGTTGTTAAGGCTTGGTAATATATTGACATTAATATTGTGATATGAGACTATAATTTGTCTCTTTCTGATATCCTAATATCGCAAAGTGTAATTCGCTACTAGGCCATTAGTTCCACATTACTTGTGATTCTTCAACAAGATTTTTTAGATTGTGTGAATATTTTGTCAATGCACAAATCAATCAGTCAACCTTACAGTATACTTGCAATAAAGGTATAAGATAATACATTTAGTGTTATTTGATTTGCTCTACTTTTCGATCATCTCAAAGTTGGTTGGTTGATGGTCCATCATACTGGACTGCATGATGACCTCAGACGTCAAAGTGAAACAGTCAAGTAGACCCTTTCTGTGTTCATAAAGACTCAAAAGCTTAAAAGCACATCCTATCACTGACTCCGGGGTCAGATGTTTATCTCCATCATCTATTTATCGGATGGGCTACTTTTTGTAAACCGACTGCTTACTGTGGTCACTTTGTTGGATTTCTGTTTCGTTCTGAGATGCCCTTTAAAAACAGAAGTCCACTTGTTCTGATGCTCCATTTAGAAACATGGTGCTGTGCCCAGTTTAAAAGATACTTTCATTTTTACCGGATGAGTTTCACCATGACAGAGCATAGAGCTTTAATTTATATTAGCCTTCAGCCCCCGAATAGCACACATACATATATGGATGTAATATAGAAACTATTTTACTCTCCTGAAGTTTGTTCCTCTTGAGTGGGCTTTTGTGGATGTTTCCTTTTTTGTATTTCTTTTACTGAATGAGAGGGGTTTGAATACGCTTCATTCACCAGTGTATCGTGAAGTTATTAATCGTACGTAACGTCTCACTGCCATTTTATTTAGCAGTTGAGCACAGCAACCTATATGTGAGAAATTGTTTACTTTTTACCAGGTCAGTTTCTAAAATGACTATAGGGTGTGATTGAAATGCATGTGCGCTTTTCCTTAACTCTAATTAATTTAATCTCTTCTTTGTTTTTTTGTAGTCTCGGCCAATTAGCCTCAATGGCTGGAATTGACAAGTCAGACTTCCATCCTCCGGGGAGACCTCAGCTCTCCTCTACTTTAGGACGAGGGGAGTACGGGGACGGTTGGAAGAAGACTGATGCTCCCTCTTTGGTAAGGCATTACAAAGCAATGTATAGGACATGTTTTCCAATTGCAAGGGAAATGTGATTGGGTTATAACTTCAGTATTGGTATTATTACATTTGTAGCTTAGGATTTTAGACCATGAATTCCATATACAGTATAGGGCAAATATGACACTTTGGTTAAAAGGATGAATCAACACCACACACTGTAAACTGAATTTTAATGTTTTCGAACTGCATGACGTGACCTGGATTCATTTGACCTATTACAGTGTATACCAAAATCATGTCAAATTTGATTATTTATATTTTTGAGACCAGTAACTTTTCTTTCAAGGTCCTCCATGAGGCGCTTGTCCTGTATCATATAGTGTTGTTATAGTTCCTAAGTTTGTCTATTTTCTGGAAGTAGCACTTTATTCCTAGCCTGCATCCGATTAATTAAGTGGTTTGTTTAATATACCACAACATCTTTCTCATCAAACATGCAATTTCTGATTTTAGGTAGACGTACGCATCTCGCCCGCTCCTAATGTCAGACTGCCTGACCGCACGATGCCCAGATCGCCACCCTCTGTCAGGGAGTTTTTGCGTGAAGACAGGCTACGAGATGTGCTGACCTCCCATCATGCCTCTGCACCTGCAGGAGACCATTGTGTCGGAGGGGAAGAGGAACCAGATCATTTTTCAAAGCCTGACACCCAGCAGGACTCAGGTTCTGAGCACAGCTTCCGTAGCCAAAAATCCTTCGATAAGGTTTCCTTTGGCAAAACCTTTCAGTCAGGCTATCCTAAGAGCAACAGCAACTCTCCCAGAAGCAGCGGTTCCCATAGATACAGCTATGCACACAGTCACTCTCTCCATAGCAACGGCTCTCATGGTGGACTGTCCGTAAGATCAAGTGTTAGTGACATTATCAGTGAGGGGGGAGGGGAGGCTAGTGTCAGCAGCTGAGTCGGGGTCAGAGGGTAGGGTCCTGGGGGGGGAGTTCAGACAATGACTCTTTCTGACCCACTCATTCTGTTACTTATTTATGATGTAGAAATACTTCACATATTTTTTGTTTTTAATCTTTGGGAGAAGCAAGACCAGAGTTTGTACATCTTCAATCAGTTCTGCAAGTCAATTAAACATCTTGTTGCATTCTAGCCAAAGCACAGGTTGTTGAATATCCCACCAAATTAAAATGTGTTATTAATTGAGACACATATTTAAAAAAAAAAATCCAATGTATGGTTAGTAAACTGATTTGGTGGTATCTACAGTTAAAAAAGTTCATTCAACAAAATGTGCAAGAAAATATTTGGGTTTTCAAAATTAAATCAAGTCACGAGTCGTTTTTGATTATCAAGTACCTCTTAATGTCATTCATGTGGGAACCTATCAAAACTCATAGGAAAATAATCTTAAAATGCCAATTCATGGGAGCTTTCAGTAAATTAGTGTACTATTACTTTTTTATGGCTAATTTAGAACATATTTTTTAGAGATTTTTTGATAGATATTTAATAATAAAAGTCTTCTTATCAATTGTTAGAATATTTTTGCACTTCCCTAAAATTGAAAATGTTGAATAAACATATTTCAAAATGTGTTTTTAAGCTTCTTAATTGAATAACAAACTATTTATGTCACTACAAAGAGGGAAATGTGTGGAATGCACCATCACATTGCATAATGTACCTGATATTGCCCCAAATTACCTGTGAATGTCACATCTTGAAGATTTTTAAATATGCCCTAAAATACCTTGTTTATGCCATAAACATGTTAAAACATTTGAACTAATATTTCTTGATGCAGAACATGCATCAGGCCCACAATCTGTTTTCTACATGTTATTGTTTACTCCCTCTTTTGGTGCTTTGTCCTGAGAGTCGAGGATTGGTGAGCAAAGCAGGACTTTTGAGTAGAACACAGTGTGCTATTGGACAATGTGTTTTCCGTTAACAGTAAATGGTACAGCTCTTTGAAACGGTGACTAGAAGTACTGCAATTGTAAAGACCTCAGTGTCCTAATCTTTTCGTTTTTTTTGCATCTGTTCTTGGTAGTAACTTTCCTCGGACACCTACCTGCTAATTATGTTCTGATATTTTCCAGACTGGTATAGAGGTTTGTAGTAAGAATATAGTTTTGGATGAAAATGTATTTTGTTACCTCAGTTTCTCAGTTTCACAAAATCTATTAATAACAAGAACAAGGAATATTACAGGGTCAGACTGGAAGCGAAGTTAGCTTTATAACAAAAGTAAAAGCATGATGACCAAACAGAACATATGAGCTGCTGGACAGGAGCCAACACTGAGTCACTGAGTGCTGAAACCCCAGGATGTGGTGCTCTTAATGTTCTCTGTATTTTTAGCATCAAGTGAAGTTCCTCCCTTACATTTATTGAACCTTGTGTGAGTAATAAATGACTCTGACACTTGTGGAGTTTAGATCTGTGTGATGAGTGATCTGCTTTGGAAAAACCTTTATTGGGCGTATTTGAAAAATGTATAACAGCTCATGATTTAAATACAGAATGATGTCAATGAATAGCTTAAAGGCTATGAGGGTGCAGAGCAAGGGCTTTAATAGTCTCCTGCAGAAAACAATGGGCAGTCATGCCACACAATGTTGATGGTACTACGTACAATCCGCTGTATGAATGAGTGTCAATGTACTGAAGCCGCTTCGATAAGGGAATCGTGAAAGATCTTCCGATTCTTTCGGTGTCCTGGAAAATGTTTGTGGTTATCATTTCAGGACACAGTCCCCGACTATACTTTGCACTTTTAATCTCAGCACTGCGAGAACAGAGTAAAGGGTTAGAGGAAACAGTGTGAAAACTTCTGTAATGGTTTATGATCTCTGCCATCACTAAAGCTGCTCCTCAGATATGGAAAGAACAATAGCAGGGATAACAGAGAGCAGTGTGTGAGAAGGCAAGCAAAAGGGGACAGAGATGAAAACAAACCCAAGTGGAGAGGATTTGATAAAGCTGTCACAACAAAAACACAGGAGATGTTTGTTCATGGAAATTCAAGTGCAGCAAGGAGCACCCAATCTATATACACCTACAAATATTACAATAGCATCTTTTAAAATAGAGCCAACTGACAACCACACACTTATAAGTAATTAAATACAGAAAAAAAACACACGGTAAGAAATGGTAAAGAATCAAACATATTCAAATATACTTATATGGACAAAATTGTCAAGTCACCAGTGTCCAACCTCAACATCAGTATGTATCTAATCAGAAGTGTGTGCCCTTTGAAATGTAAAGATACAAATATAGTATTGTATTAAGAAGAGCACCATTGATGCAGCTTTAAAGAGAAACCCTACCCTGTATTTTGATTAATGATGTTTCTCATTAGATGTTTAATTCACATTTTAATCTGCAGTCTGTAAACAGAGTTCTTGTTTTCATATAAGACGCTCAATTTTATTTTTATGTTGATGAGTCAGCAACTGGCAATATTCTGTTATGGATTGCTTTGTTTTATTGATAGATGAATCATTAGATAGGAAGCATGACTATCACTCACTTGATCCAAATATCAGAGTGTTTCAGGATAAAGGGTAGGGCAATTCATATTATATAACACACTGCAGGCCATCCCACGATTGACCTGGTACAGAGTTAACCTGAGGAGTTATCTATCAATCTCAACTCCCGGACACACTGTGTGCTCTCAGCAAAGGCAAATAATGACGAAATGTGACTACTGACGCATATTGTTGCTTGCACAAACTGTCCATTTTGGCCTGTTTGAACAAAAGGGTGGATGTAAAAAAAATAAAACATTCTAAGAAAGGAGACCAATAAAGGCAGTGAGGGTTGTAACATTTTCATTTTAAATGTCACAAAAATGCAGCTGGACTGACATGTCCTGGCGTTTTATTTTCTTGTGCTTGAAACAACAAACAATTAGATCTGATAAGCAACCATATGACTTACACTTTACCACTTATTTTGTCTATTCAAGTTAATGTAAAACATTACAAACTGTAGATGAACTTGTTTAGGTAAAATAAAAAGTGCACTGAGTGTTGTACAGTCTAGCTTGATATAAACAATGTATACAAGGGTAACGTTTCAGTATTTATAGTACAGTATAGTTTTACAGAGAACTGGAGCTTTGCATGTACACTCCCGTCTTCAATTGTGCCTTATCTTTCAAATTCATTCATTATACTTACACACCGAGTCAGTTCATACACTTGTTTGCATGTCAAGGAGATACAAATTGGAACAGACATCAGCTGAATAGCTGGTTCTTGAAAATGGTTATCAATGATCCAATAACATTATCTGCTTATTGGTCAAGTTAATCATCAATCAATATTAACCTCGTATCAAAGTACAGAGGGCAGCGCTTGCATTAGTTTGCCGGCTGAAACCAGACAGCTTATCTCTTGACAATTCGCTGCAATTTCCACATGACTCGAATATACTTTCATTGTCTATTAATCAACCATTAGGGGTTGCTAGCAAATATTTACTATATCAGTAAGAGGCACTGAAACAAATAAATGTAAATGTTTACACCCAGCATCTGACAGCAAAAGGCACACATGAATCATCAGCTGTTATTTTGGCTTTTGACAGTTTTCTCCAGGTGTACCAAACAAGCTCTTTGCATACAGACACTTATTACACAAACAGAAAAAAAATGACGACAACACAAAGTGCAGTTCTATGAAAGTGTAATGGTTTTATTGCGCTACAGTTATGGCCAGATTTATCTTTTACTGCATCACAGAAATCATTCATGCATTTGACAGTGCTAGGAGAGGCGCTATGCTGCAAAAATTACACACTATATAAATACAGCTACAAGTAAAATATGCCAAAATCCTGAGAAAAGGTATGAGCTTTATCTGAACATATTGTCTAATAATACAAAAGACTTGTTTAAAACTTAAGGATGAATACATTAAGAAGTAACACGGAAGCTCGCTGATTAAAAAACTCTTCCCCCGCAAATAAATTACAACCATCGCACTTTTAAAAACAACACAACTCTAAAGCTTTACATTTCTTTTTACCAAATGCAAACAAAACAAAAAAATGGGTACAATTTGAGATTTGCAACAGGTGTTAAGACAATTTTGAGTGGTATAAATTGACAGTAAATACAGCTATAAAAGTGCTCCATCGATAACAAAACTGTTGATTGCAGAAAACGTTTTTTTTTCTTCAGATAAAAATTAAACACTATAAAAGCAATATTTCCCCCCTCTTTGAAAAGCTAAAACTATACTCTTAGACTATGGGCCATAACTTTACAAAAGTGTGGTTACACAGGTCATGGATGAACAGGAATGTTGTTATTGGAAAAGGGTCTCCTCAGGCCCAGCAAACAAAAGGCAGATTCAATCCATGTCCAAGCCTATTCATGCATTCGTCCTGTGCTCATCAGTATTTGCCAAGCTCACACTGGGCAGCGATAAAGCCATTCTAATTACTGGGTTGTCCTTTTGAACCAGCCCGCTCCTGATTTTTTTTAAATGGGTTGTTTAGTGATAGTAGGTCCACATTTCGCTTCCCCAGCAGTTTTTCCTTGAAACAATTTCACAACATTGTCATTTTAAATGCGTGTGTCTTCATCATCAGGAGCGACCATTAGTTGTTCTCTTGTGAAACTGTGGTCTCCTGGAAAAAAGGGCAGAAACTAGTTAGACTAGGGTCAGGTCATTAGTCACTGAATAATAGTAATACATAGACTCACAAGTACTAAACTAAGCAAAAACAGAACTATTTCAAGTCAGTTTACACCATTAGACTTAAGATTTCAAAATTAATTCCAGCACAATTGGTCATGAATACGAAAGAAAAAAAAACCTCAGCCCACAACCAGAGTTGAGAGCGAGAGGCGTGTAGCGAGTTAAGTTCGTTGTGTGCTAACACTTACGTACTTCTACTATCTTATCTCCTCTGTTTGGTGTTGCAATCTAACGCAGAAACTTAACAGTGTTATGGTCAAAGTATGCAGGCAGAGGTCTTATTATTTCGGTGCTATTGTTTTACGTCTTTGTGCTGTTTTCATTTGCATGCCATTTTCAATTAATAACACAAGCATAATTTTTGTTGAAACTGCAGCAATTGGAACACATTTAATGTATATGTAATGGAAACTTCCAATTAAAAGCCTGAATCTTCAAGGGGTGCTGCTGTGATTTTCTGCAAACTAAGCCTAATGAGAGTAGCAAGACCGTATAAAAACGTCCCACTTCCTGCTCTTCAGGCAGGGAGGTGAGGAAGTTCAATTAACTGTCTGCACTGATCCTGTTTGTGGTGGCAATATGTGGTAACAAAAAAAACAACTTTATTACCGGCTTAGGGTTGAGACATTGTACATTAATGCAATCATCTATAGCACATGTGCATTAAGTATTTTATTTAGTTTGTATAAATTAATCTTTGTCTCTCTCTGTCCGGCTGTTGCTAACATCTAAAGCTATATATTTAGGCTGTTAGTGTTTGGCATGCAATGCTGTGATTAAAAACGTGTCAACAAGTCACATATTTAACTTGCCACATTAAGAGTCTCATAACTTCCACCTACAGAATTTACTTTGCAAAATGTAGGAATCCAAAGACCAAAACACCAACACACAACTTTTTAGTTACTTTAAATGTAAATAGTGATAAAAAGTTGCTTACAAATGGAGTTCTCTCCCCGTTTTTGCTCCAGAAGGTCATCTTGGCGATGTTCGTGTGCCCCGTCCGCTGGTCGAAGGTCTGGCAGGCCTGGAACGGGGGACAGTACAGGTGCAAACTGGCAGCGCACTCTGTGTGGCTGCCATTTTCCACACGATGCAGACCAATGGAGTCTAAAATATGCACAAACACACACAATTTAAAAACATACATTTAGACCACTGGAATGCTGTGAATTGAGGCTCACACAGAGGCACTTCCTGAGTGCTGCAACCAACAAACATCCCACCAGGGCTCTGCTGAGGGAAGCACTCCGTCAGCAGAGAGGTGGGGAGAGAAATGAATACTATTCATTGTAAAGTAAGAACTGGCTCCTAACTCCTCTGAGACCAGTTTGACATTATGTAACTGCAGAGGCTGGAAACTTTGCTGTAAAAAGTGCCACACAAATAACTCATTTGCACAGACATCTGACAGTGACAGAGATAATATATATTTCATCTGGGAAAGAAAATGAAGAGAGCTTTTGTTGTATTTACAAGGCATATAATGAGGGTTTCCTCATATTAAGCACCAGTTTCACACCTCGCCCTCACACAAACAAAGTATAATTAACATATTTTAAAAATGATGAATTAACAGGGTCTTAAAAAGTATTAAAAGTTGATAAATCAATTTAGCGGAAAAGAAGGCTATTAAAAAGTATTAAACGGCATTTTCCAAGGTATTACATTTTGTATCTTGTTTTCAATAAGTATATAAATTGTCCAAAGAGGTTGTATTCTACAGTGTGCCTGAATGTAATCATTGCGTAGGTGTGTAGTGTGATTCTGTGTAGTTTATTTATGGAATCCCGTTGGATTTGACGTCATCTGAACAGGACATCGCACGCTCACTGCTTGATAGCGCGAAGGTCCGTTTACGCCGGTTGTTAAACAACATCGTTATGGGGAAATGCAAGTTTGCGTCCAAATGGTTGGAAGACAAGGAGGAAAGACAATCAATACTGTATATAGTGAATGTGAGGTGTGTCACCAATGTAACCGGTTAAAACTCAAAGTGGCGATGAGGTCTTAAAATGTATGGAAAGGGTCTTAAAAAAGGTCTTCAGAGGTATTACATCTGACTTCAGGATTCCTGCATATACCCTGATTAACAATCAAGCCTAGTTAAAAGGATAGAAACACTATGTCTGTCTGGTTTCTCACCATTAATGTAAGCAACCGTGTTTTCCTGGAGGATTCTCTGTGACTTCAGGACCATTTCTCCTTTGGATTTATTCTCCGGCCAGTCAAACAGGGTCTCCTTCAGCTGACCCTGCAGCAGCTTCATAAAACAATGCGAGTCCGAGTGATCATGGATGCTACTGCAAATGGAAAAGATAAAAACAAGCATACAGTGTGAGATCCTTGTCATAACCTTTGGACTAAAAGCACCATTTTAAATCTGCCCTTTAAGGAACTTCTCAGATTCATTAGCAGGGTCAGGGCCAGTTCTCAGAATCTCTTCTTCTTGAGATATGAAATTCAAACTCTTCCTCCAGACTGACACATATTACTTTTATGATATAGGCTCAAAAGGAGCAACATGCAATAGATATCACTAAATAACATCTGTTTAGACAGCCTTTCCGTGGTAGAACATTGGACTCTCTTTATCTCTATTACTGTGAGACAATAATTTCCACAGAAAATCACTTGAATACACGATAGATTGTATAGCTCTATGCAACATGTATCATAGCTTTTCATTTGCAGTTATCGCTGAGATCTTGCTAAATAGCTAAACACAATTTGGATGTTATTGTATGATGCAATAAAATAAGCAACAATTGTGTTTGTGATGTCAACCCTCAATTTGCAGGTGGGAGCATCTCACCTGCCATGGCCTTCTCCCCAGCACAGAATCATGAGGTTGAATTTCCCGTTACCCTCGTCCACCAAGTTTCTTGTGTACCTGAAGAAGAGGACAGTGTTAAACAGGGAGATATAAAGTGCATAGAAAATGTCCCAAAGGAGTCCAGAGAAGAGGCGTTGTCAAACGTTTTACATTGAATGCTACTTCTCAATATTTTTTTAAATCATTTTTAGGACAAAGCTAAATCTCAATGTGACCAAGATTGAAACACTGATCTTTATTTGATTTAAATGTCCAATTTGCCAACATTTAACAGTTAACCTGTTGTAGGATTACTTATAATGGACAACTGTTTAATGTCCCCCGCACTAAATTCCTGCTGGACCTCACACTAACCGACAAGGTGATACTTCATGTTTTTTATTTATTTTATTTCCATACAGATAGCCCAATGATGTCATATAGGCCATTTTGCGTCCATGCTTATTCTGTAAACATTACTCTGCACGTTGTTGTGCTCTGTGTGATTCCGGCAGTCTCTACAAATGTTTTTGAGGCAGCTGCAGCTCCCTCGCGGACAACAGACAGTCATTCGGGTGTGTGTGTGTTCTCAGTGTTGATTGGATGGCACCCTCACCCTCCCTCCATTGACCCCTCACTGAAGCTATTCAAAGCGTTTGAGCACCCTATTTTTTTCTCCATTGCAGATTTAAACATTTAGAATTTAAAATAAACTGTTTTGTATAAGGTTGTCAGCCTAATGTAGGAGTAGTGTTCCTAAATAGACTGCATTCATATGAATTTGGCAGAAGTCGGGTTTTTCCTCTCTTTTATTCAAATACGATGTGACGAAATCTGCATTCTGCATGGAAACAATAACTTGTTTTTGTTCAAACATGAGCACGATTATTTTTTAAATATTGAATTGTTGTGAATGTGTTCAATTATTTGCAAACGTTATGAATAACCTTCTAACTTCACTATATTCGTCATGTCAAGGGCAGCTCCTACGTTTGTAGAGAACAGTCATCGTTGATTTGCAACAAAATCAAGATCAGATACAGACACACAATATTAACAAAAGTTTAAAAAAAAAATAATGTTAAAACAACATTTGGACTGGAGTAAAAGCATGAACACACTAGGCCAAGGCGACAGACAAGGCTACGAATCCACAGTGCAAAGTGCATCAGCATAATAAACGTGTTATATCTGATTAGTTAATGGCAGTCAAATATCATGAGCGTTAATAAACAATCACATTTGTACCTGTACTGGTCGAACTTTGCATGCTTCATCCAGTCCTGGGGGTTGCTCTCATATGCCTCCATTATATTTTGGACCTCCTCAACATTGATGTTGTCACTCTCGAAAATTTGATGCAGGATTTTTATCAGATCCTCCAACGATTCTGGCTTCCCCACCTCTGTGTGCTCCATCTCTCTGCAGGAAGTTATATTTTAGATATTTCACTTCAGTCAAAACAACAAGTCTGTCGCACCAACTTTGTGCGCTCGCTACTTTTTATAGGCTGGTGCCGCAATTTGGGGGAGAACTGGTTTTGGACTGTACCATTAGCTGCACAGCTACAGCACGTATTCTCATTTAAATATTTGTTTTCATGAGCACATAATGATATATGGAAAATATATGGATTAATTGTCATGCCAATCACACCGTATATATTATACATTATACATTTTATATTATATAACATATGCATTCATCTCACACATTAAGAACTTGGACTAATCCTTTTTGAGTCCACCACGTTGTCACAAATACAACCTCCCCCTTTCCCTCTCTCTCATTGAGGCATTTCCACAACAATAGATCTCCAGCCTCGTTTTGTGTGCCCTTTCCTCAGAAAACTCAAACAAGTGGGGATTTTGAAGGAAAAAAAAACGTGTTTTTTTTTACGTTTTGGCAAAAACAATATCATGGTTGCTGGCATTTAGCCTGTCTGGGTGGATATGATACATTTTTTTTGGAATGTAATCACCATTGTTTGCATTAGGTGATTATTTAATTATGACATTAATGTTGTAATGCATTAAGAAAAATATGTATTAAGTAGAACTTTAGGTTAAAACAGCCAAAGGAAAGAAGAAGGAAGAAGAAGGACAATGGGGAAGTGAATTATTAACACTGCAGATGCAAAAGGATTTACTTAATTTAAGACTTGTGTCCTTGTCACCCCACTTAAGAATGATTACATATTTAATTAAATGAAAAGGTCAAATAAAAACTACAAGGGGTTTCCCACTTTGAGTAAAACGTAACTGAAAAGTCACAGTTGACATTTAGGAGTAGCTGCTGCATTAAATATGTTTTTTATAACTCCAACAGTCCACCCATTTCATCTGAAGTCTCGGATCAGTAAACAACAAGAGGCAAATTGAGCAAATGCCTAAATGCTTGACTTAAAGGCTTCCTGTGCAAAGTACACATCTGTGTTCATACTTTAAGTGAATATGTGTCTTTGAGATAGACTTATCTACAAAAACAGAAACATATGCCTAAAACAGGGAGAGATGCTTCTGTCCATGTTTTCATATACCTCATCCTACAGTACATCCTCAGCAAGTCCTCGTCACAGTCTGGCAGTCAGTCCAGCTCTCTCTGTTCGAACAAAACCATCAATAATTTTTGTGAAAAATGCATTCATTCATATAAGTCTCACTGTTAAGAAAAACAACATGTCAGATGAAGCTTGTATGTAGTATATGTTATTGTGGATCATATGTGCTGCAGATTAAATGTACAAAGTGTTTGTTTTTGCGTGAAGCAGTGGCTGTACAACATATCAAATATCACTGAGCTCAGTTTCAACTTTGAGTACAACGTCTTGCTTACAGACACTTTGAAATACCTTTTTGAGAATGCAAAGTGACATACTTGAGTAGGAACAACACACTTCCCCCCCCGCCCCCCCCACCCCCATTTTATTTTCCAAGAAACAGATTAGTTAAATAAAAAAAATAAAAAATGGAGAATGTTCCTTCATCAGAAGTTTTTTCTCTGAGCTGCCACATCACCAACACCAAATGTGCTGTTGCTCCTCCTTGTGGCTACAACTCCAACCAACTTTATGGAGTACCATACAGTCTACAATATGTGTGGTACCAGTGAACTGAGATTTTGACTGATGCTCTGTTATGACAGTAATTCATATACATTGTCTTAATGGCAAATTACATATAATCTAGTTATTTGGTTTACATATTATTTCAAACAAGTGTATGCAGATTATTCCATCTCAAACTGCAATGACTACATCAGATAACATGTCTGCAAGATCTGGGAATCCTTATGGCTCAGTCACTGGTACTTTTTCATTTACAAAGCCATGTTGGATAAACTACCATCTTATATCTGCTCCCTGATCTCTCTGCGAATTGAAAGTACTTATTGCCTGAGATCGCATGCTGTGGTTTTATTAAATGTGCCAAGTGCTAGGACTGTCTTAGGGAAGAAAGCTTTTAGATGTGCAGCTCCACTAACATGGAACAGTCTGCAAAAAGAATGGAAAATTACCAAGCTAGTACCACTACATGTTTTTAAAGCTCGGTTGGATGCTACAAAATCAGATGCTGTTGGTACCTGTAGCTACATGTGGTTAAATATGTCAATTGTAATCCCTGTACATTTTGCTGTATGATGTCCTTTTGTTGTTCTGTTGTTTATGTTTTTATGTCTTCTTGTGGAACCTACTGCTGCAGGTCTCCCTTGAAAAAGAGATCATTGATCTCAATGGGATTTTACCTGGATAAATAAAGGTTTTGAATTGAATGGCATTTCTTAATATGAAATAAAACAATATTGCACTTGATTTTTTAATGGCTCCCAACAATTGAACACAGTTTCTATTTTGAGTTACTATTTCTCTTTTCCAAATGCTCTGTTTTGTTTCTATCTGCTAATGGTACTAATAACAGAACATCTATTGACTGGCAAAACCTATAAGCAAGTATCATATCCATAAATAAAGAACATCACTAACTATACTATACTACATTAGCATTCAAATTAATAGATGAAGAATACTCAAGTGTACTCCTAATGACTTAATTTTTCCTTATGATGCACTTTCTTGGTGGAAAAACAAAATTCTTACAGTCAATGCAAGTGTAAAGATCCAAGACAAAGAAGGCATAAAACAGCAAGGCTAAAATATTCAATAAAGACAGAAGTATATGAATAGGCAAATAACAAAAAAATCAGCAATGTAACTTATTTTGTTAACCCTGTAAGGCCCACTGTTGTAATTTTACAACATTACTTTAAGCTATCCTAAAAAAGTCAGTAAATGTTTTTTTTTTTTAAAGAATACATTTACATAGTCAAAAGGTCCTTTTGTTAAGCCTCACAATGCTATTTGTTAAGACCACTGTTAAGATAGCGGAAAAGGTAGGACCCAAATGCAGACTACAAAAAAGGTAAAAGGTCTAGAAACAAAAGCGAGCTTTATTTAAAAGCTGATAAACAAAAACATGGCATGAATCGAAAACATAGATAGCACAAGGTAGCATAAACACACAAAACTGACCGTGACCAACATGGAGGGAGACGGGAGACAAACAATGAACCGACAAGGGAACGCAGGAAAAGACAAGACTAAATACAGAGAGGGGTAATCACGGGACAAGAAACAGCTGGGCAGGGGAGGTAGAAACACAAGGGCAACAGGTGAACATAATTAGACAATCAGACACAGGAGGAAAAACACAGGAAGGAAGACAAGAGACAGGGAGAACAGAATTACAAAATAACACCCAAAACAAGACAGTCTAAACTAAAAACGTGACATAACATTATGATCGTGACACTATTGGGTAGTACATGTGTTTATAGGTCCTGCCCTCTGGCCATACACTCACAAAACTTCAGAATCTTCAAACGAGCAACATCTCTTTGTTTTATTGGACTGGATTTGTCAGATTCAAGGAAGTAAAATGCCTAAAAAAAATGTTGTTGTGATTATTACAATGTATAGAACATGTACATATTTAGTTGTTGTGGAATACATCACATTTGATTTTGAGCAGCTTATGTCTATGTTGTAATATTACAACACAGTGTGCACTTATTGTAAGTCGCTTTGGATAAAAGCATCAGCTAAATGTTGTTCACATATGGAAATAAAACACTAATAGAAATATAATGTCTTTGATAATTCACTATAACTAAGTTCTAAATGTGTCCTCTGTTAAGATTTTGAATTAAGACCAGAATTGAATAAATTAATACATTATTTCTGATAAAAGAATGTGAAATGATATCTGTAGCAATATTGTAAACTCTACTTGTATCTTATCAGTTAATTAATTACAAAAATACATTTAACTCTGGTTCTGGCAGAAACAGTTCTTTCTGAAATGTTTTGGGAAACTTGGATGTATCCCTTTCAGTATGATAATTAGCCTGTTAGCATTAGCCAGACAGCATTGTGTGACTTGTTGAATTGGTTTACCTGCATGTGTGGGTGTAGGTATTCCTTTTATTGTGATACAAGGCTAAGCCAGTTAGTATTGTGTGAGTGACTCAAGTGTACAATGCAAATAGGATTCAGATACTTGTTGCATCGGGACACCTGGAAGGGGGTGGTGCATGCATTCCTTTTAGTATGAAAATAGGCTAAGCCAGACAGAATGAACACTTGTCCCACCACCCTATCTATTCCTTCAGGTAATCTAATACAATATAATAAGCATATGTATTATTGATACATATTTCTTAATTACTTTTTCCATTTCAGAATGGGACCAGCAAAGAGAAGTCCTCAATTCAGTGTGCAGGATGTGATTGCTGCCATCCAAAACGGAGAAAGTGAGTTTGAGTTGTAATCAGAGGACGTGACTTTGATGTGTACCAAGGCAGTGTCAATGGGATACGAGCCAAGTCTGAACTTGGATTGTCAGGTGATGTTGTGATGAAGCTTGCCTCCACGCTTCCAGAAGGTCAGAACTATAGATTTACGCAGACAACTACTTCACCTGTGTCCCATTGGTAGTGAAGCTCCTTGATCGTGGAATTCGTTATGTGGGAACAGCCAGGCAGGTGCGCTTACCCAACTGTAACCTTGAAGAGGAGAAGAGCTTGAAGGAAAAAAGGGAGAGGAAGCTTTGACATCCGAGTGGAGGCCAACCACAACATCTGTGCTGTCAAATGGTATGACAGCAGAGCGGTCACACTTGTGTCATCCTTTGCTGGACCAGAACCATGAAGTCCCGACGCTGGTACGTGTACATCTTCTGGCACACCATCATCCTTGCCGTGATCAAAGCCTGGCTCCTCTGCAACAGGAGACAGTTTCAGGCAGATCTAGCATCCTCTCTCATCCTGGTAAGAATGCATTTCTGCTATTTGTCGTTTGTAGTAGTTTTAAAAAAAAATATTTCACTCAAATATTTTTGACTTGTATCCTAATGTATTTTTAACATGTATCTTGATTGATTCTGTTCTAATGAGGTGAACACAACTCCTCTGAAAACACCAAAGAGAGGACGACCATCTTCAGAAAACGGGAGCCCAGCAGCGACAGTGACATCAAGGAGCCCGTTGAATGCTCAGAAGAGACCATCCTCAGGTGATGGGAGTCCACCAAACGGGGCCCCATCCAAGAGATCACATCCACTGGATGTACGCAAGGACCTAGTGGCACATTTCCCAGGGAAGACCAAGAGAGGAAGCTGTAGACACTGCAGTAAAGGGTACACAAACACCCAATGCACCAAGTGTGATATCCGTCTGTGCTTTTCTGACGACAGAAACTGTTTTTTGGACTACCATATTCATATTCAATAAATAACTATTCATACAAAATATGACTGATGTGTGATTATTATGCATGCTATATACTGATATAGGGCTAAGCAATCAATCCTGCAAATCAACCCTTAGTTGTTCAATATATTTATTCAGACAATGTGAGTAGAAATACAGGAATTCTGCTCCCACCTATGCCCAACGTTGCAATATTACAACATTTCCCTAAAAACGTACCAAAATGTGACATTTTCGTCAAAACAAGATGCTGATCTATTAAAAAAAATTAAAGGAAAAGAAGAAAGCCAAATAAAAACAAAACACTAAATCTTTGTCAAAACACAAGAAATCGAGACACCGTTGAACGAAATATGTTTTTGGTATAACGCCACCCCATGGATGATGCGAGTATGACTCTTTGAAATAAGAAAACAAACTGATTTTCCCTCTTCGGCGAGAAGCGCGTTTCGGCATAGATTTGAGCCTTTCCGGCCGCCGTAGCAGGAGGAGGAGAGCATGACTGGTCCTTTGACGTGGAATATTTCCGTAAAGAGACGATGGAGGAGTAGCAGCGTGTAGCTCAAAAGCTATCCCGTATTAACCTTAAATCGAGACAGGATTTAGCCCTGAATCCCACTCGGACCTGGGTTAACGGCGGGAGTTAACAGACCAGACTTTTCAGTCTTTCCCAGACTGACCCTTTCTGCTCCCCACCTCCCTTAGCTCAGCTTCAATCATGATTAAAGCCATTTTAATATTCAACAACCATGGGAAACCGAGGCTTTCTAAATTCTACGAGCATTATGTGAGTAACATGTGATCTATTGATATATTGTATTGTTTGTAAAAGGTTGTGGTAGGCGGAAGTGAATTGCAAAATTCAAACTGCGGCTTTTAGGATACTTTGTTTAATGTTCTCTTATAATGTAAACCAAGGCAGGTGTAGCTATAGCTTTAAGATGCATTCATGCTAACTGTTTGAATGGCAATGTGTGTAGCCTACTTTACAACCCCGGCCCTCGATAAGCTGTTGTTTCTTACTGACCCTATTGAAAAACATGTATGAATCATGCTGTCCTTCTTAAAATATGAATAATTAAACGTGTGCAAGCCGAAGCGAGGCTATCATGTTCCTGCCGAGCTTGTCTAAACTGGATTGTACCCACTTCTCATGTTAAACCCAGTTGTTGGGGATGAACACATTGCATTGAGTTCGCTCTGTTTGTGTCACATGACTTTAATAACGCCCTTGTGAGTGTCCCGTGCTCACTGCAGCCTGTTCAAATAGCTGTATCCATTCACTCGAGGTGTAATATAAAGTGACCTGCCTGATCTGACCGGAAACCATGCAGGTAGCAACTAACAGCTTATGTAATATGCTTTGTCGGCTAGCTGTTTTGGCTTGTTTTCATAATTGTATTTTTATCTTAAGGTTGGCTACATGCCCCTTCTCTAATATGTGTGCTGCAATAGCAAGGCAACTTAGATCAAGAAACTCAATGAGTAGTTGGCAACTATATTTTTTGATTCACTTTTCAAGCAAAAATGCTAAATATCTGCAGGCACCAGCTTCTACAATGAGAGGATTGGGGTCTCTTTGAGGGAAACAAACTTGCTACATTAAGTGCTGTGCTTAAGTTACATTTAGAAGTACCTCTATCTCCTGTTACCTATTACATCTACTTAACTATTAATAGACTACTCATTTATTACTACATTTATTTGATAATAAAACTCATTGGTTATTTTGCAGATATAGGTAAGGTGAGTAATAAAAAAGTATCCACAAATACATTATGATAGTACATCAGTATAAAGACTATTTCAGATTGCATCAAACCTGTACCAGCTGCAACATTAAAATGAGGAGTTATGCTCAGTTATAGTCCATTATTATCATATATTATTCTGAAATGAGCCACTCTGCTAAAGTATATTTTACGTTTTATATATGTGTTAATGCTAATACTTTTTAATGGAATGTCAATAAAACAGCGGAAATGCCTACCAAATCTTCCCAGAGAATGATGTGACATCTTCCAATTGCTGTTTTTTGTCGGACAATCTGTACAAAACACAACATAAGAGCAAAAAGGCCAGCGGGGGCCAGCAACTGTTTGGCACTGCTGCCTCTCCAATCACTCAAACCACTAATCAATAATTGAGAAATAGTTTCCGATCTAGCCTTTGGACAGCAGGTCGGGGGAAATGAAGACATTCAACTGTCACCTTTGGCTCGAAGAAACATTTCTTTAGATTTTATAGGGAACAAAAGACTCCCACAGTCTTTTGTTCTTGTTGTTGACCCTTGGGATTAAACCCTAGGCATGTCTACAGCTCTAAAAACTATACATTTAAGAGCAATCCTACTCTCTTCACTGGAAAACTCAAAGCAAAAACAGCATTGATTCATTTAGGAAGTCCCTGTATATATTTGTTTGGAAGCAGATGTATGTATTTGTACTTCAGTAGGATACATTGTATTTGATTAAAAGAAGGCCATGTAGACGCCATCTGTTATATTCAACGTTGACGTGTCAGATTACTGGCCAGCAGGGTATACATCACACATGGCTGTGAAAACTGTTAGCAGTCAGTTTAAATACTATGTATGTCATTAGCTCGTAGTGTTGAATGGGCTACAATGGTTAATATAAAGTAATGTATACTGAACGTGACAATATTAGAGCTTCACATCTTTTTGTCAGCCTATGTATTCACAGGCTTTAATCCTACTATTGAGTGTTCATAAACACTACATAACATTACATAGTATCATAGAGGAGATGGTTTAAAATACACTATAATGTAGTTGTCAACATCTAAACCACAGTTTTTATAATATAAAATGCATCTTATTAGTAGTGATTATAGCTTACTTATACTGTACATTCATAAACACATACCAATACCTTACATCAGCTTACAACTACATTATAGTATGTTATACGGTTTTACAATCATTTTTTTCTGGGTGTTTATGGGACAGCTTACAGGAAAGATTATTGGGGTATAACAAGAGGGGTGTATAACGTAGCAACAGTGGGGGATGTTGTGCCTATATATGTATTTTATCAATAAGGCCGTCTGTATTCCCTTAAATTAAATATAAAATCTCTCCCACAATGACATCAGTGAAGTTGGATGTTACTACTATTAAAACCTTGCCATAACTTGGAAAGGAAATGTGTGAGTTCAGTAAAATGATCCAGAGGAAGTTGTGATAGTTCTTTATAACCCTTAACACCCGAAGCATCTCAATGAGAAGTTTAAAAGCTGCTGTATCCTTCAACTGTGAGCACTGTTTCCCTGCTAGTCCCATGCAACAAGTCACATGACCAATACAGCCTTCCAGCCAGCTGCACAGCAGACGGCCTCTCATCTCCTTCTGCTCACTGAACTGTTGCACCCCGAGAGGACATTAGCACCCAAGGGTGAGGCTGACTCAGTGTTAGAGCTTCCCACGACAACATTAACCACCAACTCCCTCTGATTTATTATTTCAATGTTTTATAGTCCCATATGCTCAGTCCCATATGTTTTGCATGTTTATCGCATGGTTTTTTCTGGTCCTCAAGTGTGCATTTTAATTTTATTTGTATCAACTAAAAGAAACCATAAAACTGGATGAAAATGTCATCTGGTTTTTCTTGCATGGGACTTTGGACCCCTATTAAGTCAGTACATCTTCAACTGTTGGTCCTCTCTTTAAACCTTTTGTGGTTGTAAAAATGGCCAAGGATGTTTGCGGTTTTACAGAATCCATTAGCAAACAATAAGATGAGCCTGCATTGGTTCAGTTTGTGCAATGACATCAGTGACTGCATAGCCCTAGGGTATTTTAGATATGACAAGAGGATGGTTAGTATAACAATCATGTTTTTTCACTCAAAACTAATACATTCATTCAAGAAAAAGAGAGGGAACCATTATTTTCAGGCCAACTCTGGCAGCAATTTAGTGCACTAACATCGCATTATTTACAGTCATTTCTTTATTTAACAATCTATGATTTCTCGTTCCTCCTGCAGAATGAAGACACAGAGCAACAGATCATCAGGGAAACTTTCCACTTGGTCTCGAAAAGAGACGAGAACGTCTGTAATTTCCTTGAAGGTGGAATGTAAGTATGCAGCAACAGTAGATACGCATGTGACCGTGTCTGATTGGGAGTGGAAGTAAATACTCAAGTATACCATGTTCTCGAATGCAGCATCACAGGGATTCATTTCACACAATAAAGGAAAGCTCAAAGGGCTTTACGAATGATGATAAGCAAAAGAACAGTGTTTGTTTAAAGTTCATCTATCATTCATGATGGAGGAACCAGCAAGGTGTCGTTTTACTTGGGGAAACGTCACTGCTCACGCTAAATATTGCACACTTACCCTGTCTTTTGCTTGAAATACTACCAGGTTTGTTAACCATTTAGAGAACTACTGAGTATTATCACAAACACTTAAAATCCCTTCACCTTTCCCCTCTGGTTTTTAAACAGGATTAGGGGCGTTACAACATTTTCTGTGGCTTAAACCCTTGTAGTGATTTCTCCCAGTCACTGAGGTCTTATCAAACCCGTGAATAGATTAGCATTAACTTTCATATCTTCTCTCGTTAATATATTATATGTCTTATCTTTATATATGTTGACTCATGACCAAAAACATCCTGTTGTTTCTCTTCCAATGTTCCTGTACCATAACATGTTTACACCACATTATGACACAGACACATATCTTATGTAAATGTTCTCTAGTTCGTGATTGATGTGTCAGTGTATTTTGTGTTTTAGATGTATTTTATGTATTCATTCAGGACAGGTATTGATGTGATGCTTCTGTATCATGTGTTTCAGGTTGATTGGAGGATCAGACTACAAACTGATCTACAGACACTACGCCACTCTCTACTTTGTCTTCTGTGTGGACTCATCAGAGAGTGAACTAGGCATTTTAGACTTAATCCAGGTACAGGCCCAGAAGACAACAGAACAGTGTTGTCATGTATGTCATTTCAGTGTGTTGATTGGTATATTTCTGTGTTACAATCGATGGCATTGTATTCTTTGTATTTCCAGGTATTTGTGGAAACGCTGGACAAATGCTTTGAGAATGTCTGTGAGCTTGACTTAATTTTCCATGTAGACAAGGTAAGAAATGCCTCTTTATGATGTCAACTATATATAATGCTTACATGTTTGATTATCAAAGTAGCTGTAAAATTGAGCCTGAGTTATTATTTTTTCACTGTTGTGAAACTAATCAGATTTTCAGCAACTTCCCTGATTTTATAATTGAGCAATGTGCACATCATCGGTTTGTCAAACCACTTTTCATTGGGTGATGTTGCAAGCATCAAATCACTGACATTTTCCTTTTCTCAGGTCCACAACATTCTGGCGGAGATGGTGATGGGCGGGATGGTCCTGGAGACCAACATGAACGAAATCATCATGCAGGTGGATGCCCAGAACAAGATGGAGAAGTCTGAGGTAAGCCTAGTCATTTCTGTCTGCTGTATGTATGACGTGACCCTCCCTCCTTTACTCCCCGCGCTATTGTATACAGTTTGCAGGCATGTGTGTATGCTGCACCCTGCATGCTTCTCTCCTGTGACCTTGTGGATGCTCCCTAACTATTATTGAGTGTTTCTGCTTTTTCGGCCACTCCTCTCGCTGCTGCACCGCTCTCAGCACAGGTCAAGACTCAACATATCCTCTCCTGTATTCCTCAGTATTACATACAGAATCACATCCATCACTTTTCTCATTATTATGGACACTTAACTCTACGATTATCAATAACATCATTTGACATTTATCCATGGAATATGGAATATGGAATGTTCTTTTATTGTTTCAGAGCATAATGTGGATTTTATTTATTGGAGTAAATGCTTTTCCAATGTTTTGTTACATCTATGTAAGTCAGTGTCCTTGCTCTGATATTTGTTCTTTGCAAGGACATTGCTTTGCTTTCCATTCAGCTTCTGCTAGCGGATAAACATTCGTTTATTTCAGTTTGAATCAGACAGACAGCCAGAGACAATTTCATGAAGTCATTTCTGATTTTGCATAATGTGGATTTAGGCTCTGATGGGCCTTAAAGTGAACTGCACTAATGATTTGGCCTTGTTTTTAAATTCCTTACAATGCACTGAAATTATGTCTAAACATCCAGGCAACATTTTTGTGCCGACACAACCTTGTCAAAGTTTGTATCTTGTTGTTAACACGACAAAGTGAAGGGTGACATTGTACCTTATTTTAACTGACTGACATCAATTGCGTGCGATAACATTTGAATTTAAGTTCACGTGTTCACAAAGAACACTTTTAGATTAATCTGACCTGCATTGTGTGCTTTTAACGTCAGAATCTTCTTTTTGATCGATGTTCTGTAAGCAGAG
Organism: Gymnodraco acuticeps; assembly: GCF_902827175.1. Classification (NCBI taxonomy): domain Eukaryota; kingdom Metazoa; phylum Chordata; class Actinopteri; order Perciformes; family Bathydraconidae; genus Gymnodraco; species Gymnodraco acuticeps. The sequence continues at coordinate 3,647,373 of NW_022989843.1, forward strand.
TCTTTTACTGTTCTACAATCATCAGAGCTGCTCTGCCCCTCCCTCTTGGACCTACCCTAGACCGCAGTGTGTGTGTTTCACACTGAGGCTTTCATTTCAAATGACATTGTCCATTTATAGGGCAGTGTCTGGAGAACAAAGAAGGAGCTGTTCTCCTTCCAGACTGGCAAAGACTGATTACTCGGCATTAGGGTTTTTTCATTAAACTTTTCTCAATTAATATCTTTTTTTCTATCTTTCATTGTGGGAAAAGCTTCAGATCAATATTGTCTTTAAAGATGTGGTCTATGATAGGTCCTATCACTTTTTTCTGTGGAGATAAACTGTAATTACTTTAATCTGCTTTAACATTCCTCATTCCTCTTTTTTCCTGACCCTGTCTAGTTCTTTCCATTCTTCTCTCTCTTTACAGACGTTTATCTTTCAGTCTACAAGGCAGGACAGGTAGACACAGGTACTGCTAAATTTACAACCAAGTACTTTAACCTTAACTGAAGTTTACTTCCCCCTCCCCCGGAGTCTCACCATACGGCCCTCCATGTTACAGCAAACTGACGTCACTAACATACAGTAGGAATCTTTTATGGCAGACCCAAAAATGTTGCCACTGGTGAATGTAATAAGTGGTGGACTACCTCCTGCAAACAAGCTGACAGTATAATGCAATCATATACAACAGATTGCTTTGGAGCACTTTGTACAGTTGCACTGCTCCGGGAAGATAACTTCTGAAGCTTTACAGCATTACATGTTGTAGGGTGTAACTATTATATTGTTCCCCCACTGTAGTTTCAAGGAATGTGAAACTGGCAGCCTAGAGAGGCTATATAACTTTGTGTATTTAGAAGCTTCTTAAACAGCATTGAAAGGCCATTTTCTAAAATGATCTTCTGAATTCTTTAACACAGCTTTTGAACAAGTTAATAACTAGCTGTAACTACATATTGACCTTACAAACACCAGAGGGTATACCGTTTCTGATTATCTTGGCTAAAAAACAAATAAGCGTATTAACAAGATTGATTTACTTTTTCCTATATATTCAACAATAAAACTAGATGTTCCTTTTGTTACACTAGATTTGTTCCCATTTATTTTCCTTTTGCTCCAGTATTCCTCACAGACAAAAGATGGGGTACAGCTCGAGCCTTTAATACGGCTATCTGATGTACATAGAGCGGAGAATCAAGCCATTGTCCTGTGTTTCCCAGCTGGTGTTACTAGTTCTGTACAAATCAGTCACACAGCGTTTGATTAACAACCCACTATCATGGACTTGGAAAGTAAGTCTTTAGGCTACTATGTGAGGAAAAAATAATCTGGAGTCTGACTCCTGAATACTGAACCTACGTGCTGGATCAGCATTCCTCTTGGTTAACGCTACGGTCATCTTTCCTTCGAACACAAGTCTCCTTGATTCTTGGCAGAGGAAGGAATGCCCTATAAGACAAACGGTCCATTGAAATCACCTTGTGAAAATAAGTGAAGTGGATACATCTAAATTCCAGACATGCTTTCCTTTTGGGTCATATCTCTAAGTGATTTATGAGGTGTTCCTAACCGAGGCAGTGAGAGAACATACAGTTCTCTGTGGTTTGAGCCGTTTGGTGATTTTTGGGTCTGTCTGCTAAAGATTCAGATGGGGGATCTCTAACTGCAGTGATTCTCAAATGCCTGCTCACACATGAGACGAAAACATCAAATCTTTCACTCTCCACAGATGTTTTTAATTGTTCTAAAAAGCTTGATGCTTTACTTAAAACTGCTTAATTGCTCAGTTTCACTTTGAGATTCATTGTGTTAGTGTAGTCCCTGAGAATAGATTTCCCATTGTAGTTTATAACCTCCTCATGTCATCGGAATGTAACACTAACATTCTAGCAACTCTATTCACAAAACTGTATTTAGATAGTTAAAGTTATGTGTGGCCAAAAAATATTTCAGCCCACTAGAAGTAGAGCATCACCTGCAGTATTATTATGGTTAATATAATGTTGACACACGTTCTATACATACCTATCTATCCAAACATCATTTCCGTCTTCATATCCAAATCCATTTTTCTGCTTTACCCAATTCTCTCCTTGTCTTTGTACCCTTCTCGGTCCTCAAGAGTCCGGTGGGTTCACTTTCCAAGCTATGCTGCCTTTTGTCCAATTGATGAATGTCCAGCAGTGATCAGCAAATCAAAATTCGGGAATGGTTTAGTACAGTGTGTCCTCACAGTGGATTCATAATTGGCTCTGGTTGTGGTGTAAATCATTGTAGAGCCATATAATGCATGTGCATATGAAGCTATGAAGGCATCTGAATGTACATTTGCACATAATGTCTGTCTTAGTAGCTGTCAGTGCTTTGCATTTTGTCAACAGTTGACTGTTTTTTGTCTAGTACTCTGGTTAGCACAGTGTGTCTGTCCGTGTGTGTATGTTCAATGTGCTATCGTGTGCAGCAAGTGTTAAAATGTACTGATTTCTATCTTTTCAACCCTCCATGTGTTTTGTGTGTATAGGCCGGTATTGCAGGAGCACCTGCTCGTGCTGTATCAGCTGTAAAGAACATGAACCTCCCGGAAATGCCCAGAAACATCAACATTGGTGACATCAGCATAAAAGTGCCAAATTTACCCTCCTTCAAATAGTGGCCGCGTTCCTGAAGCTGCAGATGTCAGCCAAGGTTTACCGTGATGCAATCTGTTTACCAAAACCTCAAATTGCTAACTTTTATCAAAACTTTACATTTTGAAGGTACTGTGTGATTTGACACTCCTTGTTTTGTGTTCTCTTTTTGTTTTTCCTATTAAAGAAAAAATGTTTTATGTGTGTTTTTTTCAGTTGGAAAGAAAAATGAAGTATTTATTTATTTGTGGTACATTCCTTCTGCCTCGCTGGAGGTTGGCACTTAAAGATCAGCTGCTACAGTTCAGATCTGTGTCAGTTTGTAACTGGAATTATTTCACTGACTCAAGTGTTTACTTAGAAGACAAAGTGTGGCAGGTGGTGAGGTTTTGGTACAGTCTCATTGGTTTGGTTATGGCAGACCAGAGAAATCAATCAATACAGGATAGGGCATGAAACTATTTCCAATACAAAATTGGAACAGGTCTGCTACAGTGTTGACAGTCATAAATATACAGCTTGTTTGTAAAATCAGTGCAAAGAATCTTATTATATTACAGTTATGCTGTGTGAAAGAAATATGGATATATATGCTGAAATTTTTTTCTCTTTTCTTATCTGTATGAACAAACCTTTTTAAATGATTTATCATGTCTCTTGATCTTAATTTTAAACTGTGCATGAATTTTTTTTCCCTCTTCTTTTTCAACATAATAAACTGTCGAAACCCAACCTTTGTGTTTGCCTTTTTTATCATTACTATAATCTTACATTGCCAATTGTTCTTTAATACAGTAGCACTGCCATAGGTGCATCATGCCAGTACATTTTCACTCTGTTATTATACACGCACATCTGCCCCTTCCTTCAGACTTCCTTACAGAGCCCCTCCTCCAACACACACGAACGCGCACATGACCAGCAATGAGGACACGAGATGGAAGGCTGTAGGCCATCCAATTATTTTAGCCGGCCCGACTAAAATAATTGGTCGTGCTTTTTACAGCTCCACGGCTTCCACCGATTTATGTATTTATTGTCAAAGCATTTCATATTCATTGCTATCGGGATGTTAAAAGCATTCCATGGAATATAACAAAAAGTGTTTCTGAAGTGAACTACCTACCCCACCTTTAAGGCATAAGCCCTTAATGGTGTAAACAGTGTCAACAGATAATTCTGCTTTCACGTGGAATGATACATGATATCTAAAAAAAGGTGTGCTTGCTTTGCCTATTAGCAAGCAGTGGATACATATGTACATTTACTCAAGAACAGTACTTGAGAACAATTTGAACATGGCATAGGCCTACTGGTATTTCCATTTTATGCCTCTTAATATGTGTGAAAGCGCTACATAGGGGAAGATTGTTCTTCTTATGTCATTTAAAGGTACTTTTTTTTTTTCATGCTCTTTTATGTCACTAATCTTCCCAAATTGCCAAACTACACAATTGTTTTTTCTTTGATGTCTTTGTTAGTGTTAGAAGCAGATTAAAAACATATTCAACAACACTGAAAGAGGCCACTATGTACACTTTTGAATTCGGGACATTACCTTGTATTGGAGAATTATTGAAGATATTTTTAAGATTTAAAGGATGTTGTTCAATACGATTGAAAATCATGGCTGTAAATAATACTGCTTTCGCTTTTTTGTTGCCGGCTCTGTTTGTCCATCGCTAGTTCCGTAGTGACTCTTGGAGCAGACTCTTTTATTCTGCGCAGCTTTAACGCAAACTACGCTCCGGCGAGTTCCATATATTACACGGTCACATATGCTTGAATGTAAAATCTGTGTCGACACCGATGTGTCATCACTCATCAGTGACACCAAAGTAAATGTTTAAAAAAATAAATCTCTTTAGTATATTTATTGTTCAAGATCCTGTACTTCACTGCGCATTATCGCGCAGCTTTGACTGTCACGTGAGTCGTCTCGTGACAACAGGAAGAAGGAATGACAACAGTGTGAGGATGCTGCTGCTGCTTTGACACTTTTTTACTCTTATTTTTCATTTTCTGAACGCAACAGCCAACAATGACTTCTTTTATAAAAGAAACTCAAAGGTGGGCAGTTTCTGTTTGTTTAAATTCAGATAAAATAAAAAATGTCTAGCTAACGTTATGATAGTTAAGTCTTATGACGAGAAAAGAAGGCTTCCTCAAAGTGATCCATAGTGTGACTTGGTGCATAACTTGACATTATCAAACACATTACCCTGTCTCGGTGACTACTTGTGTTACTGCTCTTTTCATTAAGCCGTGACTTTATCCTACTGCTTTGCTCTTTTGGGGGGAGACGTTTACACAGGCTGTCTTATGCCAATGTCTGCTATCACACCCAAACACATTTACAAAAATAAGTATTTTTGGTAGCCAGCATTGAGATGTAGACAATCCCCTTTGCATGGTCTCCTATAAGGAATTTAAGAGGGACATGTAAATTAATAAAAAATATCACAAAAGGCTCCAAATAAAATGTAAAAGTTACTTTGCAGAACAAGGTTTTACACTTATATTTCATTTGCAACATATTGTAGCTATGATGCATTGTTTTAGGTTCAAACTAGGCAGCAGCATTGGGATATCAAACCACATCTAATATTATAAAACAAAGACACTGTGACTCTAATATAGTAATGAAGTGCTGTGCATTTGAGTAAAAATGTCAAGAGGTTGGGGGTTAAAAGTCACAAATGTTCGAAATGGGTGCTTTTATATGCCATAGTAACACATTATTTGTAGTGCTACTATAGTTATTATAAGTCGTTTTTATTTTTTAGATGACGGAAATAAAATATACACTCACTCATGCTCACATACAAATGGCTCAAGAGTAAAGCAGTATCATTATGTAACATGCACAAACTGGGCCTATAGTCACCTATTTTCTCAGAACTGACAGTTTGAAATACATCAGTGTTTGTAGTGCTACTACATGCCTAAAGACAATGTTGACTGCTCCCGTTTGATTGAGTACATGAGCTTTGTAAAATTGCTACCTTAGTTTTGAATGCACATATGTACAGCTATTGAAATAGGTAGGTAAACATACCTACTCTGTACCTGCATGTGACTTTTATGTCTGTGTTTGCGTAATAGTCTTTATACTCAAACTCATGTACACCCAACCTTTAAGCTGCTATTTCATCTATATATAGAGGATGTGTTGAAATGAACTGACAACCAGCTTGAGATATGTCTTATGTACTTGGGCAGTGCACTTTGATTCTGATGCTTTCTGCGCCGCTGATATTAACACTTGCAACTCTTCTTCCCAAACAGCATAAAAGAAGCTGTAACTTTTATCAACGCAATTGATGTGAACAAGTTCTCCAGGCTGATCTCCCGCATCATACAGAAGCTGCATCTGAAGGTACAGCAACCACACAGCGTTATGGACTTGTTAAAGACAAGAGGCTTGTGAGGCAGAGCGCAGAGTGCATAATCACCTGCTGGAGTATTACTGACACTCAGCTTTAATGAATGCACACACGTTGATCATGCTGCTTCTACACAATACTCAGCGGTCAGTCATTTACTGCAAGAACATTGTGTCTGTTTTTTCACTTTTTGATTTGCTAAGAGAAGGTAAACATGTTTGTCTTATAACAATATATCATTAAATGATCATTTGAAATGTCGGAGCATGTAATCCCCAGGAGTAACCAAAAAGATTTGATGTTTTGAAATACTTAGCACTAACATGTCTCCCTGTTGCACTTAACAAGCAAAGAGCTATTCTTAATGTTAATTCATTTAAATAGTGCTTTTCTGCCCTGTCAAGTCAAAATGTCCGCTGTTAAAAAAGTATTCACATCAGTTAACCCTCTCTGATATATTTTGTCTAAATGGCTACACATATGCTGGTCTCTGACGCCCACACTTAAACTATACTAAACCTTTTTCATATGTTTTATGATCAATCATTTATCAATTCTCACTTACATTTTCTTTATTTTTTCTGTGGATATTTTCAAGCAGACACAGTAATGAATGCTTTCTGCACAGGGAGAGCGTACATTCAGTGAAGAGGAGGAAGAAAAGCTCCAGACTGCTCTCTCATTGGATAAACAGGCTCTCCATCTGGTCCTGGAAACTGCTGCCTTTATACTTGAACAGGTGTGGTCGTCCGACATCTGCTACACTATTGAAAGGGTTTTACTTGATTTGAGTTTATAACGTGATTGTGAAAGGTTTTCATTTTGCAATGTTGGAGTTCTTTGATAGATACATCTTGGTTATTTGAAAACATATTTTATATAACATTAGATATTAGCTTTAATAGAGGAGGTCAAATAAAGATGGACATTGGGGGTAAAATGCAGGGCGCAGGGTTAAGTGTTGTTTGGTTTGAGTCGTTTGTAAAAACAAACTAAGTTAACAGAGAGAAACAGAAGGAATATGATGACTAACCATTTATATATGTTGTTTCATTGCACACACACATGCATGTCCACTTTATATTTATCTCCTGGGATTGTTTACATTACACACATGCATTTAACTGAGAAATTAATGTTTCTATGACCATGGAAAGTGATGGAGAGACAGATCAGTGCATCCCTTTACAAACCATGCTTATGAAAAGAGACAACCCACCATTGTTGACCACATCTCTTAGATTGCATATTCTCAGTAAATCAATATGTCGAGACTTGATAAGAGCCTCACAAGATAGAAATTAGCATATTGCTGTTGTTACTGTTAGTGTGGATCACATTGTGCTTCATTTTCTCCAGCTGGGGTCACTGTTGTATCATAGATTGGTGTACTGTATGTGTTTGGGGGAAATAGGAATATGACGATATGAAGGATCTGTTAAACCTGTGAAAATGGTTAATTGCAGTTTTATTTATAGTTAAAATACTTCTCTAATCTGTATTTCCTTTTATTGTAGGCAGTGTATCATAGTGTGAAGCCGGCCTCTCTGCAGCAACAGCTGGAGGTGGTACATCTTGACCCAGACAAGGCTGAGGCGTTCTCTCAAGCATGGGCCACAGCTGCACCTGAGCTGGTGGAGAAACTAAAGCACAGTACCTTCGCCCCAAAGAAGGTACGGCTAATTCGCATGTTTTTCGCCTCTAACTCTGAACTTTACAAGCACCTGATACAGCACCATTTGAACCTGACCTTGTTTCTAAACGCAATTGTAAGATTCATCCTCTCCCAGACACTTTTTGATTGAAAGTATAGCTTACTTATTCGCATGGTTTCATCCCTTTTTAGTGGGACATCATAGTCTCTTGATACTAAATTGTGTATCAACGTCGTGACTATCCATATCAACGCTGACCTGCTTTTGTTTGAATTCATTCCTGCTGTTTGTATCATAAAGAGTTATCACACAGCTCACAGAAGTTGTCACATAAACTGAAAAGAAGGTGTTCCTCTCTACAAGTTGATTACGCGCTGACACTTCAAACGCAATCCTTACAAAGTCAAGGGAATTAAGATCTAACAGAGTAAATAAGAAGCATGTACACATCAGTCACTTTATGCTGGAGCTGTTGCTGCTGTCATTTCCCCTGCCTGGGTCTCTCACGTCAGATTTCTCTCTCGTCTCCCCCATGAATTCGTTGCTGCCATCAGAAGGCGGTGGAAGCCATTTTTCCTTGAGACGACCTCTGCTACCGCTTTGATTTTATAACTGACACCTAAGGTTTTCTTATCCGCTTTTTTCTAGTGAGTAGAAAGCAGGCGTTTTCTGTTTAGCTATTTCTTTGACTTTGACAAAGATGTAATGCTCTTCTTACAGGATTTTAGCTTTTGACATTCACCAAACTAAACTTGTCTCTGCTTTCTCATATTCGCAAAATATGACGTGTCAGGAAATTCTCAACCGCTGTCCCACTAGACTAGAGGTGTTATTATGAAGACTTTTCTTAATCCACGAAAGAAACAAGAATAATTAACATTTGATATGTTTTATATTTGTGGGTTATTTATCTTTATTACAAATGCATTTTTGCTATTCACAATCAAATGCCAACGTGTTAGAGGAAATGCCAGTCTGTACTTTTATATTTCAAAATTGTAACAAGTTAATTTGTCTTATACGGTTGCTTTTTTAATCTTAATTAATTTTTTAGTCTAGACTGGACAAGTCTGCCAGCTGCCTGATTGATTAGCCCAGTTCCTGCTTCAATCAATGCTGCTGTTTACACAGAATTAAGAGATGTGTCTTTGTCTGCGCTGAACAACAGTGAGGATTACTTTAATTACCTGCTCTTCCTTTTAAATGAGTTTACTTGGAACACCTACCAACACATATTAACATGATGGAGCAGGAAATGCATAATATACATTCATATGGTACTGTATATTAGTTTTTTTAATGATTAATCCTTTATTTTATCATTTATATGTATGATAATGCATACTATGATGTAACGTCTTTGCATATACTGAATGTTAAATGAGGAACACATCATAGAGTTGTGATGTTTATTCATGCTAATGTGTGGGCTGTTCGTGTTGTGAATCACGTAGCCCCGCCCTTCCCCACCTCACACCTGTCCTCCCAATAAGTCACACATGGTTATTAATATGGCCTCGCTCTGCATCATAAAACACTTAACTGCCCTGCCTTGACTCAGTGCTGCTCATCTTTCACACTGCTTCAGCACACTGACACTGACACCAATAGTCTGACAAAATGAAGCTGGGAAACTTAAACTTTGATTAATTAATTAATCTCTTTCATAATTACCATATTCATACATTCATAAACACAGTGATCACTCGTGATTATTCGGTCAGTACATGGTCAGCAATAAAGCCATTAATAATTTGTGCACACTCTATTTTCAATTAAAGAAACATGTTTTTAATATTAGTCTCGGTTTGAAGTCCCAGAAAATAAGAAAGAGAAAGTATGAGACAAAACCTTTTAATTAGTTGACAAAAACTCCTAGTACGATTCTGAGATGATATTTGTCTTGATTAATCAATAAGTCCACGGAAACAAAAGGTTTCTGCAAATATCACAAAAGTAAATAATAGCTTAAAATTGTCAAGCCAAAATGACAAACACTCGATTCCAGGTGTTTCAAATGTGAGATATGGTGTTATATTATTATTAAATTGAACATTGTTTGGTTTTCAGACTGTGGAAAACACAACAGTTTGTCATCTACGATAAAATGACAGATATAGCTTAATTGTAAAATAATCTGCAGTTGAATCGATAATGAAAATAGCAGCCTTAGAACAAATACAACATAATGTCTTTTACCTACATAGGAGAGGTACAAAAGTGTGATTTACTTGTACAGTTTGATTATCAATGTATTCTACTTGCTTGTTTGCATTTATGATAATTATTTTATAATAGAGTTAATTAGCAGTTGGACAAATCAACGATTACAAAGCGCGTTCAAAAACATAAAGCAATAATAATCAAAACGGGGAAAAATCTAGGTCAAATAAAATGTATATTTCAAAAATGTAAACAAATGCATATTTTGAATCAGAAACCCTTCACTGTTATTCTATAGTATAAATGTGACTGCCATGTTTTTCACTTAGTCTTGTAAAATGTGTCGGACATTTATAAATTAGATTGTGAGGCTTTATTACAACTACATCAGTATTAAAGAAAGACTGGCTCTTTTGTGCGTTGCAGCTGGAGTATGTGGGCTGGCAGTTGAACCTGCAGATGGCCCAGTCCAGCCAAGCCAGACTGAAGTCTCCCAGCGCCGTCCTCCAACTGGGACTCCGCAATGAGGACTCTGAGGTACAACAACACACAACGTCATTATTTTTCTTCCTCTTCTCTCTTCACTTCTTTTCCTCTGCAATCAGAGATCTGTTCTGTGTTTGTGCCAAATGGGAGGCATCTTCAAGCTGTTCCTCTTTCTCTGCTAATAGATGGTAATCCCACTGGTGTCTGTCTTGACCCAGAGGTAGACGTACATCTGGCTCCAGAGTAACTGTAGTGTAAAGACCAGAGATCAAGGAGCTTGTTATCGGAAACCTCCAGGGGGTCTTTGTGCTCTGAAAGACTTCCTCTGCAGCTACAATTGGACAGTTTGTGCCTTTTTATTGGAGGGTTGTATTGCAACTAGCATTGAACTGTATCCATTTATACTCACAGTATTGAAGCTTGTTTACTATATGTTTGAGATTTATACTTTGATGTTTGCCTTATTAAAGTCACTAGTGATGTTTTCATTTCCTCAGTTTGAATACTCAATGTTTGAATTTACATTAGAGAACATTTAATAAATATATTAAGGATTTTGGTGCAGCATCCCAATTAAGCCTTGCCCTAAATATGTATAAAGGAACATAACAACACACATATGGTTTAGACTTTCCACGTTAGCATTTCCATGTTGCCATTCATTTGTATGCAGTAGAGTGTATTTGGATCCCAATTAGCTCATGCTATGTAGTGATTCTAATAGCCAAGACCTCATGAGCCTGCCTCACTCATTTCTTTGTTTTCCTCTGGGAGCAGGATTGCTCTGTTTCTGTAGAGAAAGGAGTGAGAACTCTGTTTCATTTTCACTGTGAATAATCTTCAGCCTTTAAACCACCTGATTTGATAAAAAAGACGTTATCTAGACTTAACAATGAGATTCTTCGACCAACATCACAAATGCCCACATACTTAGTGAGATAGGATTAATCAAGTGCTTTGACAAATATTTTGAATATATTCTGCATATTTGAAATGCTAAATAGGACTGCTGTTTGTTGGCATGGATACTGGATATTTTAGTTATGACTGGTTTCTTTTAAAGCAGATTTGGTCTCAAAATGGAGGGGCTGATTATCCTCCGAGCCTGGATAGTATTGTTCCAGCTGACTAGTCAAGTGTCTTTCTTTCACACTGCTTTGTATTCAGTCCCTAGAGAACGCCAGCTCAGCCTAAACGGGGAATTAGGCATGACATATTCAAATTGCTGCTGTCTTAAATGTGGGCCTATAGGCGGAAGCTAGAAAAAAGACATGTTCTTTTTTATCTTTGTGAATGCGACAGCAGTTGGATTTTGTTTTGTGTTGGACTATTTTCTGCTGTGCTTTCCCAAGGCTAGCATAAAAGGCATTCATTTATTTAAATCCATTTACACAATTCCCCTTGTGGGAGGAGATAGCTGGGGGGCTAAAACAAGGCTGGTTAAAAGTGTAGAGAGGGATCAACTTCAGTGAAAATGACTGTGGTGCACGTCCTCTGGTGAACTGCAGGGGGCACTGTTGTCTCACAGGTGGGAAAGAGTCCCTCAGCGGCATTGATGGAGCTTAGAGATGGATAGGATACCTCATTTAACTTTGTATCAAAGCAATGTGAGTCTGCACCGTTTCTTCATTTTCAGGTTAGTGTTTCCTGAGAGTGAGTTTGTTTTCTTTCAAAGTCTGAGGCTCGGTAACAACTTCTTGAATGTCAAAACACTGCGATGACTGAGAAGTAAATTAGATGCGAATCAAAGTGAAATTCAATTGCAAGTGTCATACTAATTACAAGGCCGATGTATAACTTCCTCACTGCTAACAGTATAAAGGAAGGGGTGGGCAAAACTGCAAGCAGGAGAAATGAGAGGAGTTGAGGTGCGGGGGTCAGGGGAGGGTAGGTAGCAAGGAAGATGTAAGAGGGAGATGAGGTGAAAACAAATATGAAGGGTACAGGGAGTAAAATAATGAAGACGAAGAGGATGAAGGAAAAAAAAGGAGAGAAGAAGAGGACGGCGAGGGTGGCCGTCTCTATGTTATTGATTGCTTGGAACCCAAGTGGAGAGTCAGAGTCTCTCCCATCTGACCAGCCTCCTGCTTCATTAACACTCTCCCTGAGGAGGAGGGGGGGGGGGGGGGGAGAGCTGCCAGGGAGCTTCACATCTTCTTCCCCAAACAAAACGTGACATACAGTATAACAGTGGAGGATATGTTAGAAGACATATTTGGATAAATAAGACTGCTTTTTAGGATGTCTGGATTCTTTTCAGTTTTCACTGAAATATTTCATCTCAAGGGGAATTTCTTTCATAACATTTCCCCCCTCTGCCTCCAAAACAGCATTTATTGAAATGATAGATCACTGTGTCTGCTCCCAGGCAGAAGTCAGTGTCGCACCTCACCCAGGGGAGCTGCCATTTCCCTAAACTGAATTTGTATCGGCTTCAGTGGAAAGTTGCTGTTCTGAGGAAGCATTGGCAGTACATCTGCACACAGGAACATGACCTCACACAAATTTGAAATTTGACGTGGTGTTTTCAAGGTTGGGAAAGTGCTTGAATTTGGGGAATGGTGCTTGAAATTGAGATAAAGTGCTTGAAAATGTAAATGCTTTACTTTTACAATAAATTACTGTCTGACTGAATAGTTCGCTTTTTAGATTAAAAGAAAAGAATTGCTTCGCTTCTACATAAAACAGCCCCGCTCCGGCCTTCCCGCGCTATGCGCGCGACCTGCAGGTGTTTTTGTTTGTGTGACCTGGGCATTCTAATGAGAGTGATATAGAGATGACAGTATGCCAGGAGTTTGCTGTTTTAACGAGCGTTGACTATCCGAAGAAAAATACAAGCCATGGCTAAAACCATGCAAAGGTTGCAAAAAAGAAATCAGTTGTTCTCGATGGGAGAGTTTGCGCTGACGAGCCACATGAAAGGCAAGCCGCATTTTGGCTTAGGCTAACGTTGCATGTTACGTTTGTTTAAGCTAGTAACGTTAGCGAACTCAATGTGGGATGATTGCTTATGCAGGTGACAATAATTTCAGAGGAGCGTGTACCTATGTCAGTCGCCATCCTGTGGTGTTTCATGTCACACAGAATGATTTTAAAAGCAATGTATTTCTACTGGTAGTTCGTGCCTAAACTTGCTCCATCGAAATCAGTCGCATTGACCCGAAGACACATTTTGAGTTATATACACTGTTGGAAAGAGGATATTCCTAGCTTTCTAACGGAGGAAACATATTTTCGTTTGTACTGGTCTGGGGGAAGCTCGCGAGTGTGTGTTTGTGTATTTTTGCGTTTGTGTGTATTGTGTTTATTTCCCGGGGAAAACACTCACGACAAACACCAGCTGTTGTTATGCCTGCTGTGACGTTAAGTTACTCCGTTCTCCGCTTGTAATTATGCCTTTACAAGCTTCAAAGCTGTATTTATCATCTGAATTTGCCGAAACAAGTTTAATATTCTGAAAGCTAAGACTTTGTTTATTTGAAATCAGATGAAAACAAACTGTAACGGACCCTGCCGTGTTATCTGATTACTATACGCCATATATTCATAATTTCAGCCGGAGGGAGGGGGAGCAGCGCTACGGAACAGCAGAGTGGCGAACTTTAGTGGAGTAGAAGTGTAGTACACAGTTGCATAAAATGAAAGTACAAGTATTTTAAAATTGTATTTAACTCTCTATCTATGGCATAGTGTTGCCCTCAGGCAACAAACCACTTTTTTCGATCTCACACTGGCCCTCTACATATATATATATATATATATATATATATATATATATATATATTTAAATATACACATACACAATGTCACCTGAAATGCTGGTGTCCAATACAATTAGGGAATTATATGGGTGTGGCATTTTGTCTGGGGGTGGAGCAGTCCTTTCTGCAAGCAAAACTGCAGGGGACTCAGGGCCACCACTTGGTAAGATACATTTCACTTTTTAACATATTAGAAATGTACACAACTTAAAATAAATGCATACATACTGTACACACACACACACACACACACACACACACACACACACACACACACACACACACACACACACACACACACACACACACACACACACACACACACACACACACACACACACACACACACACAAAGACATACATACACATACACAAAGACATACATACACAGACACACATACACAAAGACATACACACACACACACACACACACACACACATAGACAGACAGACATAGACAAGTGCCGCTGTAAGCTGCTTGAAAAGCTTGAAAATGCACCTTGAAAATGCTTGAAAAGTGCTTGAATTTGACTTTGGAAAAGGTGTAAGAACCCTGGGCACGTCTCCTCAAATTATGCGGTTAGATTTGTAGTAATTATTGGTTTGCAGAGCTTTCGATCATCAACACACTTAAAAGCATCAGGAATCTGTACTTGTACCTTTTTTCTTCTTCTAAGCATTTCATCCAGGCTCTAGATGTAGTTATTTTCCAACTGCACAGGCCTTGAGATAGAAATGAACAGTTTACCCATTTTAATTCTGAGTTGTGCCTGCAGTGAGTTGTGCCTGGGATAAAGCTGGGCGAAAAGAGAATAGAGTACAAACGCCTTTCTGGCTGCTACCTCGTGTTCAGACATGTCTAAAACAAAACTTGAAGTTGTTCCGTAGTCAATCCCTCACTTAATATCTGTTCAGAGTATACTCTCTAGCTAAGAGAGACGTCAGGAAACTGCTCAATGACTACCCAGAAGATAAACGCTGACATACAATCATTTATTTCAAAAGAGTAAAATCACAAAGAAAAACAAACCTGAATGGTGAAAGCCTACATGAGTATACAGCTATTCTTTTTTTGTTTTTGTTTTGTTGTATTTCTGATTAAGCACTACCACATGAATTCTGACAACCCTTCATCAGAGGTTACATAGTTCCCTTTAACCCTTGAGCACTTTAAGCAACTAGAGTGATTAGTTGCTATAAAGTATTTAAAGAAAAACACAAAGGTCTCCAAGAAAGGGGGACATTTATCTTTTAACCTGTTGATCTCCCTTTACATGCCCTATTTAAGTCTACTATACTCCTGTATGTGGAAGACAGTGATGAGCTCGGGGCACCCTGACTGAGCGCTGCCTCACTCTTTTTGTGTCCCTCTACCACCATTGTTTTAGATCTCTCTATTCCACAGCATTCACATTATTTGTTATTAATAATATGCAAGTTGACACACTGAATGTTGCATTGATGAGTCTAAGAGTTGCAGTCCCTTGCCAGTCATGGTGTCTCTCTCTCTTTCTGTGTCTCAGTCCCGTGGCGTTGGAACGAGCCACTGCTCCGCCGACCGCCGTAGGGTGACATCTATAATACAGAACATCCATTAAGTTTCAAGGCAGCCATCGCAGATTTCAATATGTATTGTGGGTACGCCAGGCAGACACAGGGTAAGAGCTAGTGAGCAAATGTAGCTTCCACATGCTGGGCCCGACTTCAAAGGATGTTTTACTGGTAGCTTCGGACAGACTTGATGTGAATTGATAAATCAAACTTCTTTTGAGTTTCAATCCACAAAAGGGAAAAATGAACTGAACGCAGCTTCAAGACAAAATCCCCAATAGATCTTTCTTGTGTTTCTCCCATGGCCCTTAAGAATTCAATCGCAATTTGTGAGCAACGACAGCTTTCTCCAAGAGGAAGTCCTGAATGTCCTTGATAGGACAGTGAAGCTGTTGACCATTAACATGAGATTGACTTTGTAGATATGTTGATTATGCTTTTTATGATTTCTAACGGAAGATGTTGTGGTTTAAGGCTGTTAACCGGACAAAAAAAACATTTTTCACATTTTTCGCATTTCCTTAGATTTTGTGAATGTATTGATTAAAAAAAAAACCTCCAACCCTTAACATGAAGGTTTACGGTTATGCTGTCTCTCTAAGCACCTCTCAGCTTGTAGAGATGCAGTGTTTTGCTCCAGGCTATTTCTGGAGACTTGTACCCTTGAGTTTTAGTGATTGTATAAGTATCTTGGAATTATAAGTATCTTGGAATTATAAGTATCTTGGAATTATAATTGACAATTCGCTTTCTTTTAAACCACACATTGTGGAACTCTTGAAAAAATTAAGAATACCATTTTTAAAAAAAAGGTTTTTTCTTTAGAAACAAGTCTTGTTTTTCCTACGAGGCCAAAAAGAGAATAGTGTCTGCAACCTTTCTGTCTGTGCTGGATTATGGAGATGTGGTTTGTTTGAATGCATCTTCTCAGTGTCTTCACTCGCTGGACACCGTCTACCACGGTGCACTGAGATTCGTCAAATCCTTGACGCACCACTGCAATCTATACACTCATGTTGGATGGTCTTCCCTGACCACATGTAGACTGAAACATTGGCACATCCTTATATATAAGGCTATTCTTGGTGCTCTTCCCCCTTATCTAAGGATGTACATAAATAGAAAATGCACAGGATCTTATCGGCTTCGCTCCGAGAACTTTTTCCTTTTAACTGTACCAAAGGTCCGTACTGAACTTGGGAAAAGGGCGCAGTTACGCTGCCCCTCAAGCTTGGAACCTGCTTCAAACTGAGCTGAAACTCAGAGAGCTGGTCTCATTAAACACACTCAAAGCAACTTTAACTGACCTTGAAGCAGGCCGCTGTCTGTAAATGCTTTGGCTAAACTTGGTGTATGACTGTGTTGTGATTGTGTGTTTTTTAATTGTCTGTAACTGTAAAACTGTCTGAAACTGTGCTGTTCTTGGGCCAGGACTCTCTTGAGAAAGAGATGTTTAATCTCAATGAGACCTATCCTGGTTAAATAAAGGTACAATAAAATAAAAATAATAATGTTGGGTCTCCCTATTGTGCCGTCTCTACTTTTTCAATTAAAATAAACGTATAAGTAAGTAAGACTGCATTTTAATTGCAGCCAAATAATTACACTGCACCAGTAGTTTGTCAATTTCTTGTAGCCACTGAAACAAGAAAATCATTTTACTACCCTCACTTTTCATGATGCCAAAGTATTTCAGTAAAATGCGGAATAATTACGAGACAAATAATAGTCCCAGCTGTATCTTGGTTCAGATGTCTCCGAGTATGAGTGTCTGTAAGTATCGTAGAAGCCCTGCTGTTAATTGGGCTCATTCATACACAAGTGCTTCTGAATTGTCAGAAAGATCATATTTCTGCCAGATCAGAGTCTATAGGCGTCTTTGACTCTATCACAGTTGCTTTATTCTTTTTCAACATTACACTGCTTCTTTTTTTTATTCCAAAAATAAATGTTGCAATCCTTCCCTTCTTTCCTTTTTATTTGTGTCTTATTCATGAGCGAATCTTCCATTTGCTGTTTGAAATCTTTGTGTCAAGTTGTCCCCAGCTATCTCCAAATTATAAGCCAACGTACTCTAGTTTGTGAGAACCTGCTTGTTTTCGTTATCAAAGCATCAGACATGAAAGACTTTTCTTCTTGTGATTCTAATTTATTTTCTCTGTTCTGGCTTACAGCACCAGTGCTGCTATCACCGAGGAACGGAAGCTCTTTGTTTGAAAGCACACACACTTGCATGAAAACACACAGACATGAACACTGTCGCACACAAATTAATCCCTCCCAGTGAAGGATGTGACTTTATTTATTAACATGGGGTGATGAGGAATGCAATTAAACATCCCTTTTTGACTTTTGCGAGGAGGTGCTGTGATCAGAGGGTCCCTGAACATCCCTCCCTCCCTCACACGTCTCCTTCCAACCGGCATCTCGAGCAGCAGGCCAAACTTTGAACACGACTCTCAAAGCTCCCCTGACGAGTTACGTAAAGCCCTGTTCCTGCCTCCCACATGCTCTTGTCATGTAAAGCAAACAACACACCCAGAGTTGATCCAACCTTTTCATTGATCATCGGAGGGATTACATGGCCCAATCAATATATTGGAGAGCTCCAATGTAAATGCTGCCAAGTTCAAATCCTTCGCACCAAGCCACCCACCAGTCAGGGGGGGACAAAGGCAGCTTTGTCTCAATCTCTACTTGCCTTGCTCTACATGTCCCAAGATGCTTTGTTGCTTTGTGTGCACATCTTTTTAAAGTCTCTCCCTTTCTCTCTCCATCTCCATCTCCCTCTGTCTCTTTCTCCACCCCTCCCTCGCCCTCCCCCTTTCCCACTGGTGATTTGTTTTTCTCCTGTGGGATTTGGGATCCCATTCATTGAGAGCGCATTGTTCGGCTCTTATCCATTCCAGAGGATGGGCCCCGAGAGGCAGAATGGGTGACTGTGGGTGCCCTCGTCTCTCCCTCTCTCCCCCCCCTACTCCTCGCCACCCCACTCCCTGCTTCTTGCCATACGATGATGTCATGGCTTTTATTTTCTCTGGAGGTACCCATTGATTCTCTCTCTCTATTACACACTCTCTATATCTCCCTTTTGCACCCCCCCCCCCCACATCCCCTAACCTCCACTCCTGTTTTCTTCAGCCAGTCGTGTTCCCAGATTCTTTTGCCTCTCAAAAGGCGCCTGGGGGATTTGGGGATGTTTGGATGTTGTTCAGCACATCCACGGTACATGCTTGACACACAGATAGAGAAGCCATCAACCCTGCAATTCCAACAGCAACTCTCATTTAAATCTCATTGATTTAACATCCCTCTTGTATTCGCACATCTCCCACTCCTGTTGGATATTCAGCCTGCTTTGTTTCACACCCAGTTTGTAAAATAATCATTAATCCCCTGATAATGCGGTGCCATTTTGCCTTAGCCTGGAGCGATGGTGAAAGAGTGCTTAACACTGATATTTTCAGATGTGAATGTGTGTTTTTTCTTTCAGTTTTTCCGAGTTTATTTTAGAGAGGCTGCTCTGCCTCTCGGCTGAACTATGCAGGGGTGAGAAATCTCTTTCCGTTTTAAACAAGACGCACTGATTGCAGAAGCACAGAGCCAAATCACACCCATTCATTCCAGTGAAAGTTGGCTGATATGCATACATGAGGGAAATAGGCAGTTTTTTCAAATATTTGTAGTAATGCAGATGTATTATCACATCATGCCCAGGTCTTATTATTGAAGTGTTCTTTTGTTTTCTGAATTTCATGTGACAACAGTCTGCTTGCCTTCCGCTATCGGAAATAATGGCAATGAAAGGATATGAGCTTTAGACTTCTTCCATTCCTTGATATAATGATTATAATAAGTGGGTTGGAGCCTGGCACTGTTTTTATCCGACATGCATTGATAGGGCACAGAGCGCTTCCTCCGCCTGTATCAACAACTTGTCACCAGAGAATTACTGAACAACAAACCTCTTTGATGCTACACTGGTGTTTGACTGTTTTGTTGAAAGGTAAAGTATTGCTTCAGAAAATGATCTAAGGATCGGTCTACCTGCCGCATCGGTTTAAGGCCGGGTTTTGTTAGGTTTTGTTTATAATTATGATTTAAATAGATATTTAAACCAATAGTAAATGGTAAATGGCCCCTTCCCTTTCAGAGTACAATTCACTTATGCTGTTGTGTTAATAAGTTGGAATATGACCACCATATAAAATATAGCAAGCCAGCTAATATTATTAATCTGGTTCCTTTGCCTGAACTTCCTGCTCCAGTCCTATAGTCCTGGCAGCACGGCTTAATTAGCTGACAGCTAACTAGCTTACATCAGCGGCTAGCGTTAATTTAGCAACGAGTAAAGCTTTTTTGTATGTGTGTCAAGGCAGAGCAGCTGTAGGACATCGTAAAGAAAAATAACATTTTCATATTGCCATACCTTATTCTCTTATCCCGGGAGATTGTACAACCTTTTTTTTTTAGGTAAAATAGTTACATAATGTTGTTTTCAAGTAAATGAGACAACTCCATCTTAGTTTTCAACCGAGAATTGACTTTGTGTTCTGGCATGAACTGAAAAGACCTGCAAAGAAATGAAAACATCATTGTTTTCTATCATGACCACACTGTGTTTGTTGATGACACCGTATTTATGTCTGGCTTTGTGTTCTCGGTTTGTGATGAAATGTTTTTTCCTTATTGGAGCTGCTGCTGAGGTTGTCTCCTGCAAGATGTACTGTAAACTCTCCCAACTATCCCTGGGCTTTTCCTTTTACATTCTCTCACACACTCACTTCTGTCCCCCCCCTTCCTCTCCTTGTGCATGAGAGCGACAGTGTCTACATACCATGGGGGCACAGGCCGGCTGCCTTGGCAATCGTCAAGCCTTACAGTTGTGAATAGCAGCCGTTACTCGTCTCTCTCTCTCTCATTTACACACACACACACACACATACACACACACACACACACACACATACACACACACACACACACACACACACACACACATACACACACACACACACACACACACACACACACACACACACACACACACACACACACACACACACACACACACACACACACACACACACACACTCCCACACAGCTCGGTTGCCCATGACCCCCTACTGCAACCCTGTGCCAACCTAATACATTAAAATGCATACTGTTTCAAAATTGAGCCCTTGGCTGAAGGGGTTGAGTGCCACTTATCCTAGACCCTGGCACGGCGATGGTTAGTTAAGGCTCACACTCCTCGATGTTGGCTAGCTTCAGTTCTTAGTAAAGCCACCCCACACACATTTAGAAGATTAAGGTTTGACACAGCTTTTTCAGATGCTTTCTCAGAATCACATTGCAGTAAGCAGATTCAGAGGTGAACGTGAAGTTTGGAAGTAGCTTTGATTTGTAAAACTTGATAACTAAGATTGGAATGCAAAACAGATATCAGCTCCTCAGCTAGCCCATCATTTCCCATTGCTCTGTTGGATAATAGACAGTTTATGGGCTTGGCAGTGGAGGCTGGTACCTGACATGGCCCCTTCCTCTTTGTGTTTATCATGCGACGGTAACTGGCTGCCATGGATATAATCATCTTGTTATGGCTCACAGCCTGCCGTGCTCCTTAGGTTGTTTATATTGGCGCTGGAGATGTTAGGTGTCCCCATTCCCTGGCTTTGCTGCATCAAGCGTTATGATTTAGACGCTCTTAAACACAACGATTTATTTTGGGTTTGAAACCCAGGCAGGAATTTAAGGAAATGTTTGATCAGGGCTTTGGTGTAAGTTTACATTATTGACTCCCTTTTTCTTATTGGTTGACACAAGTTGATGAAGTGATGGTACCAAACACCCACCAGCATCTTACATTTTCTTCGTCTCTCCAGGTTGGATCAATTGAATAAGAGATGCCCCATTTTGCCGTTGGGAATGGGAAAACACACATATTTTAATAGGTTTGTCAACCCCTTTCTGTGATCATCAAGTCAATAAGGAGCCGAAAGTACCGGCGTTTAAGGCAGGCGAACGTTTTGAAGATATTTCTTCGTATTGTTCTGATTTCTCAATGAGGACAGCAAGCTGTTAGAAAATGACTGTGTTGGCCAGTATGCCAGGAACCTGCTTTACATGTTTAGTGGATTTTCAGATGTATTCTCATTGGTGTGGGCATGGCCTAAATTCACGAGTTGAAAAGCTGGAGGGTTGAGCTGAAAGTCTTGTAAACAGTAAGCTTTGGATAAATAGTCCGCAGAGGCAGAGCTCCGTCTGCCCACGGAAAAACTGCCAGCTTTAGTCGTTCCAATTCAGGGTTCGGCAATTTTTAGGTGCTTAATGTGATTTGTCTCAATGTTTGCACCCTCCATCTAGGAAGTGTGGGAGGTGTGAACAAACAATGTGAAAGCACCGGGCTATTTGCAGATATTTATTTTACCTTAGTCATGGTCCATTTAGCAAGAATACACTGTGCACCATGATTTTAAACCTAATCAGAATCAGAATTCCTTTATTCGTCCCACAAAGGGACATTCACGTTGCTACAGCAAAGTAAACACTATTATAAAAAGGCATGCACATTGTATTCAAAATAAACATTTTTATAATTTACAGAAGAACACATTCAAATAGATTTTACTCTGCTTATCCAAGTATATAGTTTGATATTTATCTTGTTCTTCCTGTGTTTCTATATTATTTTCTGGGCAGATAATTTTCTCGATTGGACAGCGCCTCTCTGTATACCTTCCCTCTTGACCAATGTCACTGATTTCCTTGTAGCAGCTTGATTATTGTTGAACGTCAGTACATCCCTGTAGTTTGGCATCCTTGCGGAACAATTGTTTTCTTGATATATAAGCGCAACAACAACAACAACAACAACAACAACGGTATGACTCTTGCAAGGGACCTTTGTCACAGCATCTGTATGACAAACAACCTTCTTACAAGTCGAGCCAAGTGGATGATTCATTGTTAACCGTCTTACATTACAGATACAGTACAATGCAGTTATAGCTCATGTAAGCTCTCAGGCCTCTTATGCTAACATGAAGCCATCGGGATGTTTTTCGATTCCAAACCATGTATTAAAGTTAATCCTGTTTCTTTGGAACACATTTACATGTTATTTCTTGTGCACTATGAAACTCCCAACTTCCAACACTCTCCTACCTTATGCTGCACATCCTCTGATTGTTGCTCAGTGTTTGAGTTTAAACGAATGAACGAGAACATACTGTGTGTGCAGTTGGTGAGAAAGCTATTTTTGGCTGCTCTAAAGGATGAGTCATAGGGTCCATATGAATGGATAAGAAATTACCCATCCATTAGTCATAAAAGGCCCCTTTTCCCCCTCTATCATTGCCATGTCTATACAATTTCTTAGTGTCATTATATTTTTTCAACACACCTCTCTTCACTGTATGTCTCCACTCTTTTTTTCCTTTACATCTTTATGAAATCAACCCCCCACCTCATACGCCTGGCTCATCTTTCTCTGTGATAATTAGAGAAAGCATCACATTGATAGCTAAAGCCCATGACAATTTGTGTTCAGAGCACCAGTCACCTGCTTCTAACAATATGTAACGTTTTAATTACAGCACATGTCCCGCCAATAATGGAGGTATTGAAACTGAAAGGCCCTGTGGAGCCGTCAAAACATCTCAATACACTGAATAAATAGAAGTAATTGTATGTCCTATTGAGTTATCAAGTGTATAATACGTGATGGCCTATGAAATGCTACTGAAACTGAAATATGATGTCAACATTAAGAACAGCAGCTTCATTATTTATTCATTATTATAGCTGCATTATTTTAAAAGTGTTTCAAAGGACTTATTTTCTGGTTAACACATACCCAAAACATTCAGTATCTTTATAAAGATTTTGGCAAAGCAACTGAGATTATTGTTATAATTATCTGTATTTAAAATGAATTAATAACTTAATATTTAGTCAGTAAATAATCAATAAATAGTCCAAATGCCTTCACACTTTCCCAGAACTAAAGTTGAGTTATCTAAAAACTGATCTCTGCTTTTTAAAGATACGGTCCAAAAGCACCCATAGATACTACACAATAGAATCAGGTTTTTGATTGACAAATGACTCGCACTTATCTTCAGAGTTCCAGTTGAAAGCTGAAATCTAAAGTAATAAATACACCCTTTGCTCTTATTCAAGCAGTACACCCAGGGCCTCGCTGATGCAGCTTTATTTTGTCTGGTGTAACCATGAACCAATTGTGGCTTATGCTAGCCAACCTTAGGCAGATACTGTATTACTGTATTGTGTTACTGATGTTGATAAGGCAGTTTGCTGACTCCATGATATTTATCATCATCTTAGCATGTCACAGATACAAAATAATCAATAAAAATACATGTTTGTTGGCTTAATACCAGGTTTTTTAATCACCAAATGTTTGTGTCTCTAAATCAACTGACTCAAAAATTATGATGGGAAATAAAGAAAATAGTATCTAAATAATGATAGCATAGACTGTATATATAAAGAATGATAATAATAGGTATTTCTTTTTAATGTTGATCCACATGTTTTATTACACAGTCATCTCTGTCAAAGCATCAATTCCACTAAAATGAAAGTATTTTTGACAATCACCCCACTTTATTTATGAAAGAAAAATGCTATCTTTAGTTGAGATGAGCATTTGACTAATTTGTCAAGCTTACGCACAAGTAGAAGACTAGACGCTTTAAATCTTACATCTTTCTCTCGGAAATGATTGGAGTTTGTACATCTTGCATTATTGTCCTCGTGGTGAGTGTGGGATGATTACAGGTGTCTATCACTACAAAAGAACATGTGAGAGTGTTGAAAAAGCTTTTGTTAAAGTGTAGACAGCACAGTGAGTCATATTCCGACCTGTTTACATGTCTGCCTGTCTGTTTCCTGATAATGTAGGTCAGAGAAAATCCATCAGGGTGGAGAGAGAAAAAAGACGGAGATGAAAATAATATTCCTTATTTCACATGTATCCGTCAGACTGTGTGCTTTTACCAACTATCACAGTCTGTAATACCTCCCATTAGCTCCAGGTCCTAGCTTCTCTGCTGCATTTTGTTTTCAGCTTTAGCAACAGTGCTGTTCCCCTGCAGCTCGTCTGATGGGAGCCGAACACTCTGGTCTTTGTTTAGAGCCTGCGCTATGAATTATAGATACAGGAAGCCACTCTGATATGTCACTTTCTTAGGCTTGGCAGAACACACACGCTAGAGATTGCTAGACACAATGCACACACACGCACGCACACGCACACGCACACGCACACAGTCAGGTAGCATCCTGGAAACAGTTCTTTTTGGTTTCAGAGGCTTTTCAGTACACCCCTGGTAATTTACTTTCAATTCAGTAAAAGAACACAGAGATGCATGTGGAGGCAGTGATTGACTCTCATCCAAGAACAAGAATAGGCACACTTTCAGTAAAATAATCCTAATACAGCATCAGCCTATACGGATAAGCATGTTATCTTTGGTCTTATCCTGTTTCTGGGGTGTTTTTCTATGTGCACAAGAGAGAAATCTCGCACCCATTCTCAGCGGTAGCTTTTCACACATATTCTGGGATTGGACCCAGGGTATCCGCTGAGATGTTAATTGGTTACTGCTCATTCTGTTTCTCCTCTGCTGTACTACTTTTCTTCTTTTGTGTGTGGGTTTCCAGCTTCATGTTTGTGTGTGTGTGTGTTTTGCAGTACATTGCATTTTTGTCCTTAAAAAGCAATTCCAGGTTTATATAACTTGGGTGTTGTTTTGTAGTTTTCTCTTATTGATAAGGTCTGGGAAGGCGGCCACATGGCTAAAAATAAGTCAGGCGGAGCAAAAAGAAAAAAAGTCATTACATGATCTTACCTTAAGGGGTAGCCAACTGTATTTGAATGAGAAAAGAAAAGCATACTGTATAACTTATTCTTCAATGATTATTTATTTATTTATATTGATTAATTAATTAATTAATTGATTAGTCCATGAATTATAGTTTCTCTGAGGCCAAAATGACGTCTTGCTTTTTCACATTTTCTGTGTGATCTCCAAAACCTTTAAAGAAAAGTAATTATTCACAATTGATGATCTGGCACCAGAGATAGTTTGGCATTGTTGGTTGAAAGGGTTAAGAGGTTCTAAGGCTAGGGATGCATATGATTTTGACACCAACTTTATAAAGACACATATCGACGGTCTAATAAAACCAATGACTATGCTAGTGAATCAATCTATCAGCACAAAGGAAGTTCCATCATCCTGGAAGGTGGCCACGGTGACACCGATCTTTAAATCTGGGAATAAGGCAATGATGTCCAATTATAGACCTATCAGCATCCTCCCCTGTGTCTCTAAGATAGCTGAGAAATGGGTGTCAAAACTAATCGCCAAACATTTAGACAAAGGTTTCGCTCCACTCCACCCAATGCAGTTTGGTTTTCGTGCTCACCACTCCACTGAGACAGCTAACTGTGTCTTTGTGGAAAAGGTTAAATGTATGTTGGACACGAGCCCATACTGTATGTAGGTGCTATCTTCTTTGATCTCAGGAAGGCATTTGACACAGTTGACCACCAAGTGCTCCTTACAAAGCTGACTCATTTAACATTTTCGGCAGTTTCGATACATTGGTTTAAGTCTTACTTATCGAACAGAAAACAGTGTGTTTTGGTCAACTGTGCCAAATCCCCCTACTTTGTTAACCACATCCATTCTTGGACCGTTACTTTTTTCCAACAAGTCCTCCAACTCATACAACCAAATAGGTCGATTGTTCAAGCGCTTATTACGACCTATAATCACGTTTTAAAGTTTTCGACCTCTAGTGCTCCTGTTGACTGCAAATACTCCGGAGTGTCGTATATTCACAAATAACCCTCTCTGGAAAATCCTAAATTATAGGATAGTTTGGCCATTAAAATGCTTTTTGATTAGATTTCTAGCGAGAAGTGTATATTGTACTTTTAGAATCCACGTCCAGTGGATGTGTAGGATCTATAGTTTGATTGATATTACGAAGATTATTTGAGGTCTTGCCAGGAGAACATGTAACGGCAGCGTCCATGTAAAGTTAGCGTCAACCCTCACGGGATGAAAACAGTTTTTCCGGTCTCGAAGTTTTCATAATAAAACTATTCCCCTCACTGTCAAATGATTTTAAAGCTATATCTGCCGTACTCATGCCCAAAAAAACATCAGTTTATCCTTGTTAGTTACACTACATTAATTGGTTTAAATTGTGTACACTGCTTTTGTGTTTTTCCCATAGGTTTTTCCCTTTAGATTCTGAGACACATTTTTTTTCAGAGGTTTTGATAGGCTAAAACATCGAACTACCCCTAATCCTCAGCTATCGTTGAAGCTCGGTGATTGGATGTTTTAGCTGCAATGCACGTTGGGATATGGTGTTTATGCAATGTGAAACATTTAAAAAAATAATACTTTATTCCGAGTGCTTGCTTTTCTCTTTGAAAGTCACCACATAACGGCATTGTAATACACGGTTCGGCTGCATTAAATATTACACATCTGCCGTAGTTCTCTATTTATAGAGCTCTGATTAGAAGACCTTTGGACAAACTGAAAGAACTGCCGCCTAAACTGAATACGTGACGTGGATCATAAATATATCATCAATTACACAACATCTTCAATTTCTCTTCACACAATACGTCTCCTTGCAGTATCAACATTAATTCAGCTGATTTTTATATTTGATCCAATTGGTAGATTATTTTATAGTTATATTTACACCATAACGGTGCACAGCTTATAGAAAGGGACTTGTAGTTTTTAAAGATATTACTGATTTTCTTTGCATTAAAGAATTAAATAAATGTAAATACTGAGTTGAGAGAATAGTCAGGGGTTTTGGGTGATGGGAGACACATCTATGGAATCAGAATTTCAATAGGTTACCATTACATGACGGATATACCTTTCTGTCTATGATGTTTTACAAATCAGATATTAATGTGTAGAACTACAATATGTGAAATATTATAGCAATATCCTGTAAAATTATGTGAAAACACGAATAAAACTACACATCTTCAGATGTTATACATACATAAGTGTCCTACACTAATAATACAAAGTTATTATGGCATTGTATGCTGTGTGTTATTTGTAACATTTTCAGAAACTACCTTTCCAACTCCTCACAAGTTGACTGTTACAGGTCTATGCAAGTTCATGGTACAATGCATAAGCTTCAAATCGAGAGACTGAAACTGTATTTTTCTTTACCGTTCTGTTTTAATTTCACAATAAAGTTAATATTAATATTATATTTGATATGATTATGTTTTATTAACTAGACCACTGGGCCATGTTTGGTGTTACAAATATCAAAACAATACATGTGTGGATAACAAAATAAATCCATCATAAACTAAACTGGAAATTATAATGGAAAGTATAATTTATTGTGTTAACACTGTATACTTGACAGTTTTCTAACCCGAACCACCTAGTGGTTAAAGCAAGTTATTGCATTTTTGTATTGAATATGTTATATTTGATGAAATCATTTAAATATTAAGAGTAGCCTACATACAAAATAGGGGGAAAGTAGAAGGTCAATGATAGAAATACAGAATAGAAAATATCAAGAAGATACTGTAGTGATCTCTACAATAAAACAGCTAGTGGAGGACGTCCATAGATATTAATAGGAGGATGTGCAAAACAGACAAACTAATAAGGCTTTATTCACTTTATACATTTCTCCTTTGCCGAGATAATCCATCCCACCTCACAGGTGTGGCATATCAAGATGCTGATTAGACAGCAT
This sequence comes from Gymnodraco acuticeps, assembly GCF_902827175.1. NCBI lineage: Eukaryota > Metazoa > Chordata > Actinopteri > Perciformes > Bathydraconidae > Gymnodraco > Gymnodraco acuticeps. Next base: position 3,675,797 of record NW_022989843.1, read on the forward strand.
GATTATTGCACAGGTGTGCCTTAGGCTGGCCACAATAAAAGGCCACTCTAAAATGTTCAGTTTTATCACACAGCACAATGCCACAGATGTCGCAAGTTTTGAGGGAGCGTGCAATTGGCATGCTGACAGCAGGAATGTCCACCAGAGCTGTTGCCCGTGAATTGAATGTTCATTTCTCTACCATAAGCCGTCTCCAAAGGCGTTTCAGAGAATTTGGCAGTACATCCAACCGGCCTCACAACCACAGACCACGTGTAACCACACCAGCCACCAATAAACCAGCCCAGGACCTCCACATCCAGCATGTTCACCTCCAAGATCATCTGAGACCAGCCACTCGGACAGCTGCTGCAACAATCGGTTTGCATAACCAAAGAATTTCTGCACAAACTGTCAGAAACCGTCTCAGGGAAGCTCATCTGCATGCTCGTCGTCCTCATCGGGGTCTCGACCTGACTCCGGTTCGTGGTTGTAACCGACTTGAGTGGGCAAATGCTCACATTCGATGGCGTCTGGCACGTTGGAGAGGTGTTCTCTTCACGGATGAATCCCGGTTTTCACTGTTCAGGGCAGATGGCAGACAGCGTGTGTGGCGTCGTGTGGGTGAGCGGTTTTCTGATGTCAATGTTGTGAATCGAGTGGCCCATGGTGGTGGTGGGGTTATGGTATGGGCAGGCGTATGTTATGGACGACGAACACAGGTGCATTTTATTGATGGCATTGTGAATGCACAGAGATACCGTGACGAGATCCTGAGGCCCATTGTTGTGCCATTCATCCACGACCATCACCTCATGTTGCAGCATGATAATGCACGGCCCAATGTTGCAAGGATCTGTACACAATTCCTGGAGGCTGAAAACATCCCAGTTCTTGCATGGCCAGCATACTCACTGGACATGTCACCCATTGAGCATGTTTGAGATGCTCTGGATCAGCGTATACGACAGCGTGTTCCAGTTCCTGCCAATATCCAGCAACTTCTCACAGCCATTGAAGAGGAGTGGACCAACATTCCACAGGCCACAATCAACAACCTGATCAACTCTATGCGAAGGAGATGTGTTGCACTGCGTGAGGAAAATGGTGGTCACACCAAATACTGACTGGTTTTTGGACCCCCCCAATAAAGCAAAAATGCACGTTTCAGAGTGGCCTTTTATTGTGGCCAGCCTAAGGCACACCTGTGCAATAATCATGCTGTCTAATCAGCATCTTGATATGCCACACCTGTGAGGTGGGATGGATTATCTCGGCAAAGGAGAAGTGCTCACTATCACAGATTTTTTCAGATTTGTGAACAATATTTGAGATAAATGGTTATTTTGTGTATATAGAAAATGTTTTAGATCTTTGAGTTCATCTCATGAAAAATGGGAGCAAAAACAAAAGTGTTGCATTTATATTTTTGTTCAGTGTAAGTGTAGCTGAGTGCACACAGTTTTATTGTAGATTGTTAAACATTTCACATGCACTCACTTTCTTTATACCTAAAAATAATTAGTTTTTCACAAATCTTTCTCAAGCTTTGGCTTATTTTCGACCCCCTGAATTAAGCAATGTCTCTGTCTTCCCAGATCTCATCAAGTGTTTATATTATTATTAAGAACACTGTTATCCTAACTGGCCACAACTATACAAATAAGAGAAAAGTTGTATAAAAGTGTAATTTTCCTTTTAAGTGGACCTATTATGCTATATTGGAAACATTGGGCCATACCTGTACAAAACATGTCTGTGAAGTTTTTTGCTTAAAATACCAAACAGTTCACCCATTGTAGCCATGCCCATACTGCTCATACCCCTCTTATGCAGCCCTGTTAGAAAAACACGGATTTTGGGTCCTTAGCTTTAAAAAAGAAAGAAGAGGAGGCGGAGCTAATGCCTGATCAGAATTTTACCGGAGATAAAGTTAAATTCTGCTGTGATAAAACGCCATCCTCAAATCACATCAAAGATTATTTTTGAAACAGTATGGAGCTCAAATGCTTTTTGTTGAGTTGAGTTCCTTTTTTTATTTCCTGCTTTTTAAACACACATGCTCTACAGTACAGGTTAGTGTTAGCAAGGCTTGCTAATGTAAACAAAGACGAGATTACGTCCAAAATACGTCAGGCATTGTTTCTGTTAGCAATTTTCTGTGGGTCCGCTGCCGATTTGACGTCAGATCGGCAGCAAATCTTTATCCGCTCGTTGTACCCCTGTTTTTAAAAGATTTGGGTACGGAGGAAAAGAGAGAGGGTTTTATTTTCTGACGCTGCGTGAGTTCCCCGACGCACCGGGGACACATATTTATGTATAAAAGACATCACAAAATGCATTTTGCATGATAGGTCCCCTTTAAGAAGGATCTCCTCTCAGTTGAATCCTACATGTTAGAACTTTGTTCAAACAGAATCCAGTCTATGTTTGGACAAAAATAAAAAACTCCCTGAAATTCTGATCTGGCTGAACTTATACTGCACTTTATGATGTCACCTGGTGAAACCATCTAGCTTCTCCAAAGATAATAATTCAGCGTGTATGATTAATGTGTCTGGTATAGCACCCTGGGGCATTTTCTGGGAGTACAGATACATGTTTTGGATGAATCTGCCAAAACCACTATGAAATCTCAAACAAAGCAGCTGTGATTCCATAATAGGAA